>NC_057732.1:5537436-5607657 GCF_004010195.1 Chiloscyllium plagiosum
GGTGTGTTGGGATGGGGGTGGACAGTTGTTGGTTTTGGGGATGGTCCAGATGGTCCAAGTCAGGTCTGTCCTTGGATCCTGGACAGTTTCACCCTCAAAAGCCACTCTCGATTAGTGATTATATTAAATTGAAATGTATTTGCTTATGTGTTTGATACATTTCTTAAAATGAACGGCAGGTTGCAACTGAGCCTTCTACTGTGATTTTGTATGTTCAGTTGGAAGATCTTATAAAGCAGTCTGGAAAGTTATTCACTGAATTAATATGCAGTTAACAATTTATGAAGTGAACATCTGAAATGTGCATCATGCAACCTGCATGATACTAAACTTTATTGCAGTGGTACCGAGCTCAGTAATCATCTCTGTTTTATTAAAGTGAATGGACAGTTTGTGTTGGTGAGGGTATTGAGATAGCTGTCAGAATTGGTTTGATGAGTAAGAAATTACACAAGTTAAGGGGAGGGAAATCTGAATTTTCAGACATTGTCTCCACATCAAAACGTTAAAATGAAAAGCTGCATGAGAATGAATTAAATAGGGATTAAAGAAAGGTGAAGATATGATGAAAACAATAAAATCTTGTTGTCCATTTGTCACAAAGTTTGGGAAATAACTCATGATTTTAAGATACAGAGAGCTGCTGGTGTGGTTTGTATTGTGACAGATTTTATTGAAAAAAAGCCAACATGGAGTATGACAAACAGGTTGTCATTTTTAGAACACTAAAATCAAAGGCAATATTCAGGTTTTGAGGTCAATGTCAATCTGACAGTAATCACTGCTAACTGGAAGCAAGCTGCCCTTTAAGATGCAATACCCTCTGTGGTCGACTCCCCTCCCTTCCTCCTTGGTTCATTTGAATCTGGTGCCAGGCCATGTAGATTTCCAGCAGAAGTGATGTCACTTAGCAGAGTAAGCAGCCAATTGTATTGAGGTATTCTCACAGACAGCAAACAAGGAAGTAAATGCAGTGATATAGGCTCCACATTTCCTCAAAGAGCAAATTAAAGTGTCACAAACATTAATTGTTGGATGTAGCATAAATAAACTTTAAAAATTAGGTGTAAAACTGACAAATGTGCAATTGGCCTTCCTGGGCTTTCATTTTAGAAATACTTCCAACTTACTATAGTGTTGCAAATCCCCTTACGTCTCAGTAACAAGATGTAACTTTTTGTAATTTTACATTTTACAGTGTTAAAGGGTAGGTTCATGTCAGCTCAGTGATTTCTAATTGGTTTCCATCCGCAGGAACAGCACCTTCTGTGGTGAAGCAAGGGATTTTCATGTTTCACTGTGCAGCTCCAGGATTCAGAAGCTGCTGTCAGCCTCCCAGTTTTTATAAAGATAGCAAATGCTGACAATTTCCCCTTTGTCAAATTCTGAGCCAGGCTGGAAAAAACAGCAGGGCTATATTAAATCAGTGAAATCTTATTTGACTGCTCCATTTTTAGAGTTTTTAATTCTCTCATGTTTAAGTTAATCCTTATAAAACACAGTTTTGCAAGAATGTTTTCTTTGTTTTAACCTTTTTACAGTTGCTAACGGAGGAGGAAAGCAAGGTTGCTCTCATTGACAAGTTGAATTGCGAACAGCAAAAGAACCAGCAACGCATACATGATTTAAAGATGAGGTTAGAGGTCAGTAGACTACCCTTTCGATGACAATTGTTTACTTTTTTGCAATGGAACAGTTAAGACACGGACTCCGATACTGCCAAGGGGGGGGTGGCAAATTGAGGTGGTAAGTGTGTGTCAGCACTGCATCAGGAGACAAAGCAGGAAACGCTATTGTCAACCTGAGGTTTTGGATTCATGGCGAATATGGTTGTGTAGAAATGATCAGAAATGGAAAACTGAACATTTGGAAAACATTAACCACAAAGCTGCTCTCTCATGACTGGTGGTAGTTTGACCTGAGGGTCACTACGTGTCAGGCAAGGGGAGAGATTGAGAAGGAGATTCCATCATGGTAACTTGAACCAGTAGCAAGAATTGAGCCGATAGCTATCAGCATCACTTTATTTATAAGTCAGCCATCCAGCCAACTAAGCTAACCAGCCCAGGCAATGGTAACTCAATGGGCTGAATGGCCTACTTCTGTTTGCATGTCCATAATTGATATAATCCATCTGATGCCAGGATTTGGAAGGAGCTGAGACTTTGGAAAGAAACCGTTAATTACAGTGTTAAAAGAAACACGATGCTATTCAATGAATAAATGTAAACATAAGTATTGGCAAAAACATCATGTTGACTTATGCATGCGTGAGGATGTGAGAGGGATGCGTACGTAAAGGAGAAAGGGCTGGATGGATTTGGAGTAGGAAGAGGTAGCTGGAATGGGAGAAGTGTATGTGGATATAAAACACAGAAGGCAGTGCAACATGAGAGAGAGGCTGCACTGCAGACTGGTGAAGGAGATGAAAAGTGAGAGATGTCCTGTACCCACAAGTGCCAGGGGTACATATGTGTATGTACGCAGAAACACACACACCTCTTACAATAGTGTGCAGCAATTGTGTAATTATCACCTGCTCCAGCCTTGAAGGTCATAGAAAAAATCAGTTCATTGCACTATGCACTGTCACTGGCATTGGTAATGCAGCTCTCACTTTAGAGTCATAGAGTTGCATAGCACAGAAACAGACCCTTCAGTCAAACTTGATCAGGCCGACCAGATATCCAAAATTAATCTAGTCCCATTTGCCAGCATTTGGCCTATATCCCTCAAAACCTCCACCATTTCCTCTGGCAGCTCATTTCATGCACACATCACACTCTGCATGAAAACATTGCCCCTTAGGTTCCTTTTAAATCATTCCCCTCACACCTTAAACGTGTGCCTTCTAGTTTTGGACTTCTCTCATCCTGGGAAAAGATCTTGGCTATTCACCCTATCCATGACCCTCGAGATTTTATAAACCCCTATAAGGTCACCCCTCAGCCTCTGACTCTCCAGGGAAAACAGCTCCAGTCTCTCCCTACAGCACAAAACCTCCCACTCTGGCAACATCCTTGCAAGTCTTTTCTGAACCCTTTCAAATTTCACAACGTCTTTCCTATAGCAGGGAGACCAGAATTGAACACAGTATTCCAAAATGGTCTAACCAATGTCATGTCCAGCTACAACATGACCTCCCAACTCTTGTGCTCAATGTACCGATCAGTAAAGGCAAGCATACCAAAACCTTGTTCACTATCCAAAGCTGTGTTTGAGCTGTAGGTGTAAGACTTCAGTCCTTATGGAAGCTCAGGTATCTTGCAAATTGTTCCCCACTGGAGGTTTACGTTGGTAAGTATCTCCCTGAGTTGACAGGTTCCCTATTCCAAGAACTCTTCTCCCCCATTCTCCTCCTTCAGCCTGCAACAACTTGTTGCGCTTTATGTGATCTCTATTCATTTCCCCCGATCATGCTGTATTCCAAAGGGAGGGCCACTCATGAACCCACAACGAGCCACTGCTTCAAGCAACAGTCTTGAAATCAGCAAAGCTCCGTCAGCTATGGCTGCTCCGTTCTCTGACGGCTTTTAAAACTTTGAACAAATATTGAAAGCACCAAAAACAGAGGCAAAACAACAGCCAGAACAACTCAGCCAAGAGGTGGTTTGCAAGTAGTTGATAATCTCTTTAAATATCTCTGGTGAGGTTAGGATTAAGGGGTCTCCATCCTGTTCATTTGTGAGACTTCAAAGGACAGAGGGAGATAGCAATGAAATGGCAATGCTGGTGTCAAATAAGCATTGCACGTTGATCTATTTGCTGTTCATACTTCCAGGGGCTGTTCACCGCAACCACAGTAATGTTCTCACCGTTCTGATATCAAATATAACTCACTCCAGAGCTATGTGCAGGTACTTCAAGTGATATTTCAGTCACCTGAACAATGCTAGCTTCCAATCTGATTTTATTGCTGAATTTGAGATTACGTTGCAAGAGCCTAACACAGTGCCACCTGCAGTAATAACAGGTACTTGCAAGTACTTGCAATGAAATAGCTCCTTGATGCCAGCGTACTAATGAGATGTAACAGCATTTTTCAATAATAGATACATTCCTTAACGCACATGCTAATAGCAATGTGTAAGGTTATGAGAATGAGTCAAATACAGGCCTCATTTTCCATTGCTGCACTTGAACTGAACATATTCCTTTGGCATGTGTAGCAGGCTTTATTTTTCCACACTTTTCGGTGTATGTTTATTCCAAAGTTATCAACAATACAAATATCGTTCATTTCTCTGAAGGTGAGTCATTCTTTCCAGCTTCTGTTGAATGTAATACTTGATGCAGATATTAGTCTTCAGAGTACAGCCCACGTGGATGTCAGACTCTCCCTGGGGAGCACTACAGAGAGTCAGCGACATGACGGCATTTGGGGAGAGATGGTGTAGCAACAGATAGTGCTCACTTCTGACTTGGTCACAGGATCACAGAACCTTATGACACAGGAGGAAGCCACTCGGCCCATTGTGAATGTGGCAGCCCTTTAATCCTGCCTCTTTCCCACAGGCCTGAAAAGTTATCCCTTTCAACTCTATATGCCGTTCCCTTTTAAAAGTGATTAATTGAATCAGCTTTCTCTATTCCCTTCAACCAACACATTCCAGATCATAACAACTCACTGCTTTACAAAAAAAAAACTTCTCCCTCCTCCAGTTCTTTATAATTATCTTAAATCTGTGTCATCTGGTTTCTGACCCTGCAGTCTGTGGAAACAGTTTCCCCATTTCGATCAAAACATTAATCCTCACTGCTCGAAGGAGAACAATCCCAGTTTCTCCAGTCTCTCTGTTAGAGAAGTCCTGTGTCCCAGACACTGTTCCTGTAAAATCCCCCTCCGCACTGAGCTGCACTGAGCTCCCGGGAGCTCCCAGCTGGGCAGAGCATGAGCTGGTCCCTTTGAAGTGTGGCAGCACAAACTGAACATGAGAGAGGCGTGCACCTCCGTCACCCTTTCTCAGCCACTCCCTTGCGTTTGAAGATGACTTTCCTTCACTCCGGTCACATGGATTCTGAGGCAGTTGATCAGCTCATTGTGGGATCTTCATGCAGACTGGCACCTGTGGGGCAGGTGGAGCTTGAAGAGTTGGGCAGATATCCGTTTGTGTGCTTCTTCTGACACCTCAAATTCACCTCTGCCCATTCTCACTGTCCTCTCTGTGCCTCCCTGAACACACCTTCTCCATTATGGCCAGTCACATGTCCAGGCCTCCAAAGTTGCGTGTGTTTGACCCCGTCAGGGATGCTCTGAGGATATTCCTAAAGCTCTATGTGAACAGGGAACGTACAATAACATCCTGAGATCCTTCACTAAGCCATTTCTGGGGGCATTCAGAATGTTTGATAAAACCAACAGGATGGCACATCTCCCCACAAGAGGTAAATCTCAGCTTCTTGACACAGGGAGTACCTTGTCTCGGGGCTGAGGAACAGTGGAGATATCCAGGTGCAATGAGGTTGGATTACTGCTCAGCTCAGTACGTCATGTTTATAAAATAATGAAGGGTATAGAGAATGGGAGTTGTCTTTTCCCCAGGGATGCTGGATTTCATGACTTGGGGGCCCATTTTTAAGGTGAGAGGAGAGAGATTTAAAAAAGACATGGGGGCAATTTATTTTGACCTGAGGTGGTTCGCATGTGGAATGAACACCCTGAGGGAGTGGTGGATGTGGGTACATTTGCAACATTTAAAAGACGTTTGGATAAGTGCATGAAAGGAAAGGTTTAGAGGGATATAGGCCAGGAGCAGGCAGATGGGGCTAGTTTAGTTTGGATTACGTTCAGCATGGACTGGTTAGACCGAAGGGTCTGTTTCCATGCTGTATGATTCTATGACTCTATGAACACTGGATATTAAAGTTTGACTCTCACAACAGTCTTCTCATTGGTGCATATTCAGCAACCCACGTCCTTACAGCTGTCATGATGACAGAGTTATTATGAGGCAGTTTTTTTTAGATGGTAACCTGTGGTATTTGCCATGACTAGCAGTATGTGGTGCTGGGCAAGGGTTCTTAGAAGTCATTCACTGCCTCCAATCCTCCCTTGTCTTGTGCCTACCTAGTGACAAATGGTGGAGGATACATCACGGTAGCATTCTGCTAAGATTAAAAAGATGGTTTATTGTAGAATAACAACAGGAACAACCATAGTTGATCAGGCATAATGACTAGGACCTTATGGAGCTGGTGCAGGTTACAAAGTAGCATTGGTGGGCACAGTGGCTCAGTGGTTAGCACAGCCGCCTCACAACTCCAGGGACCCCGGTTTGATTCCAGTCTTAGGGAGTCTGTGTGGAGTTTGCATGCTCTCCCTGTGTCTGGGTGAGTTTCCTCTGGTGCTCTGGTTTCCTCCCACAGTCCAAAGATGTGCAGGTTAGGTGGATTAGCCATGGGAAATGTGAGTTTACAGGATATAGCATGGGATGAGTCTCGGTGCAATGCTCTTCGGAAAGTTGGTGTGAACTTGATGGAATAAATGGCCTGTTTCTGCAAAAAACTTGGCCAGATTGTGTGTGACATCAGGATGGGTGGAGCCAATATAACATTAACTCCTTCAGATCCATTACCTTATACAATACTGGAGTGTTTTTATTATCTGTTGGATCTGTTTTCCTCACGGGTGTTGATTTGGGCGGCACAGTGGTGGCACTACTGCCTCAGAGTGCCGGGTTTGATTCCAGCCTCGGGCAACTGTCTGTGTGGAGTTTGCACATTCGCCCTGTCTCTGCGTGGGTTTTCCCCAGGTGCTCCGGTTTCCTCCCACAATCTAAAGGTGTGCAGGTTAGGTGCATTAGTCAGGGGTAAATGTAGAGTAATAGGTTCGGGGAATGGTTCTGGATGGGTTACTCTTCGGAGGGTCGGTCTGGACTTGTTGGGCCAAATAGCCTGTTATTTAGATCAAAGGCAGAATTTAAAAAGGATCCTTTCTTCAGGGAATCGCCGAAGGAGAAAAAATAGGCTATGATCAGAATAATTTAACATTACTTAGATATAAGCCCATTTGTTACCAGTCATTATCTTTGGTCCCCAAGACAGACTCTATTATCCTCCCTGTCCCCAACCACAGTCTCAGCTTTACCTTCTGTATTTTGTATAGTGTGAATTGAATCTCCTTCCCCATCCTTTCCAATGCAATAACATCACTTGCCTCTGCAGTGTTTGCATTTGCTGCTGAAACTGTATCATCTTCAAACCTAACTACTTCTGTACTCTCTTATCCATCCTCCTCCGCAACATCAGTAAATGTGATCTCATTCAAAATCCTACTAACCTATTCTGCATCAGGTACATTCAGTCATCAACTCTTGCTCCTCTGATATTTGCTTCCATCCCACAACTGAAATTTACCCAGATAGAAAGAAAATCACAGGAACACATTGTTCAGTTAAAGGTAAATATTTATGATCTTTACTAACTTCTTCCTACCTATCTCAACCTAACCCCACCATTCTTCCATTTTCTTTCTCTGATGTATTTTTCTATATTTCCTATATGTTTCTAAGCAACTCACCTAATCTGCTCCTTACTGTAATGGGTTCCACATTCTAAACACAGATTGATGTTGTGTTGCTGTTGTCTTATCAGACCATAGGACCGCGCTCTTATTAGAGAGAGAGAACTGGTGATGATTTAACCTGAGCACCACCACATCTCAGGCAAGGGGAGATTGACAAGGAACGTCCTTCATGCTAACCTCGGGAATTGAACCCGTGCTGTTGATTTGCAAAGCAGTACCATGTCAATCATCCATCTAAACTGACCCCCCAATTACCTAATTCTGAATCCTCCCATGGGTGAATAATTTATTTTCTGTGAAATCATAATTTTTCAAATTATCTTCAAAATTGTCATCCTCATGTTTAAATCTCTTCACACCCCCACTCTTTCCCATCTCTAAACTCCTTTAGATGTACAACCCTCTCCAAACACCGTTTGTTTGGACACCAGGGTCTGGAATTTCTTGCTAAACCACTGCTTCTTCATCTCTTCCAATATTTCCTTCTCTGGTGAAACAGCACTGAGAGTCATAGAGATGTACAGCATGGAAACTGCCCCTTCGGTCCAACCTGTCCATGCCAACCAGATATCCCAACCCAATCTAGTCCCACCTGCCAGCACCCACCACATATCCCTCCAAACCCTTCCTATTCATATGCCTCTTAAATGTTGCAATCATCCAAATGCCTCTTAAATGTTGCAATTGTACCAGCCTCCACCACTTCCTTTGGCAGCTTATTCCATGCACACACCACCTTCTGCGTGAAAAAGTTGCCCCGTAGGTCTCTTTTATATCTTTCCCCTCTCACCCTAAACCTATGCCCTCTAGTTCTGGACTCCCCGACCCCAGGGAAAAGACCTTGTCCATTTACCCTATCCATGCCCCCCATAATTTTGTGAACCTCTATAAGGTCACCCCTCAGCCTCCGATGCTCCAGGGAAAACAGCCGTAGCCTGTTCAGCCTCTCCCTTTAGCTCAAATCCTCCAACCCTGGCAACATCCTTATAAATCTTTTCTGAACCCTTTTAAGTTTCACAACATCTTTCCGATAGGAAGGAGGCCAGAATTGCACACAATATTCCAACAGTGTGACCTCCCAACTCCTGTACTCAATACTCATAAAAGATTAAAATGTTTTGAAATTTTAAAAATCTGTGTAAGCAGTTTGAAGTTCATAGAATCCCTATAGTGTGCAAAGAAGCCATTCAGCCTAGGGAGTCCACATTTCCCCTCCAAAGAGCATGCTACCTGGACCCACCCCCCCCCCCCAAGCCTGCATTCCCCATGGCTCGTCCACCCAGCCTGCACACTATGGGTAACTTAGCATGGACAATTCACCTAACCTGCACATCTTTGGATTGTGGGAGGAAACCGGAGTATCTGGCGGAAACCCACACAGACACGGGGAGAATGTGCAAACCCCACACAGACAGTTACCCTAGGGTGGAATCGAACCCTGAAGCAGTACTGCTAACCACTGAGCCACCATACCGCCCTTAGGAACGGGTTCTTACTTCTTCCGCGAATATTACTTAAGGCTGAAACTGAGATGAGTTCCCAGCTCTTGCTATTAGTACTCGCTGATTTGAAATGCTGGCTATACAGAAAATGAAGTAAAAATAGGTTGGTGAGGACATAAAAGAGTCTCTCCTTATCAGGTGCTTTTAATCGAATGGTTCCTCAGAGTCTGGTCCCACTCTGGTATCTAGTGTGTTGAAAACCTCGACAGTTTCCAGTATTTCAACACTTGGTATCAGCAGTATAAAGACCCAGTCATATTCACTCCCTTGGAATGTCGCAAATAGGTTGTACTTGGTACAAAAAGCATGAACTAATCATCGACCGAAAGAGCCAACGGAGGATCAAAGAAACCTCAATTACATCTGAATACTCTAGTCTGTTCAAGGCCACTTCTTTCGGTCTGACGGTGAACTCTCAGCTTGACTATTAAAGGAAAAGAAAGACTTGCATTAATATTGTTCAAGGTGATGGGACGGGGTTGTGGTTCCCTCCTCCTGGGTCCTGGAATCTGTCCGATCTCCCCGACAGGAAAGGCCGAAGTTTAATGTCTCATCCAATCATAAAACTGCTATCTTCAACATGTAGGGTAAAGGGTTAAATATGGCATTACTGTAATAATTACTACTGAGTGTGTGTGTGTGTCTGTATGTGTGTATAAAGAGCTATGTCTTAATGAGATCAGGTCATGTGCAACAGCAGGGAGACAGTGAGATCTGCACATCAGAGTTGAGTGTGTGTTGCTGGAAAAGCACAGCAAGTCAGGCAGCATCTGAGGAGCAGGAAAATCGATGTTTTGGAAAAGCCCTTCATTAGGAATTGCAACAGCATTCTGAGTGTTTAAGGTAGTAGAAATGTCCTCTTTTCCCGTCAGGGGCTGGGATAGGGGGAAACATTAGGACCCAAAACGCTCAGCAGTTCTGATTTCTGTCTCTATTTCCAATCTCTTGGTTATAGTTACGTTTAACTAAGGCTAATCCTCACTGGCATGAGCCTGCACTACCTTCTGTCAAGAGCATACGAACATATAAAATGAGAGCAGAAATAGACAATTCAACCCTTCAAGCCTGCTCCACCATTCAATGTCATCATGTCTGAGTTATCTGTGTTTTGAATTCCACATTCTATCTCTAACCAACTCCCATAATCATTGTTTCCTGTGCCAAGCGAAAACATCTGTCCACCCTCACAGATAATTAATGATACTGCCCATAAGGCCTGGTAATACAGCACAGGTCTCCCTCACCATTCCACTCAAGTACTGATGTGGATAATGTGCTTAATTTTCAGCAGTGCTACTTGAACTGAAGACCTTCTGGCTTCAAGTCAAGAGCATGACTAACTGATCCACAGCTCACACATAGTCCCTAGGGATCAAAAATGTGAAGCTGACATGGAGTCATACAGCACGGAAACAGACCTTTCAGTCCAACCAGGCCGTGCCAACCATAATCCCAAACTAAACTAGTCCCACCTACCTGACCTTGGCCCATATCCCTCCAAACCTTTCCTATTTGTGTATTTATCCTAATGTCTTTTAAATGCTGTAACTGTACCTGCATTCACCACTTCCTCTGGCAGTTCATTCCACACACGAACCACTGTCTGTCTGAAAAAAGTTACCCCCATGTCCTTTTTTAAATCATTCTCCTCTCACCTTAAACAATATGCCCCCTAGCTTTCAACTGCCCCACCCAAGGGAAAAGACCCTTGCTATTAACCTTATCTGTGCCCATGATTATTTTATAAACCTCAATAAGGTCACCCCTCAACCTCCTACTGTCCGGTACAAAAAAGTCCCAGTCTTTCCAGTCTATTTTTATATCTCAAACCCTCCATTCCTGGGCAACATCCTGGTAAATCTTTTCTGAACCCTCTCCAGTTTAATAATATCCTTCTGATAAAAAGGGTGACCGGAACTGCACACAGTCATGCTCTTGACTTGAAGCCAGAAGTTCAAGTAGCACTGCTGAAAATTAAGCACATTATCCACGTCAGTAGTTGAGTGGAATGGTGAGGGAGACCTGTGCTGTATTACCAGGCCTTGTGGGCAGCATCATTAATTATCTGTGAGGGTGGACAGATTTTTTTTGTTTGGCAAAGGAATCAACGATTATGGGAGTTGGTTAGAGATACAGTGTGGAATTCAAAACACAGATAACTCAGGCATGATGACATTGAAGGGTTAAAGAGTGGCCTCACCAACATCCTGCACAACCTCAGCATGACTTCCCAACTCCTATGCTTTGCTAAGCGCCTTCTTAACCACCCTGTCTACGATTTTCAAAGAAATATATACCTGAACCCCTAGGTTTCTCTGTTGTACAACACGATCTAAGGCTCTACCATTAATCTATAAGTCCTGTCCTTGTTTGTTTTACCAAAATGTAATAATACCTCGCACTAATCCAAATTAAACTCCTCAGCCAATTGACCCAATGATCAAGATCTTTTTGGAATCTTAGATAACCTTCTTCACTGTCCACTATACCACCAAATTTGGTGTCAACTGCAAAATTACCGGCCATACCTCCCATATTTTCATCCAAATCATTTACATAAATGACAAACAAAAGTGGACCCAGTACCGATTCACGTGGAATACCGCTGGTCACAGGCCTCCAGTCCAAAAAACAACCCTACAGCACCACCCTCTGTCTCCTCCCATCAAGTTAATTGGCAATCTCAACCTGAATCCCATGGCCAATATCATCCACATCTTGTGAATGAATAGATTGGTTTTGAAAAAATAATTAATCCTTCCAGTAGAGGCCATACCTCAAAATGGGAACGATCAGGTACCAGTCACATCTCAAGAAATCTCTCTTCTCAGAGATGGCATGCTATGGTTTCCCATATCACTTTTTTTAAAAACAATAATTGCCTCACAGCTTCCCACACCTGGAAACGGTTTTACAGACTCCTGCTGAAAGTGGATGGGGGTCTGTACAGTAAAATGATGGTCTGCCCACTATCTTCAAAGCCACGCCTCTATCTGCCTCCCACAGTGCAATGGGTTGGGAAAGCATCAAGTCAGCCCCACATCCTTGAGCCTGTTGAGAGCCTTAACTGGAGGAATTATTGGCTGCTGAGGATGTGGTGATTGTAATACAAGTTCCAGAGCTACGCAGAGGCAGGTAATGCAGGCAGGCAGTCCACAGCTATCACAGGGCAGCATGGTGGCTCAGTGGTTAGTACTGCTGCCCCACAGCACCAGGGATCCGGGTTCAATTCTAGCCTTGGGCGACTGACTGTGTGGAGTATGCACGTTCTCCCCGTGTTTGCGTGGGTTTCCTCCGGGTGGTCCCAGTTTCCTCCCACAATCCAAAGATGTGCAGGTCAGGTGAATTAGCTATGGTAAATTGCCCATAATGTTCTGGGATGTGTAGGTTAGGTGCATTAGTCAGGGTAAATGTAGAGTATTAAGGTAGAGGAATGGGTCTGGGTCTGGATGGGATACACTTCAGAGGGTCAGTGTGGACTTGATGGGCCAAATGGCTGTGGGGATTCTATGATTTTATCTCAGCGCAGAATGTCATTGGGCAGAAAAATTGCAGGGTGAGTTGGGGTGGTGTTTATCCTTTGTGGGACTTCCCTTCTGTGAGATCATAGTCTTCCTTTAAGTCTTTCCCTGCTGGTCTCTAAATCCCAACCACCTCTCAATGTGCATGGATGCCAACAATTACCAGCTTCTGGCCAGGGTAGATTGCTGCTGTCATCCTCTTCTGGGTCTAAGGGTTTACAGTGTTAGAAGGAAAACCCCTAGTGAGTCTTAAAGGCTGATGTGTGGCTGACTAAGCCCAGTGAACTATTATAGCAGGTTACCCCTTGACCAGTTATAGAGCTAGTGTTTGTTTCAGGAGCAGTTGGTCTCTGATTGATCTGTCTTTGGTCAGACTTGACATATGTTGGTCTCTGTGCTATCAGGAGAAAAGGAGGATTGCAGATGCTGGAGAGTCAGAGTCAAAACGTGTGGCGCTGGAAAAGCACAGCAGGTCATCCGAGGAGCAGGAAAAATTGATGTTTCGGGCATAAGCCCTTCATCAGGAATGTGTCTGGTGATGTCTGCTTCCAGCGCAGATACATGGAGTCAGCGGCAGAGGCAGGATTGGGTCCAGCAGCATCATTGGCAGCTGGATCGGTGAGGTGGGCCCGAAGCAGACTCATGGTAGCGCTGGAGTCGAGTTTGGGCACGTGTGGTACCCAACAGTATCAGCGGCGTCTGCATTGGTGAGGTCCAGCAAGGGACTCACGGGGATGAGTTGGCACTGGAGTGTGGCTACTTCTATTCCAGCAGCAGTGCTGTGGGGAAGGGGCCACCAGGCCAATGGCCCATGATGGAGCACTTAACGAGAAGGACTGTAAAGTCAAATGGCAGAGCAGACTCGATGGGCTGAATGGCCTAATTCTGCTCCTATATCTTATAATCTTATGATCGTATGGTAAGTTAGACATTGTTACTGTGATGATGAGGAGGTATGAGATTGCACTTCTGTCCTCTCTGAGGTTTCCCAAGATGCTCGAATTCTCTCCGACCAAGTCCCTGTGACATCATCCGAATGGGTGGAACTTTATGCCCTCCGCAACATTAACCCTTACAGATTCATTACCTTGTCCAATCCACCCCCATACACCCCCAAAGGGAGTAGAATCCAGCCCCTTGACGTGTTCAATCCTGAAGGTTTGATATTTAGATAGACAAGCTGATACTGAACACTCTCCTTCACAGCAAAGTGGGACACCACCAACCTAAACAAACTGCAAGGTGCCATCTCAATGGCGATTGAGGATGGGCAGTACACTGGCACCACACACAGCCCAAGTGCTAACAAAGATAGATGTACCTAGTTGCTGGTCAGTTCTGATCCATTTCACTGTCCTGCTCTCCGTGCAGATTGTATAAATTAAATAAAATACTTGCCAAGCACCAGCTGTGTCTTTGCATTTTCACCCAGTGTACATGACTATGTATTGGACCCAAACTCAGGAAAACATGCCAGGGTTGACTTAGATAGAATTCCTTGATGTTTGCAGCACAGTAACAAGCCACTCTGCCCACTTCTCCATGGCAGTATTTACAGAGCTTCAATCCCACTGTACAGACGTAGAGTGTGTAAATTGTGCCGTGTTAGACTCCATTCTGGAAAGGACAATTCTCTCACTTAGGCTGAGGTGGGTACTGCAGATGCTGGAGATTAGAGTCAAGATTACAGTGGTGCTGGAAAAGCACAGCAGGTCAGGCAAGATCTGAGGAGCAGCAAAACCGACGTTTCGGGCAAAAGCTCTTTGTAGAGTCAGTTGTAGTTCTGCTCAAATAAGCACGTTGTGTTGTGATAGTTCTTAAACTAATACATTATATTGCTCTCAATGGTGAAGTAAAGGTAAAGGTCATGAAACCAGACAACACAGCTGCACTTTCATTAGAGGGAGACAGCTGGGGTTGTTTAACCTGAGGGTCACCACACGTCAGGTGAGGGGAGAGGTTGAGAAGAAGAGATATCAGAACTAGGAGCAGGAGTGGGCCATCTGGCCTGATGAGCCTAACCTGCCATTCAATAAGGTCATGGCTTATCTTTTCATCGCCTCAGCTCCATTTACCTGCCCTCTCACCATAACCCTTAATTTCTTTACAGTTCAAAAAATGATCTACCTTAGCTTTAAAAACGTTTACTGAGGAAGCCTCAACCACTTCACTGGGCAGGGAATTCCACAGATTCATCTGAAGAAGTTCCTTCTCAATTCCGTCCTAAATCTGCTCCCCGTAATTTGGAGGCCATGCTCTCTTGTCCTAGTCTCACCTGCCACTGGAAACATCCTCTCTACTTTGATCTTATCCAATCCCTTCATAATTTAAGATGTTTCAATAAGATCCCCCCCCCCATTCTTCTAAATTCCAATGAACATAATCCCAGTCCTCTCAGTCTCTCATCATCAGCCAACCCCCTCAACTCCAGAATCAACCCAGTGAACCTGCTCTTTCTTTTTATATTTTTCCCCAGCGCCCATGTTGTGTGTGTGCAGGTGTGAGACACAGTGAAAGACACAAGGTCTACAAATCTTTACTCAATTTCCACCACCAGGAAGAAAGGAAACACCCAAGTGGCCAGTGACAAGCACTGCCCTTCACATCAAAGGGCAATGCTGCGTGATCAAACAGTGAAGGGGAGGGCGGGCATCAAATCAAAATAGAGTTGGAGGGGGAAATAACACTCCCTGCGGCGCCCACCTCTCCCTGAACAAATCCAGGGTGTTGGTGGACACCGCATGCTCCTTCTCCAAGGACACCCGGGCCCTAACGTAACCGCGGAAGAGGGGCAGGCAGTCGGCCCTAATGACTCCCTCCACGGCCCGCTGCCAAAATGTTAGTTTAATGCTGGGAAGTTGATAATCGGTATTGCCTGCCCCACCCCACCCCCAATCATTGCCTCTCCCACCTATATTCTTTGTTTAGACTTAATCCAATTTCATCCTTCAATATGGAACAATGCTGCAGTCAAACACCACTCACCATCTGGAAAGAGCTCCCATGTGTAAAACGCATTTTATGGAGTCTGCGTCGTTCCCTTTTTTGTAGTGCATTTCTTTTTTTTTCTTTTGTTTATTGGCCAGGAAATGGAGGATCTCCTGTTGGCCAAGATGAAGGAGCTTAGCTGTAAAAACGACAACCAGCCTGCTTCTTTACAAGGAGATATTTTGGCATTTAAATGTATGCTTGAGTCAGAGGAGAGAAGGTGAGTATTCACTGATAAGTCCTAAACATATTGATGGTAGTTATTGTGGCCTCATTTGAAAGTTTGGTTCTGTTTTCTCCGCACCCTGAGTACAAAAGATGAACTGCAATAATTCAGCCAGGCTCCTTTGACAGTATCTCTCAAACCTGGAACGTCTACCACTTAGAAGCACAAGGGAGACACACATGGGAATACCAACACCAACATGTCTCCCTCTAAGTACTGACTTGGAAACATATCACCATTCCTTCAGTGTTAAACATCCGCCCATTGTGGGTGTCCACCTTCCCATCCCCCCACCACCACCATATACACTGCAGCAGTTCAAGAAGGCAGCTCATCACCACCTTCTCAGGGGTATTTCGAGATATCCCCGCATCCAGCGAGTGAAAGAAAGGGAGTCAGAATGGATACCTCTCCTGAGTATGTTCTAAGACTGTATTATATTCCTCAGTTTCAACAAGCTGTGTAGACCATGTAGGATACATGGCACAGAATGGGACTACTGGTCTCGCAGGCACTTATTATGCTGCACTTCAGCCACATCCCAACTCCCTTCAAATAAACTGAAGAAGACATTTTGTAAGACTCAGAACAGATACAAACCAGTGAGAACCAATGACTGGAGAAATCCTGCTCACTCACACACCCTATTCACTCCAGAAAATGAGTCTGGGCATTAACAGTGGAAAGTTAAGAAATTACATGTGAATTCAACAGATATTTTGCACTTATCTTCACTGTAGAGGATACAGGTAACATCCCAGAAATATAATCGTGAATCAGGCTGTGAAAGGGAGCGAGGAACTAAAAACAATTACAGTCGTCAGTATTGCAATAAAGGAATATCACGTCAAATGAAATCAGCCTCACTATCACTGGATTCACAACACAGTGAAATTAAAACATTCAATGACACCAAAGTTGTCCAATAATTCCAACCAGGTTTTATGAATAACAGATCTTGGGCACCATGTTAATTTATTGTTAATAATGTAACTCTAGCAGACCAACGTTAAGCAAGAATATCATTTAATTAATATTGATGAATTAAAGCCCAATCCTCTTTGATCAGAGCCCCAACTCACACATAGACAGACAGACAAGCACAGTTAAGGGATACATTTAAAAGAAAATAAAGGAAATATAATTTGCCAGTTTATGAAGCAGTTTCAAATAATAGATGCAAGTGAGGACTGCAGATGCTGGAGATTAGAGTCGAGAATGTGGTGCTGGAAAAGCACAGCAGGTCAGGCAGCATCCGAGGAGCAGGAAAATCGAAAACGTTGACTCTCCTGCTCCTCGGATGCTGCCTGACTTGCTGTGCTTTTCCAGCACTACACTCTTAACTTCAAACAATAGATACCAAGACTTCATGAAATCCTTGGGCAATGGGCTGGTCACAGGCAATCTCTGAAGTCACTGATTAATGCAAACAGTTTCATCAGATTCTGAGAAACATTTATCGAATAAAGGGGAATCCTGATTTGGTTACCCAGCGTCCCCTTAAATGCATCGTACTGTTCACTTCAGCCAGTCCCTGTGATAGTGCATTCTGGATTCTCACCACTTTCTGGAAGGTAAGATTCCTTCCTAAGGAATGACTTTCAGAGGAGACTTTCAGTGTGCCTTCACTTTATCGAAACCTTGCACACTTCAAAGACCTTTATCAAGTCATCCTCTTTTTCTTAAGGGAAAAGAGACCCAGCCTGTTCATCCTTTCCTGACATGTTTGCTAATGCATTTCTGTTACTATTCTTGTAAATCCTCTCTCCAGTGCCTCCACATCCTGTGCTTAGTAAAATAGGAACAAGAGATTGTGTCTGATTACCAACCCTATAGGAGGTTTTGCTGCACTCCAGGTGCAACATAAATGAAAGTTGTTGTTGAAAGCAGAGTCTGTTGGTGTACTGGAACAGGCACCATAAAGTGTGCCCCCTGCATTGCCAAATTCCTTTTGATGACCTTGGACAATAAGGGCATATGTTTAATGTAGCTGATACAGCAAACTTTGTTTTAACCAGCATCTTGTGAACCGGCGCGCTCGATAAACTGGCAAAAATTATATCCCTCTAATACCGCTAAGTGTTTTGTAGTATTCTGTCCAATTATTATATATTTTTCAATTTATTTGCCGCAATGTAAGTATACTTGTTCAATTGAATGGCCACACGAAATATTAACAGCTGATTCCATTTTGAGTCAATTTCTCCTCAAATACCACAATGTTTGATTAGTCAGCTGAGGGTGTGAGTGAGAAGACTCTCTGTTGATAAGTTTTATTCAAGGCAAAGTTCCAATATTATTTAACTGATTAATGCTGTAAATCAAGTATAACAATGATGTGTATACCCCCTGCATACACAGTATTTCTATCACTTAGTATGTGTTTTTACATTGATTATATGGACCTCTTGATTATTTGATCAACTCCTGGATCCGCAGGTGCTGGCTAATAAAAGGTTTGCTGTGTTATGCAATAACCGAGTACGTAAACATAAATGCTTTCAAATGTCTTCTTTGTTTTGTAAAGGTTAAGTGACAGTCGAATGGTGTGCCAGCAGAAGTGTTCTCCGTGCAAACCGTATTTACCCGCTCCTCGGACATCATGTGTTCCCTTGAGCCAGTCTTCCTGCCCACGAGTACCAGCTGCGTCCTCGTGCCCTCCTGTGAGCCTGCGCTCTTGCCCTCCACCTCCAATTTCCAACCCCTGCAAGCCATCGCACCAAAACTGTGGAGCTCTGTCCTCTGTCCTGAGCTCTTCCCTAGCATCCGCTGCCCCAATATGTTGCCTGCCATCTTCTGCTCTGACCACACGCCTCCCTGTGCATCAGCCGAGCTGCCCGCTACCTTCCTCTTTGGCCTCGTGCCTGTCCGCTGCTCGGCCAACCTGTTTGCCATCTTCTTGTATCCCACCCTGCCTTCCTGTGAGCCGGCTCAGCTGCCCACCGCCTTCTGCTCTTGCCTTGTGCACATCGATGAACCGGCCACGGTGCCCGTCACCTCTTCCGATGAGCCCGTGCCCTCCTCCTGCAAATCCCTCAGCAAGTTGCAGACCTGCGTCAAGTCGGCCATGCCCCGTGGCTCCAGTAACATACGCGAAACCTAATAATCCAACTGACGCGTCGAAATTTAAACTTGAACAATGTATGGGTAAGATGATGAAGACTTAGTTTTACGTTACCGTGATTGTGCAATTGATTAATATTTGACAATTAAGAAGTCAAAGTTCGTTTTTTTCTCTTGACCTGTGTATTCTCCTCACTTTGTCAATACGGCACGCACTTGATCTCGAACTGACCCTTGCTGGTTTATAAGGTTCGTCGTATTAACAGGGGCCAGGACGCATCAAGTTAGGATTGGCACCATGGTAGAATTGTCCATGATGGCACAGTGTTAGGTTTGCCCACTTGCCTTTGACCATGACTGAAGCTTCCAATGTTGAGAAGGTAGCTGGTTGCAAGGTTTGTAATGAAGCAAGTCAGTCAGTCTCAGACAGCGCTCTCATTGGTATAATATGGGCACTAATGCCAAAAACTGCCAGACAAAGCTAAACTCTTCCTGTCCTGTGGCAGAGTAGTTACAATCCTGGATACACATCACAGCTACACTCTACTTTGATCCACAAGCATTCACTCCCTCCACCACTGATGCTCAGTAGCAGCAGTGTGTACTATCTACAAGATGTACTGCAGAAATTCACCAAAGCTCCTTAGACAACACCTTCCAAATCCACCACCACTTCCATCTAGAAGGACAAGGACAGAAGTTACATGGGGACATCACCACCTGCAAGTTCCCCTCCAAGCCACTCACTGTCCTGACTTGGAAATATATCACCGTTCCTTCACTGTCGCGTGGGTCAAAATCCTGGAGTTCCCTGGTCAACCCACAGCATATGGACTGCAGGGGTTCAGGAAGGCAGCTCACTACCATCTTCTCAAGGGCAACTAGGGACGGGCAATAAATGCTGACCCAACTACTGACACCCATGTTCCACAAATGAATAAAAAAAAGCTAATGCTGGAGAATACCCCAGCGCCTTTTGCAATCCAACAAACTTTAATGATGTTGTTGCATGTTTATGCTTTATAACTTTATCATGAAAACTCTGCAGATTGCAGGCTGACCTGTTTCCCTCTATTCACCCAGTATCCCCTACACACAGTGAACAAGTCTTTTCCAGATGCTTTTTTGGTGCTTAATTAGATTAGATTACTTAAAGTGTGAAAACAGGCCCTTTGGCCCAACAAGTTCACACCGACCCTCCGAGAAGCAAACAACCCAGACCCATTCCCCTACATTTATCCCTTCACCTAACACTACAGGCAACTTAACATGGCCAATTCACCTAACCTGCACATTTTTGGACTGTGGGAGGAAACCGGAGCACCCGGAGGAAACCCACACAGACACGGGGAGAATGTGCAAACTCCACACAGACAGTCGCCTGAGGTGGTGAAGGGTATCAAAGATCAGGGAACCGAGTCAGTGGAGTTTGGACCTGATGGGCTGAATGGCCTTCACCTGCTCCTATGTCCCTCTTGTTGAATGGTAATGGAAAGGGGCAGCAGGATCACAATCTCCCTGGGCTAGCCAAATCCCCCTGCCAAAGGGATGAGATATGTAATGGGCTTGGATTAAAAGAGATGGACAGTGACAATTCAGAGAAAAAGGAGAAAAAAAGAAAGACGTTTTGGAAGAGAGACAAACAGTTGCCACAGAATTTGTCAGGCAGATAGAGGCCATTTGACCCAACCAGTGTGTGCTAGTCCATACATGGCCTCCTTGCCATCCCTGGATTCAGCCCAGAGTTCTGTAACTCAAGTACAGATGTTGATCTAATCTTCTCATGTTGCAGAGGGTCAAAGGCTTGTTGCCTGCCCCCAGACTTCAATGCAACAACCCAAGGTAAAGATTCCCCACCATAATGCTCTAATGGCCTTGTTCCCCCCTCATCTATCATTAAAGGTGAATTACTTCCTGTTTGCGTCACTGTTTTAGACTGAGTTGGTTCCAGGTTACTAGCCTCTTGGCTCTCTCTTTATCAGCCTCAGTGTCCGTGAGTGTTGACTGACTTGACAATTTTCAACACATATTCTGAGGCAGACTAGAAGCAGTCCCACAGCATGGGGCATTAATAATCAATCCCTAATTTCTGATGGCTGGCTCTGATTGGATGTATTGTTGAAGGTTTCTTCATCCCCTCCCGGCTCTATCCTCTTCAACTGGTCAAATAGCCACATCCCCCAGAGTTTAGAACCAAGAAATAAGGTTGTTCAAATATAAAAAAGGAAGCACACATATTCACCCCTGAATGGCTGTTCTTCTACGAATTACTCACTGCAAAGATTACCTTTAACTTCCCGATACCTGTAAAACATTTACAATGAAATTAGTATTAGATTAGATTAGCTTAGAATACAGTGTGGAAACAGGCCCTTCGGCCCAACAAGTCCACACCGACCCGCCGAAGCGCAACCCACCCATACCCCTACATTTACCCCTTACCTAACACTACGGGCAATTTAGCATGGCCAATTCACCTGACCTGCACATCTTTGGACTGTGGGAGGAAACCGGAGCACCCGGAGGAAACCCACGCAGACACAGGGAGAATGTGCAAACTCCACACAGACAGTCGCCTGAGGCGGGAATTGAACCCGGGTCACTGGCGATGTGAGGCCGCAGTGCTAACCACTGTGCCACCGTGCCGCCCATATTATTATGCAATAGAATATCTTCAAATCCCCAATCCTTGACAACATCCCTTCGTGCCTTCCATGTCTTCTCCCTTGTACCAATGTTCAAATGCAACAGGATCTGGACAATATCCAGGCTTGTGTCACCAACTGATTCCTGATGAAGGGCTTATGCCTGAAATGTCAATTCTCCTGCTCCTCGGATGCTGCCTGACCTGCTGTGCTTTTCCAGCACCACACTCTTGGCTCTAATCTCCAGCATCTGCAGTCCTCAATTTTTCCTCCTTGGGATAACAACTGACAAGTAACATTCACGCCACACAAATGCCAGGCTATGACCATCACCAATAAGAGACAATCTAACCACCACCCCATGACATTTAATGGTGCTACCAACACTGAATCCCCCACATCAATATCCCTGGGGTTGCCATTGACCAGAAACTCAACTGGACTGGCCACATAAACACATTGGCAGCAAGAGCAGATCAGAGGCTGGGAATACTGTTGTGATAACTTACCTCCTGACTCCCCGAAATCTCTCCACCATCTACAAGGCACAAGTCAGGAGTGTGATGGAATACTCCCCACTTGCCTCGATGGGTGTAGCTCCAACAACACTCAAGAAGCTTGACATCATCCAGGACAAAACAACTCATTTGATTGAAACGCCACATCCACAAGCATCCACTCCCTCCACCACCGACATTCAGTGGCAGCAGTGTGTACCATCTACAAGGTGCACTGCGGAAATTCACCAAGGATTCTCAGACAGCGCCTTCCAAACCCATCTAGAACAACAAGGGCAGCAGATACAAGGGAACACCCCATCAGCAAGTTCGCCTCCAAGTCACCTACCATCCTGACTTGGAAATACAACCGTGTTCCTTCAATATCACTGAGTCAAAATCCTGGAAATTCATTCCTGAGGGCATTATGGGGCTACCTACAGCATGTGGTCTGTAGCAGTTTAAGTAGTCAGCTGGCCATCACCTTTTCAAGGGCAGTTCGGGATGGGCAAAAAACACTGGCCCAGCCAGCGATGCCCACATTCACAAGTGAATTAAATAAAGTCACCCCCATGCCACCCACTTCAGCTTATACCATTTCTATCTACCCTGCTTTATCCCTCCCACAAAGATCCCCCATCTCATGCCAATCCTCCTTCCACCCATTGCCCTTCCCCTCCTCCTCTTCTCTTGCAGAGTTTTTGAAATTTGCTGAGATTGTAATGGAGGCATGGAAACAGACTCTTCGGTCCAACTTTGTCCATGCCAACTAGACATCCCAATCTTCCACAAAGCTCTGTTGGATGACCGTTGGTTAATTCGTTTATTTAGGGAAGGAAATCTGCCATCCTCACCTGGTGAGTTAACTCCACACACACAGCAATGTGGTTGACCTTTAATTGCCCTCTGAAATGGTCTAGCAAGCCCTCTCAGTTCAAGGGCAAGATTGGGATGGGCAACTAAAGCTGGCCCTGCCAGGAGTACCCCATGAAAGAACAAAGGGAAGAAATTAGATATTTTAAGCTGTTACTGTAACATCCTGGTGTACCCAGGCATTGCCCAACAGATAAACTCACCAACGGATGCACGCCTTGAACTGAACAATCCAGGCAGACAGTAAATATGTACAGATTCCTGGAGAATCCCAGAGATTTGGCAGCCTCGGATACTGACGATACGTCACACTTGCTAACTGGATGAAACTGAGCTGCAGATGGCTTGTACATTGTGACCTGATCTCACTGAAATGCGTAAGCTTCTGAGAGGGCTTGGGCCGGAAATCCACTGAGTGGATATCTCCCCTCATGGCAGAATCTAGGACAAGGGAACACAGTTTCAACATAAGGAATCTACCATTTAAAATTTCTTCTCTCGGAAGAATGGCAGTTCACCTTTGAAATACTGTATCCTATTCCTGCTCCTAATTCTTGTCTTTTTATTGAAGTTATAAGCACCACTGCAAACATTTATTCCCTTGTGGGAGCAATTCATGTTAACTTAAGGGTTTCTCTGCGCTTTCAAAATAAGAGTTGGGCATCCTTTAGTTTTGAAAATGGTGATGCATACGTTACCCTCACAGTGTTGATTGAAGACCCTGATAGGAGTGAACATGTTGTAGTATTTACACTCAAGTCTACTCTTGCTACTGAATGTAAAATATTTGGTGTGAATGTTTCAGGGTCTATAATAAAAAAGCAACTGTTTTATTGCCACATCAGCTCGAGTGTTTATTAGGACATGACAGAGTTGTTTTCTTTAAATGCTGTTTCTGTTTCAGTTCTTGCCCCTTTCCCATGATCTCCCTCTGCTGCTACACCTTTCAATCCCACCTCCCCATTTATGGCCTACTCATTGGTGTCAATCAGTACCAAGGTGGGTATGAGAATGGGGTGTGGGGGTAGCTAATGAGCATTCCTTTCCATCAAACCCTCTCTACCCAACTGACCTGGGCATTTCACAGGTACGTTGAGAGTAGGTGGGACTTGAACCCCGACTTCCTGGCCTTTGAGGTGAGGACATCTCTCTGAGTGCATCTCCTGAACGTCCTCATGGTTCAACTTGAAAAACACTCCTTAACGTTAAGGCAAATAGCAGAAAATGTGACTGCAATCCTGATTTCCATCTGGTTACAGGGTTTGGGCTGTGGAACCGGGAAGTGTTTGCGGGAAAGGTTGCATCAGGCTGACAGACACCTCACATCTCCACCTGACACATCCACACAGCACCACAAGCCCAAGGTCAGGGAAGCAGTGGGAAAGGTACTTTGCAGATCTGAACCTCACCAACAGCCACCCTGAGATATAGGCCTGTTCACACCTACTTGCACATTAGGAGAGTCTCTGCTGTCCAAGCAGGATAGCAAAGTTTTCTGCTTTAACATCTCCCTTGTTCAGCTATCTGAACCCTCTTTGTTCACTGCCTCTTTGTAAGGTTGGTATTTTTCTGAAGGGGCGAGAAGGAGGTGGGTTGGTGGTGGGGGGGCATGTCTTTGCTTATAATCTTGTGTTCACCTGTGACTGCAGCCATGTGCAAAAGGCCATGAGGCTGTTGGGAGCACCTACAATGACATCTCTTCTTCTACAGCGTCGGAAAGTAATAAAACTGAGCCAAAGTGGTTCTGTGCAAAGCCTCCGACCCATTCTCCCAACAGTTGCAAATCCGGTCAAGGGCGAGATTTTTACAACACTTTGATTGAGAACCTCAAGAACAATGACTCGACCAACGCGCCCCTTGTTTGTAAGCCAGTCATGAACACATGTGACCTCAACACACCGATCGCCAGGTAACCAAGACATGTTCCATCATCAGCTGTTGACTCACTGCTTTGTATCTCAAACCTTTTATCCATGTGCTCACACTGTTGAGAAAGTTGGGAAGATTGTTCAACTGTGCCCTCCCATGGTGAAGTTTGCTTCTGCATTTCATGATTATGGGAAATGGGCATTTAAAAAAACAATTCTTGACAAGTAAGGTTGTCCAGAAATAATGTCCGCGGTTAACGACTGTTTATAAATAGATTTCTTTTAATGCATTGTGTTCATACAATTAACAGTACAGATTATAGAATTCATTCTTATTAGAGGCAGGGCTGTTTACCATGTAAGTATTTATTTTGGGAGTGTGGTCTTTGAGAACTTTTTTTTACTACAAGATATTTTTAAGGTGGGGCTAGAAAGATTTAAAAAAGACACGAGGGCAATTTTTTACACAGAGAGTGGTTGGTCCAGAGGAAGTGGCGGATGTGGATGTTATAATGTTTACAAGAAATTTGGATAGGTACACGAATAAAAAATGTTTTTGATGGATATGGGTCAAGTGCAGGCAGGTGGGACCAATCTAATTTGGGATTATGGTTGGCATGGACTGGTTGGACTGAAGTGTCTGTTTCCGTGCTGTATGGCTCCATAACTCTATAAGAGTCTCTTGAGAGGTGGTGTAGTTGAAATCATCTGGGTTATGTCAGAGGGTAGTTGAGAGACAATCATGTTGGTGTGGGGCTGTAATCACATGTAGGCCAGATGAAGTAATGCTGGCTGGTTTCTTCCCAAATGGATATCCCCAAATTCTTTACTCGTTACTAGTTGACTGGGAAGTGTTGAGAAGCTAGGATTGTCCTCCCAGTTGCGAGAAGGTTATGAGGAGATTTAATAAAGATGTTGAAAATGATGAATGGCTTGGATAGGCTAGCTATGGTGTTGGATTGTGGTGGACAAAGGTAAAAATCACACAACACCAGGTTATAGTCCAGGTAGCTACCTGACACAGGAGCAACGCTCCAAAAGCTTGCATTACCAAATAAACCTGTTGGATTATATCATGGTGTAGTGTGATTTTTACCATGGATAGGATAGACAGGGAGAAATAGGAGGGTTGAGTATGCAAGGACAGGGATCTATAATAACTTGTAATATACCCAGGGTGTGGAGTGTGGAAGGGGTGGGCTATATTGATGGCCTTGGTGAACTAAGGGGAATTTCTTTCAGAGTCGAGAGTGTGGTGCTGGAAAAGCACAGCAGGTCAGGTAGCATCCAGGGAACAAGAGAATCGACGTTTTGGGCATAAGCCCTTCATCAGGAATGGATGAAGGGCTTATCCCCGAAACATTGATTCTCCTGCTCCTTGGATGTTGCCTGACTTGCTGTGCTTTTCCAGCACCACACTCTCGACTCTGATCTCTCGCATCTGCAGTCCTCACTGTCTCCTAGTAATTTCTTTCAGACCACATTTGAATGTTGCAACTGCTTTGGGGGTGGTGGGGGGGTGGGGGGGGGGGGGTTGCTGGAAGAATTGAGAAATAAGGAATATTGGAAGGTTACAGGTGAAGTGGACTAGAGTGAGTTTGGATCAGCCTTTCAAAGAGCCAGAACAGGTGTGTTGGACCAAACAACCTCCTCCAGTGACATTAGAATTGTTGACTAATGTGGGAGAGTACAAAGGGATTCCACTATCAGAAGGGAACTGAAATCATTATAAAATATCAATGAACCTAAAATATTCTTGTAAAGAGTTAAATCAGTGAGAAGATACAGTATAAATTCATCACTGTGCATGTGATCGGTCTCTGGCAGTGCTGTATTTGACTTGTGTGTTGCTTGTGGAATGTGAATGTGTTTTCCAACATTTGAGTATATCCTCCCCTGCTGGTCACCATGGTGATTGGAGTCTGCTTTGTTACTGCAACCCCTCGTGAACAGGTTGCCAGCCCTGTGCAGGGCTTCCCCCTGGAGGCTTATGGGGTTACTGATTAATCTCATTACAGGTGAGTGACCTGAGGGAAAGACTATAGAGATATTAAAGTAATGGGGTGTGATTCTTGTATTTGTCTTTCTTTGTTTTATGTTGGGAAAGGATATATTGAAGTAGTTACAGGGTGGGGACGTTGGAGTAGGGTCATCTTGTGATGAAATGAGCCAGTTTCTCAGACCCGTGTGAGATTACTCCAATATTCACCAGTCTCAACAAGAGGGTGGGACCAGGGGCAGGGTGCATTCTTTTAATTCTTACCTTGCCATGGAGCAAAACCATTTGTTATCTGATTGCCTTTGAGAAAGTGGTGTAGAGTTACAATTCATCTGGTCTCTGGTAGCAGTTTGGTACAACCGAGTAGCTCACTCAACCGTTTCAGAGAGTGTTAAAGACTCAGCCATATTAGATGTAATCAGTCACCGCTCTCTCTCTCTGTTTCTCTCTAATGAGAAAGCAGTGTATGGCCCACTGGATTATGGAAACTTTACCTTTACTGTTAGAGTTGACATGACATCTTCTTAACACAGAGCATTTGTGATTAGAATTCAGAACATCTATCAAAATGCTTCCTTAGAACCGCAACAGGGATAGACAGGGTAGATGCAGGTAAAATGTTTCTCCTGGTCGGGGAGTCTGGAGTCAGAGGTCACAATTTAAAAATAAGCAGAGTGCCATTTGAGAATCAGGTGAGGAGGAATTAGTTTTACTCAGAGGGTGGTGATACTTTAGAATTTTCTACCTCGGAGGCCTGGGGAAAATTCAGTCTCTGAGTGTAATTACAGGTGAATCAAGGTTTGATTATCAATGATGTGAAGGGTTAAGGGAATATTGTGGTCAAAATGAAGTTTGATCACCCATGATTGAATTAAATGGCAGAGCAGACTCAATGGGCTGAATGGCCTGCTCTTATTCCTATGATCCTATAGCCACGTTGCTATGGATCTGGAGTCATGTGTAGGCCAGACTAGGTAAGAGTGGCAGATTTCCTTCCCAAAAGGCCATTAGTGAACCAGTTGCATTCCTACAACAATACTTTCATGGTCACCATCACTGAGATTAATTTCTAATCCCCTTGCTACTAGTTAATTCTACCGGCAGACATGGTGGGATTTGTCCCCATGGCAATAAAAGGCGTCATGGATTAATAGTCCAGTAGCAGTATTGCCATCAAGGCACTTGATATTGTGAGGTTAAAAGAAGTGAACCAGTTTTGAGGTTCTGTTTCCCACGTGCTGGCACCGCTTTCACAGAAGCAGACTTCGGGGAGAGGAGAGGATGTGGGGAGGGAGTGGGAGTGCTGGCTGATGAAGACTGTTATTGACCCAATGAGGCTAAATAAAGGAGGCCAGTGTGACTGCAGCTGGTTTTCCTTCCCAATGCCAGGATTGGTAGTGGTAGAGAGTTGGTGGGGGGACGGGGATTGGGTTGTCAGTGGCAGGGTTGTGGTGGTGGAAGGGGGAGTGGTCCAGCAGTTCCCATTAGGCCTGAATGTAGGCTTCTCTGAGTGTAGTGGCTGCCATGGGGCTGCCTTGTGAAGGGGGCTTCCCCTGCCCTGACACCCTCTGATTGGTCCTTTGGCTGTGAGAGTCATTGGACGGTGAGCCCAAGTTGTCTTCTCTGGAGGAGATCCCCATAGTTCCCCTCGCAGTGTGGGTTTCAGGGCCTCCTCCTGTTTCTGAGCACACCGTTTTCAAATTTCACAGGCAAAGTGAGCTCAAACCATTTCTTTCTTCCAGCACCATGGGCAACATGAAAATAATCGAAGTCGCTGCCAATGGCCACTTTGTGCGACTCTTAAATATCTCACTCAGCACGGAGGAAGACATTGGGAACTACATCTTGCAGCAGAACATTGATGGACACCCAGTGACAGTGTACCGCTTCCCACCCAGGACCCGGGTGAATGCAGGGTCCAGTATAACCGTAAGTACAGGATGCCCATTGGCTGAATGCAAACCCTGCTCATACAAATTCCTTGGAAGCTGACTTGGACAGATCCTCTGCTGTCACCATTTTCTGTCCGGATTCACCTTCCGTCCAGCTTGGTCCGAGTTACCTTGCCACCTTTACCTCGGCTTGCAGGTGGGCCACTACCATTTGGGACCCTATTATTCCTGCGCCAAGGTGTGGCACAAAATCTGGCTGAAAATGCTCCCCTTGGGTTCAATGAGATAGTGCCCAGCTCCACCTCATAGCAGCTAGAGATGAGTGAAGTGTGCCAGCCCTAGCTGACGATGCCCACAAACCGGGAATATTTAATTTGAAGTCTCTGCCTTTGAGCTATTAACACAGTTTCATTCACGGCTTTTTTTAGGTCTGGGCAGCTGAAGCAAAGGTCCCACACAGTCCTCCAAAAGACTTTTTGTTGAAGGAAAGTAATAAATTCGGAACTGGTCCAGAATGTACGACAATCTTGTGCAAGCCCAATGGGCAGGTAAGTAGCTCTTGATTATACCTTCAGTAATCCAGTGGTGTTACAGCAGTAGAGTCATACAGCACAGAAATAGACACTTCAACCCAACCTGACCATGCTGACCAGGTTCCCCAAACTAAACTAGACCCATTTGCCAGCATTTGGCCCATATCCCTCTAAACCTTTCCTATCCATGCATCTGTCTTTTAAATGTTGTAACTGTACTTAACGCTACCACGTCTTCTGGCAGCTCCTTCCATACATGCAACACCCTCTGCATGAAAACGTTGCCCCTCAGGTCAATTTTAAATATTTCCCCTCTCACTTTAAACCTTTGTCCTCTGGTTTTGAACGCCTCTACCCGAGTGAAAAGACCATTGGTATTCACCTGATCGGTGCCCCTAATGATTTTATAAACCTTTATAAGGTCACTCTTTAGTTTCCTACGCTCCAGGGAATAAAAGTCCTAGCTTATCCAGCCTCTCCTTAGAACGCAAACCGTCCAGTTCTCGTAACACCCTGGTAAAGCTTTTCTGGACCCTTTCCAATTTAAGAATATCCTTCCCATAGCAGGGTGAGCAGAATGCAGTATTCCAAAAATAGTCTCACCAATGTCCTGTAGAACATGACGTCCCAACTCCAATAAAAAGTGCCTTCTTCACACTCTCTGCCTTGACGCCACTTTCAGAGATCTATGTATCTGAAACACTAAGTCTCTCTGTTTGACAATACATCTTTCAGGGCCCTACCATTAATTGTGTAAGTCCTGCCCTGGTTTGTCTTACCAAAATGTAACATCTCTCATATATCCAAATTAAACACCATTCTCCCATCTCATTGGTCCCATTGCGAGGCCATTCAGTCCATCGTGGGCAGTATTTTACAGGGCATTGTATTTCCTGCCATCCTTGACTTGTTTGTTAGTTGTCAGCCCATGCACCATGCTGCCCCACAGTGGGGCTTTTACAGTGCAATCCACCTTGTCTGACGCAGAGTGAGAATCCCCTTCCCCACTTGGGCAGGGGTCACTTTGTTGAGAGAGCTGCATCAGATCCTAGGCTCATCCTGACAGTGTCAGGATCGAGCAGGACTGCACAGACAGGACTGCGGGCTGTCCCTGCGGATGAAGAATGGTTGCGCCTGGGCTTAAGTCTGAGATTTCAGACAGGCATGGGCTCGGCTTAGGTGCCAAGAGCATATTCAGTGGGAGGAGTGAGCTGGAGGGGGTTGGAGGGTGCAGGATGTTGACTCCGATGGGCACAGAGAACCACTCTGACCAAGGTACGCTTCCAATTCCAAACAATTGGTAGCCACCTCAGTGAAACCGTGCATTGTAATGGCAGAGCGAGAGTGGGGCTGATGCTTGTCATTAATGGGGGCAGGGAGCATGGGGGAAAGAGCTGTCCGACTCCTTTCCCTCCCAACATGAAATGGAAGAGCGATGGAGAGTGGGCAGGCCCATCCCATTTTGTTTTCCTCGACAAAAGTGGGGACTGCAGATGCTGGAAACCAGAGTCTAGATTAGAGTGTTGCTGGAAAAGCACAGCAGGTCAGGCAGCATCCGAGGAGTAGGAGCAAGACGTCGATTTTCCTGCTCCTCGGATGCTGCCTGACCTACCGTGCTTTTCCAGCACCACTCTAACCTCCATTTTGTTTTCCTGCCCCACCATCTCTGCTCCTCCCCCCACCCCCCTAACAACACTTCAAATATGCTGGTTGGAAAGGGTGTAATATCGTAAAAATTACACCCACATCTGTGTTGGCCAACACAGAGTTAACCAGTTTAATCCTGCTTCAGTGAGCTATGACCAACCTGACTGGCTGGCAGCTGTGTTGCCTCAGTAGTGCCAACCCAGAGCAGTGGCCACAGCTGGGACTGCATGCAGTTTCACCACTGTCAAGGAGCCCTTGGGGGAGTCAGGGAGTCTTAGCAAGGCCGAGCAACATAAAGGCTTGCTTGTGTGGGCTATGGAACTATACCCCCAGTGAGGGGAACAGGCTAAAGAGTTGCAAGAACTGTACATGCCATCCATACAATAATTAAGTGATGAGAATTGGCTTACTCTGGGCTGTTTTGCCAATCGTGAGTTCCATTAGTGCTTGATTGATACATTCTAGTGGAAAATATCACAGGGTCAAGGGTATGTCACCCACTGATATGGACTCTTGTCAGGATTTTGGATCAAGTATTGAATGCTTTCTCAGTCCCCTTTAACTGAACTGTGATCTTCCCCCTAGGCTGTAGCGTGGTTCACTCCTGGTCATGGAAAATCAAAGCTAAAGGACCCATGCAAAGATGGAGAACAGTTCACAGACTATGAACATGCACTCCCAAAACATAATGCTCAACATAATTTTCAATCAGACAAGGCAAAGGAAGAATCTTTTGCAAACGTGTGCCAATTCGTCCCAGAGACCTTACCAGTCAAGTAGGTACATGCGCAATTGAACATGTTGCCTTATTACCCTGGAGCACCACCAGTGCTGCTCTCTCAAAGAGGTGTCTGAGATTAAGGAGCTCAAATTCATGATACTTCAGTTTCTGCATGGTTACTCAGGCAAAACTCACAAAACTAATGGGCAAGGGCACATCACAATTAAAGTTGCAGATGGAATGAGAGCCTTTAATGCAAAGGAACTGTACAAAGGGGAGCTAGTCCTGCTCACAGGCATGGTTTCTGCTCCTGCCCTGGGTCCCACAGAGCCTCGGGAACTGGTCATCTGCCCCCTTTCCAGGGTTCAGAGCCTTGGGTCGACCACATCTGGGGATCTGTCTGTGGTTTTCGAGACGGCACCTTGCTGAGAGTGTTGCACCATGATATTATCAAGGCTTAAATCACCAGGACAGCTGGTCGAGCAGAAGCCAAGATCAACAACTTTTTATGATACACTAATACAAGATATTGCTATAAATGTAGATCATAAGTGCACCGGGCTGTGATCTAGTTACATTAGGACTAATGTACCAGACCGGTTGAAGAGTGGCAAATGTTATTCCCTTGTTCAAGAAAGGGAATAGGAATAACCCTTGGAATTACAGGCCAGTCAGTCTTGCATTGGTGGTGGGCAAATTATTGGAGAGGATTCTGAGTGACAGGATTTATGATTATTTGGAAAAGCATAGTTTGATTAGAGATAGTCAGCATGGCTTTGTGAGGGGCAGATCATGCCTCATAAACAAACCTTGTTGAATTATTTGAGAATGTGACAAAACTCACGGAAGGCAGAACAGTGGATGTGGTGTACATGGATTTTAGCAAGGTGTGGTAGGCTCATTCAGAAAGTACGGAGGCATGGATACAGGAAAATTTGGCTGTCTGGATACATAGAAGACAGAGGGTGGAAACTATTCAACCTGGAGCTCAGTGGCCAGTGGTGTTCCACAGTGATCTGTTCTGGGTCCTCTACTGTTTGTGATTTTTACAAATGACTTAGATGAGGAAGTGGAAGGATGGGTTAGTAAGTTTGCTGATGACAAGAAGTTTGGTGAAGTTGTGGATAGTGTGGAGGGCTGTTGTAGGTTGCAACGGGACATTGACAGGATGCAGAACTGGGCTGAGAAGTGGCAGATGGAGTTCAACCTAGAAAAGTGCGAAGTGGTTCATTTTGGAAGGTCAAATTTGAATGCAGATTACAGGGTTAAAGGGAAGATTCTTGGAAGTGTGGAGGAACAGGGGAATCTTGGGGTTGACGTCCATAGATCCCTCAATGTTGCCATCCAAGTTGATTAGGTTGTTAAGAAGGCGTATGGTGTGTTGGCTTTATTAGCAGGAGGATTGAGTTTAAGAGCCACAAGGTTATGCTGCAGTTCTATAATGCTCTGGTTAGACCATAATTGGAATATTGTGTTCAGTTCTGATCACCTTATTTTAGGAAAGATGTGGAAACTTTAGCGAGAGTGCAGAGGAGATTTACCAGGATGCTGCCTTGACTGGAGGGCATGTCTTATGAAGAAAGGTTGAGGGAGCTAGGGCTTTCCTCATTGGAGCGAAGAAGGATGAGTGATGACTTGATAGAGGTGTACAAGATGATGAGAGGCATTGGCCTGTGACCAGTGGAGTGCCACAAGGATCGGTGCTGGGTCCTCTACTTTTTGTCATTTACATAAATGATTTGGATGTGAGCATAAGAGGTATAGTTAGTAAGTTTGCAGATGACACCAAAATTGGAGGTGTAGTGGACAGCAAGGAAAGTTACCTCAGATTACAACAGGATCTTGACCAGATGGGAAAATGGGCTAAGAAGTGGCAGATGGAGTTTAATTCAGATAAATGTGAGGTGCTGCATTTTGGGAAAGCAAATCTTAGCAGGACTTATACACTTAATGGTAAGGTCCTCGGGAGTGTTGCTGAACAAAGAGACCTTGGAATGCAGGTTCATAGCTCCTTAAAAGTGGAGTCGCAGGTAGATAGGATAATGAAGGAGGCGTTTGGTATGCTTTCCTTTATTGGTCAGAGTATTGAGTACAGGAGTTGGGAGGTCATGTTGCGGCTGTACAGGACATTGGTTAGGCTGTTGTTGGAATATTGTGTGCAATTCTCGTCTCCTTCCTATCGGAAAGATGTTGTGAAACTTGAAAGGGTTCAGAAAAGATTTACAAGGATGTTGCCAGGGGTTGGAGGATTTGAGATATAGGGAGAGGCTGAACAGACTGGAGCTGTTTTCCCTGGAGCGTCGGAGGTTGAGGGGTGACCTCAATTTTACAAAATTATGAGGGGCATGGATAGGGTAAATAGGCAAAGTCTTTTCCCTGGGGTCGGGGAGTCCAGAACTAGAGGGCATAGGTTTATGATGAGAGGGGAAAGATATAAAAGAGACCTAAGGGGCAACTTTTTCACACAGAGGGTGGTGTGTGTATGGAATGAGCTGCCAAAGGAAGTGGTGGAGGCTGGTACAATTGCAACATTTAAGAGGCATTTGGATGGGTAATGAATAGGAAGGGTTTGGATGGATATGGGCCGGGTGCTGGCAGGTGGGACTAGATTGGGTTGGGATATCTGGTCGGCATGGACGGGTTGGACCGAAGGGTCTGTTTCCATGCTGTACATCTCTATGACTCTATGACTGAATAGAGTAGATAGCCAGACTCTTTCTCCCAGGGCAGAAATGGCTATCATAACGGGGCATAATTTTAAGGTGATTGGAGGAAGATTTAGGGGACACATCAGCGGAATGTTCTCTACACAGAGAGTGCTGGGTGTGGATTGCACTGCCAGCAATGGTAGTAGAATCAGAGACATTTGGGACATTTAAGCCTCTTGGATAGGCACATGGATGACAGTACAATGAAGGGTATGGAGGTTAGTTTGATCTTAGAGTAGGATAAAAGGCCAGCACAATATTGAGGGCTGAAGGATCTATACTGTGCTGTAACATTCTAACCTATATTCTTCATATATTTATGTCCCATGTGCTCACTGTGTTCCTTCCAGAATGTTCCTCTGAGTGTGTTCCAGCTCTGGCCTTGCTGTGCCATTCATACCCCAGTAAGGTGCAACCCCAGCACAAGGTTGCTCCAGGTCCCTCAGCTCTGACAGAACAAAGTGAGGGGTCTTCAAGTTTGAAAGCAACTCTGGATGCCCTTGTTCACGTAGAGAGTAGTGGAAATCTTAAACCTTCCCCTCCAAAGGAGCTGGATGCTGGGAAGTTGTATTTATACCCCCATTGATTGCAAGAGCATATCATGGATTTTACCAGAATTGGCCCACACTAAAGGCACATTACATCCACACTGCCACCATAGGAGAGGTAACAGTGTGATTCAGAGCTCACAACCCTACAGGGCTCAGCTTCTGGCACTAAAAAGAAGCCTCAGGAAAACAATCCCTGTGTGGTTGTTAGCTTGAGAAGTAACAGGACCTTCGAGGGACATTATTCAGGAGTCGACGGGGAGTTTGCATTCTGGTGTTGACATGTGACTCTGACTATCCCAAAATCATCACAGAGAAAGAACAGTTTCTTTTAAATGTTCAATTCTTACTTCTTTACAATCCAATCATTCAGCCAGCCGAATTTTGATAGCTCTATGACTCTTGCTAGTGACAAATGTCCATAAGAATGAGCTGTAAGTTAGAAAGTGTTTGGCCAGCTGTCTTGCCTTGCTTTGCAGTGTCTGAAACACTTTTGTTTTTGCAGTCAGAAACCGAGCTTCTACAACTTTCCAACCCGCTGCCCTTGGGGTCAGAGTCTGGCTTCTCCTACCCACCCGGATTTCACCTTACCAAGGATGGTGTCTGCTGGGAACGATGGAAGCAGTCAGTGCAGGGACTCCCGTTCACAGTATACTCGACCTGACCCTATCCCAGGTGAGGTAAAAATCGGGCTGATCTGCACAAGAGCCAACTTTCCTGAAGGAAAGCTGCCCAGTTGTGGAGAGGTACAGCACGGAAACAAACCCTTCGGTCCAACTTGTCCATGCCGACCAGATATCCTAACCTAATCTAGTTCCATTTGCTTGCACTTGGCCCGTTTCCCTCCAAACCCTTCCTATTCATATACCCATCCAGATGCCTTTTAAATGCTGTAATTGTACCAGCCTCCACCACTTCCTCTGGCAGCTCATTGGAGGGATAATGATAGCTGCTGGACAGTGGCACTGGCGAGAGTTGACACAGTGAACATTCTCATTCCTACACGTCCCTCGTGTCTGACGTATGTCTTCCCCCACAAAGCTTTTTGCCAAATGTGGGCAAACCTTATCAAGGCAAGTTGTAACACACTACCCTTTCAACACGGGTCATCCATATTTAAATACAGAGTGGGAAAATGTGGCGCTGGAAAAGCACAGCAGGTCAGGCAGCATCCGAGGAGCAGGAGAGTTCATGTTTCAGGAATAAGCCCTTCATCAGGAATGGGGAGGGGTTGGGGATAGAGGGACTAAGGTCCACCACCTGCATGATCACTGCCAGGACCACCGCCTCCACGATCGCCTCCGAAACCTCCACGAATGCTGTGCGCTATGTCACTTCCACCCCTGTGATTGCTGCTGCCGATGTCATTTCTGCCCCCACTGATGTCACTCGCCCAAACATCGCCGACGATCACGCCACACCCCCCCCCCCCGCTGCACATGCTGCCGACCAATGACCACATGACTGCCCCCCCTCCAGAGAGAGTCCCCGCCCCCACTCCCAATTCCAACTCTACACCAGGCTCCACTCCCCAGGCCCCAGGCCCCAGCCCACAGCCCTGTGGGTTTTTACGATCTCCCCAGACCTGCCCAAATCTGAGGATAAACGATCAGTCCTCAGTAAAGATCTCACCTTCATCTCACTACGTTGCCGGGTCAATGAATTCCAAACTGGTTGTGACATCGAACTTTGCCTCCATGCTTATTTGTTAAATCATGACTCCCACTCACCCTCCAAAGACCCCGTTGCTGCCTCAAACATACTCCATCCACCTGGACACCCCATCCTGTTCTCTTACCCGCCCTCGACCTCTTCATCTCCAACTGCCGCCATGACATTGACTGCCTCAACCAGTCCACCCCCTCACCAACTCCAACCTGTCAGCCTTGCAAAAGGGCAGCCCTCCACTCCTTCTGTTCCAACCCCCACATCACCATTAAACCAGCGGATGGGGGGGTAGGGTGCACACAGTGGTAGTTTGGTGCACCGACCTCTACATCCTTAAGCCAGGTGCAACTCAAAAACACCTCCACCTACCACCCCTTTGATCACGACCTCACCTCCCATCACCAAACCATCATGTCCCAGACCATCCACAACCTCATCACCTCAGGAGATTTCCCATCTTAAGCCTCCAATCTCATAGTCCGGGAATCCCGCACCGCCCGGTTCTACCTCCCACCCAAAATCCACAAACGTGACTGCCCTGGTCAATGCCTGCTCCTGCCCACCGAGCTTATTTTCTCATATCTCGACACCATCCTGACCCGTTGCTCAAGGAGCTCCCCACATACAGCGGGACACCACCCACACCCTCCACCTCCTCCATGACTTTCGTTTCCCTGGCCTCCAATGCCTCGCCTTCACCATGAGCATCCAGTCCCTGTACACGTTCATCTGCCATGGTGAAGGCCTCCAAGCCCTCTGTTTCTCTCTCCACCGCCGACCCAACCAGTACCCTTCCACCGACACACTCATTCGTTTGGCTGAACCGGTCCTCACCCATGACAAATTCTCCTTTGAATCCTCCCACTTCCTCCAGACCAAAGGGGTAGCCATGGGCACCTGCATAGGTCCCAGCTCTGCTGTCTCTTTGTCAGGTATGTGGAACAGTCCATCTTCTGCAGTTACACTGTCATCACCCCCAACCACTTCCTCCGCAACATCGAAGACTATATCAATGCCACCTCATGCTCCCTCGAGGAGGTAAAAAAGTTCATCAATTTCATTAACACCTTCCACCCTGACCTCAGGGTCACCTGGACCATCTTGAGCACCTATTTCCCCTTCCATCTCCATCTCCAGTGACTGACTCAACATGGACATCTATTTCAAACCCACCAACTCCCCCAGAAACCTGGACTACACCTCCTCCCACACCTCCCCCCTCACCCCTGTCCAAGGCTCCAAAGAGTCTTTTCACATCTGGCATATTTCTGCAAAGATTTTCCGGCACATTCACCGACCTTATCTATTGTATCTATTGCTCTTGATGTGGTCTCCTCTACGTCAGGGAGCCAGAACGCCATCTTGTAGAGCATTTCAGGGAACGTCTCTGGGACACATGCAACCACACACCCAACAACCAAGCAATCCCACCACCCTGGGCCAAACACTTCAACTTCACCTCTCACTCCCCCAAGGACATGCAAGTCCTGGGCCTCCTCCACCGCCAAATCCAAGCCACCTGACGACTGGAGGAGGAATGCCTCATCTTCCACCTTGGGACCCTTCAACCACACGGCATCAATGTCAACTTCACCAGTTTCAGAATCTCCCCTCCCCTCACCTCATCCCAGATCCAACTCTCCAACTCGGCACGGCCCTCTTGAACTGTCCTACCTGTCCATCTTCCTTCCCACCTATCTGCTCCACCCTCCCCACCAACCTATCACAATCATCCTCCCACCTTCATCCACCTATCACCTTCCCAGCTACCTGCCCCCCGAGCCCCATCCCCACCCTCCCATTTATCTCTCAGCCCCCTTCCCACCCTCCACATTCCTGATGAAGGGCTTATGCTTGATACGTCAACTCTCCTGCTGCTTGGATGCTGCCTGACTTGCTGCGCTTTCCAGTGCCACACGTTTCGACTCTGACTCTCTAGCATCTGCAGTCCTCTCTTTCTCTCAGTCACTGTATTTAAATGCAGCCCTGCTTATGGAATGAGTGTTTTCCTACCCAATCTGCTGGAGAGATACTGTTATAAGCGGGATTAGATCCTGGATTTTTCCACGAGACTTGGGGTTCTGAAGTAGTGACCAACCAGCAGTCACAATTGGTCACCTCCTCGTTTTCCCTCCAATTGGGTACCTTGGGTAGGCACTCAGTTATTTATTTAGTGAATACAAGCCTCTGAGGCCAAGTGATTACCAACTCACTGGTTGAGTTGAAGTGGTCATTCCCCCATTAGTCTGTGGAAGGGACACGTCTGAGAAATGTGCAGCATTACCTTTGTCTCTCTAGAAGTGCATTGAGGTTTGGTCTGTCCAAAACCTTTTAGTCTTCCAGTGTAAAGAGTTGCCCCCAACTGAGTGTTGCAAACTAGCACATGCCAAGGTGCAGGACCATTTGCTGAGGGACGCATAAAACTTGGGGCAACTGCCATCATGGAGCACTGTGGAAAGACCACCATCTAAGACTTGCTGCCCATGATATCCCTGTTAACTTATAGAACTACTCATTGCTTGTATTTGAATGTAAATAGTTTCTTGTCATATTTAATAAATATTCCATTTGAATGGAGGCACCTAATATCATCGAATCTCAACAGTGTGGAAACAGGCCATTTGGCCCATCGAGTCCACACTGACCCTCTGAAGAGCAGCCCAGCCAGGTCCTCCCCATCTCCTGTCATGGCCCATGGCCAGTCCACCTAGCCTGCTCATCTTTGGGCTATGCAGACATGGGGAGAATGTGCAAACTCCACGCCTCCAAGGGTGGAATTGAACCCAGGTCCCCTGATGGTGTGAGGCAGCAGTGCTGAGCACTGAGCCATCGTGCCATCCCAAACATTGCATAGTTCCAATGGGAAATATGATACTTATATTGTATTTTCTGTAATGTCTGACTTGAACTGTTTTATAATGTACTTGCAGATAATTTAAGAATAAATACATTTTTGCAAATGAAGAGTGAGGCCAGTGGCAATATGCCAGTGAGGTACAACATTTAACCTGACTTGAAAACAAAAAACGCTGGAGGTTACAGCTCTTGAAGAGCCATTTAGATTCAATTAATTTGCTTACTTGCTTTCCATGAATGCTGCCCGACCCGCTCTGATCTCCAACATGTTTTCCTTTCAGTACAGATTCCAGCATCTGCAGTAATTTACTTGCGGTCTAAATGATCTGAATTAGTTAAGCCCTGCTCTGGCATTGCCAGAAAATTCAGGTCCCGGCCTACGCCCTGGGAAACCTTCGGAGCTGCAGGATGTGGGGTGCCACCTTATTGTGCATCCACTCCCTGCCCCCCCCCCCTCCCCCACTTGGTTCTCCTTCTGCCTCCAAGACTGGGCTCTGGAAATGCAGCCCTGTGACAGACTGCACAGCATTACATTCATGTTAACCAACACTCATGGTCAGGTGTACACAGAGGAATGTAGAAAATGCTTCATTTAGGGGCAATTAGGGCTTTAGCGCAGGTAGAATTCAGGGTGATCTTTAGCCTTTGACTAGTTGTGGAGTACTTATGGAGGGACGCAGCATGTCTGAATTGGCAGTGTTTTAATCCCCTCGTGCTAACATCCTTCATTAAACAAGGAAGTTGTCAGATTTTGATAGACGATAGCTCAGTTGTACGGAGGACATTTTTTTGGCCATTCTCTCTTGCGAATTGCGTGGAAGTTGCATCTTAAAAGTCTCCTCCTGTGTCATCCCTGCGCTTGAAAATGAGTTTCACATGTAACATATGAGCTCAAATAGATTTTGCAATCTGAAAATCACCCCCTAGATAGCTTCAAAATTAACTTTGTGCTTTGTTACCAGGAATAGATTTCTTTCCTCCTATAAGCAACTATTTCCCACCTATATGCCCCCCCTATCCCTTGCCTGCCACCCATGCCCTTCTGTACACCAGTTAAAGGGAGAATAAAGAGTGCTTCTGTCTGTCCCTGAGATCAGGAGAGAGCCCTGGGTGATTGACATCTTTGCTAAGATCAGGAAGGTGGCATGTTCGGAACTGGCATTGATTTCTTGGCACAGCCTGTTGGAACCATAATGCCTAGGCCTGCGCACGATGCCATAGCCACCTTTGTTCTGTTCTGGACCCTACCCCTTCAGGAAGGCCTGGGCAAGATTCACCAGGAGTGAAAATGGTTCACTCATTATAACCAGGAACTTAGATATTCCCATGAGCATAGGGGATGCTCTGACTGAGATGATTGTAAAGGAGTTTGATAGAATCGGTTGAGAAGAAACCATTTCCTCTAGTTGGAGAAACACAGATACATAGAAAATAGAAGCAAGAATAAGCCATTCAGCCCTTTGAGCCAGCTCTGCCGTTCATTATGATCACGGCCAATCATTCAACTCAGTCCCCTGTTCCTGCTTTCACCCCATACCCTACAGACTATCTCGCTTGACTCAAAACATCTCGAGAAATGGAGTCCAGCACAAGGGGTAATACATTAACGTTCACGTCAGGCCATTTTGGGATGATACTTCATTGAAACTCTAATAATGAAAATCTGGAACTTTCTCTGTTGAAGGTGGAGATGAGTTTTCAATCTTTTTGAAACTGTGATAGACTTTTGTTAGGCAAAAGCATTATGATGTGGAACGAAGCCAGGAATTAGAATTAAGATAGAGGCTGTCTCTACATTTCACTCCTCCTTCAGACTGTTCCAGCAGTATCTCGTCCTAATCTTTCACAATTCTTCCCATTCATTCTTCCAGACCAGCCAAACTCCAGACTGAGAGCATCACAACAGTGCAGGAGAAGCTCTCTCAGCAAAAATGAGAAGAAATCATCAACGTGCTCTGCAGCAGTAAGCAAACTAGCAAATTACTAACTCGTGCCAACGACGGCGAAGGGTATTTTCATACGAAGTACCAAGACAGTTTAACATTAAACCATTTGACTACCACAATATCAAACGTTATATTCTTCCTTATCAATCGATGTCTCCATATCATCATAGAACTGCTCTCAATAACAGACACAATTGTTCAGGACTGTACTGTTTAAGAAATTTAACTCCTTGTTGCTGGGGTGACTTACTCTCACACCACAAGGGAAAGCAAAAAAACACAGAATCAAGTGAACCAAGCTTTTATCCGTCACTTCCTATTGGAAAACTAGTCAGTCTATTTCTTTAGATCAATGGACGTAGAGTACCATAGAATCCCTAGAATGAAGTTTAGGCCATTTGGCCCATCAAATCTACACCACCCTTACAACAAGCGCCCCACCTAGGCCTGCCACCCCCCCATTCCTGTAACCTAGCCTGCATGTCCCTGGACACCATGGGCGATTTAGCATGGCCAACCCACCTTACCTCCAAATCTTTGGACTATGAGAGGAAACCATAGCACCTGGCAGAAATGGGATTGAACTTGGGTCCCTGGTGCTGTGAGGTAGTATTGCTATCTACTGAGCCACCCAAATGTTTCTGTTCAGGGTTTTACCTGTGCCTCCAGTATGTATATTCCTGGTTCTCAGCAAATTCCACCATCTGCCATGGTAGGATTCAAACTCAGGTCTCCAGAACATTAGCTGAGTTTCTGGATTAATTCTGGAGTACCACTAGGCCATCATATCCCCTGGAATAAAGGATGCACTCGCTTTTAAGTTCATGTCAAGTTGGTATGTCACCGGCTTTCATTCATTTCAAGTTGACACTTGCTCCAGAGTGGGCCCGAGGGCTCAAAGCCACCAGTTTCTTTGTCAAATGCAGGTGTGATTGAAAGGATATTGGGTCTTTCCGACAAAGAGAAGGTTTCAGGTGCAGGAACCATCCTTTACTCCCAGGACAGAGGATTAAAAATCACCATCAGCACTCAAAATGCCAGTCTCTCAATGGTGGGCCAGTCATCACATTCATAGAACTAGTATAGAGTCTCAAAGTATTTTGTTTCCACCCCTCAACTTTATCACTTTAGGAAAACCTTTATGTTTAACCTCTTACCTAGTACTGGTTTCTGTCAATCCAGATTAAGAGACCAGAACGTTGGGAAGCAGGACTGACTTGTCTCATCCTCTGTCAATGATGAAACCAACAACCATTGTCACAGCCAGGTTGACTCTAACAACAAGTTGGCAAAAGTGGGTACGGCAGATGCTGGAGATTAGAGTCAAGATTAGAGCAGTGCTGGAAAAGCACAGCAGGTCAGGCAGCATCCGAGGAGCAGGAAAATCGACATTTCGGGCCAAGCCCTTCCTGCTCCTCGGATGCTGCCTGACCTGCTATGCTTTTCCAGCACCACTCCAATCTTGACTCTAATAACAAGTTGTTGACCCCAAGCTATTGTTTACATTCGCATTTTGATGCCAGACTGATGGGCCAGCTCTCCCTGCCTTCCGAACCTTGCAACGTAACATATGACAGAAGTGCCCAAAACATCGCAATTACCCACCTTCCTTTTCTGATGCACACTGTAACTCTTTCTGGTTACACTAGAATCCGAGTTGATTAACCCTCTCTATCCCAGGGATGATGAGTCAGACTGCAGTTCACAAATTCTCAGATTAAATCATTCAACAGAGACCTGAAGTTGCCAGGAACCTTTTGTTTTAAACTCAACAAGGCATTATCCGTCACTGAAAGGAACTACTGTTCTCGACTGTGTCAAAACATTACTCTTCACTTGTATGAGGCTCTGGATAGAAACATCTGGAGGAACTGCATTTAGATAGAAACATCAAGACATAGAACATAGAGCAGTACAGCACAGTACAGGTCCTTCCGACCTCAATGTAGTGCCGACCTTTTATCCTATTCTAAGATCAAACAAATCTACATACATTACATTTTACTATCATCCATGTGCCTATCCAAGAGTCGCTTAAATGTCCCTAATGTATCTGACTCTACTATCACCACTGGCAGTGCGTTCCACACACCCACCACACTCTGTGTAAAGAACCTACCTCTGACATCTCCCCGAAACCTTTCTCCAATCTCCTTAAAATTATGCCCCCTTGTGATAGCCATTTCTGCCCTGGGGAAAAGTCTCTGTCTATCCACTATATCTATGCCTCTCATCATCTTGTACACCTCTATCTAAGTCGCCTCTAACCCTTCTTCACTCCAATGAGAAAAGCCTTAGCTCCCTCAACCTTTCTTCAGATGGCTTGCCCTCCAGTCCAGGCAGCATCCTGATAAATCTCCTCTCTAGAGCCTCCACATACTTCCTATAATGAGACTAACTGCACTTAATTAGAGACTTCTGGACTGACTGCTTTTACCTATGGGCACTGCCCCTCCAGGAGGCCATATTAATTTTGGAGGTGGCTGAACGTGGGCCAACCAGCTTGACACAGGACTGCAAAGGTTGCATGAAGTCAGGGTAACACATTTGGAGGCAAGAGGTGAGGGGAGGGATCATCCAGTAAAATCTGGAGGTCTCCGGTGAACTCTGGTGGGAGTGGGGTGGCCATCCTTTCTCGACATCCCATGTGCCTTCTAGGGGCCCCCTGACAGGAAAGGCAGTGCCCCCTGCCCACCCATAGCCTGCCCTGTGTGGTCCTCACATCTCCATGTACCCATCTCTGAGGAGGTAAACCATCAACAGACCTGCTCCCTCTCAGTGTAGTGCCCAGTAGGGTCACCTCTGGTGGTTGAGGGGGGTCCAAGTACACAACCTTAAAATTACAGCCAGGCCATTAAGCCATGATGTCAAGCAGTACTTCCTCACAGAGAGGGTAATGGAAATCTGGGACTCTCGCCAAAAGAAAACAGTGGATTGGAATTTGATAAGCAATTAAAAACTGAGCCTTGAAGATTTTTGTTGAGTTAAGGTATTAAGGGTTCTGAAACCAGGGCAGGCACATGATGCTAAGATGTAGATTGGCCAAGTTCTAGAATGGTGGAATTGATCCAAAAACCTGAATGGCTTCCTCCTCCCGTTCCTTTTTGTTCTGTGTGCTGGTTTCATTAGCAAATGCTCCTGAGGAGGAATATATGTAACTTCTTTCTTACCTACAACCCACCATCAAGGCAGGGATCCCAAACCCAGGAGAACAACACATTTCGGTTCGAATCATAGAACCCCTACAGTGTGAAAGCAGACCATTCAGCCCATTGAGTCCACACCAACACTCTGAACAGCATCCCACCCAGAGCCAACCCCCCCCCATTCTAATCCTTTAACCCTGCATTTCCCATGGCTAACCCACCTAGCCTGTAAATCCCTGGACGCTATGGGCAATTTAGCATGGCTAATCCATCTAACCTGCACATCTTTGTGACCGTGGGAGGAAATTGGAGCATCCCGGCAACTCGACACAGTCACCCAAGGGTGGGATTGAATCTGGGTCCCTAGCAGTGTGAGTCAAAGTGCCAACCACTGAGCCACCATGCTGCCCACTCCTAATATTGAAGGTGAGGAGTATGGGAGAAAGTCTGGGTAATTGAAATGTGTTGCAAGATTTTGTTAATTCTTTGAGATAGAAAGACAAGATCGACCAAAATCTCCAAAATGGGATCTCTATAAACCTATGAGACACAATTACTTTCTAAAAATCTGGTGGTAAAAATGGTGTTGAGTGAAAACAGATGATTAACTATTCTTCCCTGCTCTTCACTCCAGTATTTCCACGACCAATTTTCTTTAACCAAACCCATGCATTCTGTCCTTGTTTACACAAGATGGACTGAATGGCCTCCTGCTGAGCTCTATGGCCAAGGCTGTGTGAGAAATTCTCAGTCATTTTGAAATGCGCAGTTCAGTTTACGTCAGACAGTTTTTACAAGTGTTTTCTTGTTATTTACAGAATAGCTCAGGGCAACAGAAAAACTTTCTCCCGGGGACCTTGCCGTCCCGAGTTCATCAAAAGTCCTCAGCTCTGCAGCTTTTACAGTCCATGCAGAACCTGGCATTCCAGCCCCCGATGCCTCGTCCTCCCCCCGTTGCATCCTGGTGAACCATGATCATTAATCCAGGTCAGGCTTTAAAATATTTAAGATTTCTGTACCAATATTTGGGAGAGACAGAGAGAGAGAGACAGACAGACAGAGAGAGAGAGAGAGAGAACTATTTTTGCACATTCTTACACAATATTTTTTCTATTCAGTCACTACTTAATCTGTGCAATAGCTTACAACTGAACTTCGCTTTTGGATTTCATTCTAAAGCAAAATTGTCTGGGAAACTTCCCTGTCTTTAACTTAGATGGTTGAACATAGAACATACGAACAGTCCAACACAGTAGTGGCCCCTTGGCCCACAATGTTGTGCCAAACATGATGCCAAATGAAACTAATCCCTTCTGCCTGCCCTTGGTGTATATCTCTCCAGTTCCTTGCATATTTATATGCTTATCTAAAAGCTCCTTAAACACCCCTATCGTATCTGCTTCCTGGTAGCTTGTTCCAGACTCTTCCCACATTCTGTGTAAAAAAACTTGCCCCTCACATCTCCTGTGAACTTTCCCCTCTCACCTTAAATGCATGCCCGCTAAGATTCTGACTGTCAACCCTATCTGTGCACCTCATAATTTTTGAACTTCTATCAAGTCTCCCCTCAGCCTGCACCACTCCAGAGAAAACAATCCAGGTTTTTCCAGTTTCTCCTTATAGCTCATACCCTCTAATCCAGGCGGCATCCTAGTAAACCCCTGCTACATCCTCGCCAAAGCCTCCACATCCTTCCTGTAATGTGGCGACCACAATTGAACGCAATACTCCAAGGGCAGCCTAACCAAAGTTTTATAAACCTGCAACATGACATCCTGACTCATGTACACAATTCCCTGACCAATAAAGGTAAGCATGCCTTTGCCTTCTTTACCACCTCAGCCTTGTGCATGGCCACTTTCAGTGGGCTATGGATTTGAACCCTAAGATCCCTCTGTACATCAATGCTGTTCAGGATCCTGCCATTGACTCTATAGTTTTCCTTAATATTTGATGTCCCAAAGTGCAGCACCTTGCCCAGATTAAACACCATCTCCCATCTCTCCGCCCATATCTACACCTGAGCTATATCCTGCTGCATCCTTTGATAACCTTTTACACTATCCACAACTCCACTGATCTTTGTAACGTATGCAAACTTACTAATCCACCCATCTACGTTTTCATCCAAGTCATTTATATAAATTACAAACAGTAGAGGTTCCAGTACAGATCCCTGTGGAACATCACTAGTCACGGACCTCCAGCCTGAAAAAACAATCTTCCACCACTACCCTATGCCTTCTATGGGGAAGCCAATTCTGAATCCACAGGGCCACCATGTATCCCATGCATCTTGATGTTCTGGATGAGCCTAACATGAGGGACCTTACTAAAATCCACGTAGACAACATCCACTGCTCTACCTTTTTTGGTCACCTTTGTCAACTCCTTGAAAATGTCAGAGCTGAAAATGTGTTGCTGGAAAAGCGCAGCAGGTCAGGCAGCATCCAGGGAACAGGAGAATCGACGTTTCGGGCATAAGCCCTGACCTGCTGCGCTTTTCCAGCAACACATTTTCAGCTCTGATCTCCAGCATCTGCAGTCCTCACTTTCTCCTTGAAAATGTCAACCAGTAAGACATGATCTGCCCTGCACAAAGCTATGCTGACCACGCCTAAGTAGGCCATGCTTTTCCAAATGCACAGAAGTCCTATCTCTAAGAATTCTCACCAATAGATTCCCAACCACCAATGTGAGACTCACCAGTCTATAGTTTCCTGGATTATCCTATTTCCCATCTTGAACAGAGGAACAATATTAGCTATTCCCCAGTCCTCCGGAACCTTTCCTGTATCTAAGGAGGATACAAAGATCTTGGTCAAAGCCCCAGCAATCTCCTCACTTGCCTCTCTAAATAACATTGGGTAGATACCATCATGCCCTGGGATACCATCATCCTCCTGACTGCTCTTCAAGCTGAAACCAGCACTAGTAGATTAGGCTCATCAATATTTTGCAGTGGTCTCAAAGAACGAGCCACGTCTTGCTGTAAGGTGGCACTACGCAATCCATGCCAGTTATCATAGAATCCCAACAGTGTGGAAGCAGGCTATTCAGCCCATCACGTTCACACTGACCCTCCAAAGAGCAATCCATCCAGACTCAATCCTCCTACACTATCCCTGTGACCACACATTTCCCAAATAGTTGAATTTTATTCTACTTGTACAGAAATGGCTATGATCAAGGAAAGCTGTCTGGTGTCACAGTCCACCCAACTTTCAGATTGCTTCACATTGTTCTCTGAGGTTGAAGGTGCAGACATAGCAACCTAACTAATCTGTAAGTGTGAAGCTCTTTGTAAATCCTGAAACGCAGTTACAAAATAAATTACAATCTTTTCTATTGGGCTTGCCAACTTGATATATTTGCTGGTGCTTCAGACCGCAATAAACAAACAGGACACTACAGTCACAGCAACTCCTCTGCATGTACTACCACCCTCTTGCAATTTAAACTCGTCCAGGATTCTTTTATTCAAGAACATTTATGTTTGATAATAGTTCAGCTTCTGGTCGATGGTAACTCCAGGATGGTCAGGGGGCTGGGCAGGTGGGAGGAGTCCAGTGATGACAATACCTTTGAAATGTCTTCGCTTTCACAAAAGCTGACAAACACAGAAATCGACCAATAAGCTGCGACTAGCTGACCTGTTGCAGAAATAGATCCCATTATTAGCAACTGGATATATGGCTGGCAGATGATCTCTGCCCTTTGTAGAATCTGTCCCAACCTTTGTTTTTATCTTGATCGGCGATCCTGCAGAGCGGGCAGTCTCTGCAGAGGGGGGGGGGGGGTTGATCTTTTATCAGTTTGATATCCAGGTAATGAATTGAAAACCAATAGGCAGATTTTAACCCGAGTTTTCTGTAAGAAAGTGCCATCATGAAGCCCATGATCAGGTGGAAGCAAGCAGCTCCACTTACCCTAAGAGGTGATTTATTTCATGTAACACTGGAAGATCCAACATTCATTTTAATATCCACTGGGCAATATTCAGTACATGTTATTATATTTTCCTGTGTGAATTTCTGAGAGTCTGGGATCTTTCAAGGGCAAGAAAGTATCTAAATACGTATTAAATATGTTCGTCAATCAACAGTAATTCTCAAAATTTAGAAAGAAAAAGCGTTTGCATTTCCACACACCTTTCATGACATCAAAGCACATTAATTAGTTCATAGCATGTGTCTCTCACTATCTGAGCGAGCCCTTACAGCCCACTATAATTGCCCTGGAGAGGGTGATGGTGAGCTGCCTTCAGAATTGCAGCAGTTCATGGAGTGGAGATTCACCACTGTGCTGTTAGGTAGGGAGCTTGCAAGATTTGGTCCCTGGGGATATATTTTTGGGTTGGGTTGAGTGTGACTTACATGGAAACTTGTAGGTGTCCCCATGTATCTGCTGCTCTTGTCCTTCTAAATGGCAGAATTTGGAAAATGCTGTTGCAGGATCATTGGTGAATTGCTGGAGTGTAGCTTGTAGAAAGTATACTCTGCTACTCCTGGGTGTCAATGATGGAGGGAGTCAATGTCTTGAGGGAGTCTTGATGGAGTGCTGATCAGTCTTTGTCCTGGATGGTTTTGTTGGAGATGCACCCTTTTAGGCAAATGGAAAGGATTCTACCACATTTCTCCTTGTAGATGGTGGATAGGCTTTGGGAAGTCAGGTCAGTTGCTCACCACAGAATTCTTAGCTCTGACCTGCTCTTGTAGCTACCGTATTTAGCCTCAACATTTTACAATTTACTACAGAATTGGATGAACGAGCTAAGTGTAATGTACTCAAATTTGTTTGTGATACAAAAAGTGATGGGAAAGCAAATTTTAAGAAGAGTGCAAGAATAGAAGTGCGGGCTAGTATTTAAACAGAGCAATACTTCAGAATGCTGCAACACAGAGGAATCTGGGTAATCCCTGACACGAATCTGAAGAAATTAGCATTCAGGCACAATAAGTAATTAGGAAGGGAAATGTAATATTGGATTTATTACTGGGAGTTTGGACTATAAAAGTAACAACTATCCAGGGCATTGGTAGGACAGTACGTGGAGTATAGAGTACAGTTTCAGTTTCCTTATTTAAGGATGGACATGTTTACATCACAGTTCGGAGAAGGTTCCTGGTGTCGATTGCTGGAACAAAGAGGTTATCTTATCAGGAACATGAAGCAGGTTGTGCTTAGTCTCTATAATACACCTTGGAAAAATGAGAGGTACATAAAAGGCTCTGATGAGACTTAACAGTGAGAGGAGGTTTCCTCTGGTGGAAGAATGTACAACAAAGCCCACAGTTTCAAAACAAGGGGTCATCAAGTTAATGTTTCGGGCATGAGCCCTTCTTCAGGAAACGTCAATTCTCCTGCTCCATGGATACTGCCTAACCTGCTGTGCTTTTCCAGCAACACATTTTCAGCTCTGATCTGCAGTCCTCACTTTCTCCTAGTCATCAATTTAATACAGAGATAGGGAGAAATACCTTCTCAGAGGGTCATTCATTTTTGGAATTGTGTGTACCCAGGGAGCTGTGGGTGTTGGGTCATTGAAGACATTGAAGGCTCAGTTAGATTTAATCTGCAAGGGAGTCAAGGGTTATGGGGAATGGGGAAGAAAGTGGGGCTAAGGCCACAAACAGATAAGCACAATCTCCTTGAATGGTTTAGCAAGCTGAAGGGGCTGAATGGAGACTGTGGTGCTATAAAAACACAAGGTAAAGCCCTTCATCAGCAATCTGCAACAGATGAAGGGCTTATGCCCGAAACGTTGATTCTCCTGCTCCTCAGATGCTGCCTGACCTGCTGTACTTTTCCTGCACCACAGTCTTGACTCTGATCTCCAGCATCTGCAGACCTCACTTTCTCCTCCCTGAAGGGGCTGAATGGCCTACTTATAATTAAATGGTAGCTAGACAAATTTGTGAAAGGGGAAGGGATCGAACAATATACAGTGTGATAAAGTAAGGTTGGAATAGGTTTGTGTACGGCATTAAACAGCAGCAGGGGGCATTTGGGCTGGCGATTCTATGTAATGGTGTCTGTTGTTGTTTTTTAGCCTTATCACCGAGGTGTGCTGTGCATGAATCCATCTCCATCTGCCTCACCTTTGCAACAGTTTTATGCCAAGGCTTCTAGCAATATCATCGCCCCCAGACAGTGCCCACCGTGTCCCACAGCCCCCTCTAACCTTTAAAATGAATTTCAGCAACATTGCTTTCTTGAAATTAACACCCTCTGTCAGTCTGTGCAATTGAAGAATAGCTTGAAACCGAACAAGAAGTGTGAAATGTAATTTTTTTAATGTGACAAATTGATGTTTGACATGTGAGTGCAGAGGATCTGCAGAGGTCCTCCTGTAATACTGGAGTGTGTACTGCTTAAATGATAATGACAGGGACTGAACAGGAAACACCCCTCAGTAATTATCCGATTAGGAATTGGAATGACGTGCCTGAGTCTGTGGCTGGTTTACCAGTGAATGAGGTACCCAAAAACAGCACAGTTCAGAGCCTAGACATTCAGGAGCTCCTGTTGCTGGATTGGAATTGTGGGCTACCTTTGATCATGGGCACTGGTGAGGTTGCCACTGAACCAGCACCCACAATACATTTCACTTCATTTCCACTGCTTTTACATTATAGCCTCAGGAACAGATGGAGGGAAATTGATAATGAGAGTTTGTAGCCTAGGTATGGGGAATTGACAGCTGTGATTCAGAATCAGTAACTCAGATGAAATTGTAGTTAATGGGTTTTGACTTGTGCGGGTGGCGGGAACAGGGTGTGTAATGGAGGCTTGGCACTTTGGCTTGGGGACGAGGAGATGTGCAACCATTGGCCAACATGAATGGATGGTAAATTGATAGCCTGTGGGAGCATGGAAGGAGGCAGAACAAGAGGTTTTGTTTTTAAATGTCACGGTAAAGAGGAGCTTGCTACTCGTAGTTTGATGTTTGTCTATGTATGGGTGGAGTCTTATCCTTCCTGTAGGTGCACACTACATTGTGCAGGGTTAGTTCAGCATCTCAGAAAATGGCTCCTAAGTAAATCACAGAAGTCTCATTCCTATAAATAATTCCAGCCTTTAAACATTCCCAATATGCATTTCTTTGTCAGTGCATCTACCTCATTTAAAATGCAGTACAGTGTAACTGCTGTCTACCATATTGGTAGCTCAATAGACTAGTTACCACCTGAATCTGTGAACTATAGTGCAACCCTATATACATTACACCAAAGAATAGCAAACATGAGAGGGACCTCATGGGAAACTGTAAAAGTCAAACAAGACTGAATGGCGTAAACACAGGAAGGATGTTCCCAATGGTTATGAGGGTGGGGTATCAGTCTAAAGATAGGTGGTAGGCCATTTAGGACTGAGATGAGGAGAAATGTCTTCATCCAGAGAGTGGTGACCCTGTGGAATTCACTATCGCAGAAAGCAGTTGAGGTCAAAACATTGAATGTTTTCAAGAAGGAGTTAGATACAGTTCTTAAGGCCAAAGGGGTCAGAGGATATGGGGAGAAAGCAGGAAGAGGGGATTGAGTTGGATGATCAGCCATGATCATAATGAATGGCAAACAGGCTGAAAGGGCCAAATTGCCTACTCTTGCTCCTATGTTCTACGTTTCTGTGTCAACCGCGTTTTGACAATTTGTCTTGAAATGACCAAGCTACAGTCTGGATTTTGATTTTTCCAGTCAAGGGTTAGTCTTAAAAACAAGTAGTTGATCTCAGGAATTAGATGGCCTACATTTGAATGATGAGAATTAATGCCCTCACTAAAGAGCTTTTGATATTTTTCTCGTTAGGTTTATGATCATGAGGTTTTTGGTTGAAAGGAGTTCAAAAAAGATGCTCTTTCTTGCTTCTAGAGTTGGGCTTCTGTTCTGTTCTTCCAGGAATATGTAGCTTCACCAAAAATAATGGGGTGGAAGAAACATGATGTCACATCTCCAATGGGAAGGCTGTTAAATCCCATTGAGAAATGCAATTCCTTTAGAGTTTTGTGACCTTACAGGAGAGCTTTTAGTCTGAGCTGGAACCTCAGCCATTTTGGGACTCCCTGCCTTTCGGTAGGATCTAGTTTCAGAAATCTGTTCTGCCCTATACCGTCCTTCAGTCATTGCAGTGAGACAATCAGGATGTAAGTGTGACAGTGGGAGTAACAAGTGTCAGTTATTTTCTTAGATTGGTCCATGCTTTTTTGCTAAATTATGAACATTTCTGAAAATGTTTGCTTTATGTTTGATCTGAATAAAAAAAGTGCTTTTAAAAACTGTGTGGTTCTTTCATAGTTTTGCAGCATCTAATATATAGAATTCTTCTAAAGGCCATTCACTAGCTTAATAAATACTTGTTCAATATGATGAAGCAATGGCATATGGTATGCTTGCCTTCATTGGATGGGGTATTGAGTATAAGAGCTGGCAAGTCATATTAAAATTGTACAAGACATTGGTTTGGCCGCATTTAGAATATTGTGTACAGTTCTGGTCGCCACATTACCAAAAGGATGTGGACGCTTTGGAGAGGGTGCAGAGAAGGTTTACGGGGATGTTGCCTGGTATGGAAGGTGCTAGACATGAAGAGAGGTTGAGTAGGTTAGGTTTATTTTCACTAGAAAAAAGGAGATTGAGGGGGGACCGGATTCAGGTTTACAAAATCATGAAGGGTATAGACAAGGTGGATAGAGACAAGCTTTTACCCAGGGTGAAGGATTCAATAACCAGAGGTCATGCTTTGAAGGTGAGAGGTGGAAAGTTTAAGGGGGATACACGCGGCAAGTACTTCACACAGAGGGTGGTGGGTGTTTGGAACGTGTTGCCAGCAGAGGTGGTAGAGGCAGGCACGGTAGATTCATTTAAGTTGCGTCTGGAGAGATGCATGAGTAGGTGGGGAGCAGAGGGGTACAGATGCTTAGGAATTGACCGACAGGTTTAGACAGTACATTTGGATCAGCTCAGGCTTGAAGGGCTGAAGGGCCTGTTTTGGGGCTGTAAATTTTCTTTGTTTTATCTTTGTTTTAACATAATTATACAGGAAGCAGCCTATGTCAAGGTAAGATTTGTCGCCTTTTCATTACCATGTAAAGAAATGAGAATTCATATTATGAGTTGTCCTGTTCTAAATTGCTTTGTTACTTTAAACACCAGGTTACACAGCTGTGAGCATCAACAGAGTGCAATTTCTAATAAGCCCGTGTTACACAATCCAACATGAACATTCAATCAGATCAGACCACACTATTCCATTAGCTGATTCATGATCACTGAGTTCGTGACTCACTTTCAAAACCTCAGGTATCGTGTTTCTCAATTCCAGCATGACGACAACAAATAGTGGTTCACTCAAAACTCTTACACCAAGTCTATTTTTAATCTCTGCATTCCAGGCAGAGTAATGTTAAAGCACAATACGGGAAAAGAGAACGGTTAATCTTCAGGTATAAACACAACCAAGGAAGTACACTTACTGTATATCCAACTGGACGCTCCATGATTATATGTTTCATTGAAGCTCTTTAATTACTTTATTAATGAAACAATGTCTAAAATAACATATGTCACGTCCTCAAGGCGTGACCTTCACGCATTCCTTCACCATCTCAATTTTGCCTTCGGTCTGCTTTACAAAGCGCTACTGTTGAGTAAAATTGGAAGCTCTTTTAACTCATTGTGTGCTGTGAGGGGTAAATGGAGTCTCACATCTTTGTGAAACCTCAGGACATCTCAGCAGTGTTTTACAGCTCATTGAAGAACAGGATGGAATCTTACAGGGGTCTGAGTGACATGGGTTATGGTGAGGTGTGTGACAGAATAGGTAACAAGTACAATGAGGCCCATGCCAACACAGAGACCCTCAGCCTCCATCTGTTCTGCTTTTCACAAGTGACGTGGTGAGATTCTCACTGGGCAGCAGGGAGATGACCATTGGTGGTCATTATTGATTGTTAAATGCCTCGTTAACACCACAACTTGCATGAGTAATATTGAAATTGCCATTTCACCAAACAAACCAGACAGTGGGACAACTCGACAAGGAATTTGGTGAATTTGACTCGCTGCATGCTCTCAATCACCTTCATCGAATCGTAGAATCCCAACAGTGCAGCCATTCAGTCCATTGTGTCTGCACCTATCCTCCAAAGAGCATCCCACCCAGACTTTGCCTTCCCATGGCTAACCCACCAAGCCTGCACACCACAGGACATGTAGGAGGAAATCAGTGCATCCAGTGGAAATCTGCACAAACCTAGGGAGAACAAACAAACTTCACACAAACAATCACACAAGGGTGGAATCAAACTGGGCTTCGGGTGCTGTGGGGCAACAATGTTAACCACAGAGCCACTATGATACCCTATGTTGCTTTTAACCAGACTGCACCCCTCGGCACAATCCTTGGGCACCAGCCACAGACACTCTTCATCCACTGAAATTGGCATCTGGCATCATGACTATCCTGACACTTCTACTAGTCACTGGCAGTGCACTGTGGAGGTAGAGACTGGCATTGCAACTCGAATGCAGTACAAATGTTGGCCCACTCTTTCTTTAACTACTTGCTGCAAATCTTACATGATTAACTGAGATGACAGATGGGGCATTGGATTCATGTGTCAACTGAACTGAGCAGTGTTCCTCAATAATGCCCTGGGAGTCATTTTAAACTTTAGCAGATTTAGAGATGCATATACATTTATGAAGTGATGAGGTAAACAATTTATGAATATAAATCACATGCTCCCATGGCTTTTAATCTCATCCTTATCGATTCCAAATGCATTAGTTTATTAGTAATATTTACTTATTTTCAGTAAGTTAAGAGTACCAAGCAAGTAACAGTGGGAAAAAAAAACAGGGCATGAGATATTTGTGTGAGGCTGAAAAATGCTACTTCGTCTGAAAGGTTATTAGAATAAAACATATTGCAGGACACATTTCTTGTGGACTGAAGAATGAAAACTTTCACAGGACATTTTATTTAGATCGCATCCACTCCATTAAATGGAGATAGAACAGGCAGGCCAGGAACATGGCCTTCAGCCCACAATGTTGTGTTGAACGTGATGCCAAATTAAATTTATCTCTTCTGGTCCATAACTCTCCATTCCTTGTATATTCACGTGTTTATGTAAAATCCCCGTAAATGCCCCTATCGTAAATGTCTCCACCACTACTCCTAGCAGCACCTTCCAGGAGTCTACCTCTCTGTGTAAAATTCTTGCCCCTCACATCTCTTTTGAATTTTCCCCTTCTCACCTTAAGTGTATGCCCCCTTGCATTAGATATTTCAAACCTTGGGGAAAGGATCCTGACTGTCAACCCTATCTATGCATCTCATAATTTTATAATGTGGAAATGCCAGTGTTTGGACTGGAGTGGACAAAGTCAGAAGTCACACAACACTAGGTTATAGTCCAACAGGTTTATGTGAAATCGCAAGCTTTCCAAGTGATACTTGCCCTGAGCAGCACTCCAAAAGTTTGTGATTTCAAATAAACCTATTGGAATATAGCCTGGTGTTGTGTGACACAACTTTATAAACTTCTGAGGTCTCCCCTAGGCCTCTTAGTTTCTCCAGCCTCTTCTTATAGCTCATACCCTCTCACCCAAGCAGAATTCTAGTAAAACCTCTTCTGCACCCTCTCCAAAGCCTTCACATCCACATCATAATGTGGCGACTAGAATTGAACATAATATAGTGAGGCCTAACCAATACGTGCAACATGGCTTCCTGACTCTTGTATTCAATGCCCAGACTAATAGAAGCAAGCATGATAAATAGAGTCTGCTCAAAGGAAATTCATAAGAGATAGAAAGAAAGAAAGATGGATAGAAACAATAAACTCTCACTTACATAGCACTGGACATTGTGCAAAGTACTATTTAAATGCTTTATTATGCTTCATTTCCAGGAGTTCAGGCTGATGCTCTTGGAACATTAGTTCAAATCCCACAATGTTAGCTGGTGACATTTAAATTCAATAAATAAATAACTGGAATTCAAAGCTAGTCTCATTGTGGTCATGACAATTATTATTGTAATTGTACAATTCTTAGAAAAACCCATGGTTCACTAATGCTGTTTAGGAAATCTGCTGATCTTACCTGGTCTAAAGTAAGCTAGTTTAGTTTGGGTTATGTATAGATCCAAGCTTTTAACTAATCTGACCGTTGAGTCTAGGAGTTGGGACGTCATGTTGCGGTTGTACAGGACATTGGTGAGGCCTCTTCTGGAGTACTTCTGGTCAGCCTGTTATAGGAAGGATATTATTAATCTGGAGGGGGTTCAGAACAGATTTACCAGGATGTTGTAGGAGTGTAGGTTAGAGTTTTGGGAGAGGCTGGATAGACTGAGACTTTTTTCTCTGGAGCGTAAGAGGTTGAGAAGTTTATAAAATCATGAAGGGTATAGATAAGGTGAATGGCAGGTGTCTTTTCCCTCGGTTGGGGGATTTCAAAACATATTTTTAAGGTGAGAGGAGAAAGATTTTAAAAAATATGAGGGTCAACCTTTTACACAGAGTGGAGTTCATGTGTGGAATGAACTTACAGAGAAAGTGGTGGATACAGGTACAGTTACAATGTTTAAAAGACATTTGGCTAAGCACATGAATAAGAAACATTTAGAGGGATATGGGCCAAGCGCAGGTATGTGGGACTAGTTTAATTTGGGATTATGGTCAACATAGACTGGTTGGACCAAATGGTCCTATGTGGTGCTGCATGACTATGAATCTGAAAGTCTATAGCAGGGCAATTAGGAATGGGCAACAAAGGCTAGCTTGTAGGTGATGCCTATGTCCCATGAAGTAATTGAAATGACTGCACAGAGGCCAGTATCCCATCCCCAAGGCACCCTTTATATACTTGTACACAGTACACGAGCTGTGGCCTGCCAGCTCAGAGTCAGTTACCTGAACTGAGGAGATTCTAAATGACCTGGGTTTTTTTTTTCTTTTTTTCCCCCCCTTTTTCCTCCACACTATCGCCAGTGCTCATTTTTCCCCCGGCATCCATGTTGTGTGTGTGCAGGTGTGAGACACAGTGAAAGACACAAGGGGCACGAATCTTTATTCAGTTTCCACCACCAGGTAGAAAGGAAACACCCAAGTGGCCAGTGACAAGCTGTGCCCTTCCCATCAAAGGGCAATGCTGCGTGTTCTCCTGGATGTATTTTTTTTTCTCCTTCTCTTTTTTCTTTTTTTTCTTTTTTTATATTAACCCCTACACTACCACCTAAGTGTGGTAGTGCTTATTTTTTCCCCAGCACCCATGGTGTGTGTGTGCAGGTGTGAGACACAGTGAAAGACACAAAGTGCACAAATCTTTATTCAAATTCCACCACCAGGAAGAAAGGAAACACCCAAGTGGCCTGTGACAAGCAGTGCCCTTCACATCAAAGGGCAGTGCTGTGTGTTCTCCTGGATGTATTATATTTTATTAAACAAATTACAAAAACAGTTTACAACAAACAGTTACATTTACAGCTGCATACAAGAGACAGCAATTTGTTCTCCTGGATGTATTAGTCAGCCAGGGCTTTCCTGATTGGTCCAAGTTAACAACCCCAATCAATGACCTCGTGGTTGACGAGGGTAACCTTGGCCCAGTCATTATAATATGCCTTGGGGTACTCCAAATATTCACAGCCTTTTCAAGTACAGGCACTCCCTGGGTTACAAATGGATTTTGTTCTTGAGTGTGTTTGTAAGGCGATTTGTACACGAGTCAGAGCACATGCAGAACAATATAAAATAGACACTTGTAAGAATGAGCAAAGGTTTGCCTGTGGATCTTTAAAATTAATATTAATACATCCCTTGTTTGTAAGTACAAGTGTTTCTCAGTCATATGTTTGTAAATCACAGACATTGCCATGTACACAGTTACCAATTTTCTCAGGTCCGCAGACAATGCAATAAATAATCAGCATTAGTGATATTTGTTCAGTAATAGATATGGATAAGGTAATGAGGCAAATTCTCCTCCTCTTCTTATTGTACATAGCCAACAGGGCCTTAGCTTATTGTCCCATCTGAAGGACAGCACTTCTGACAGAGAAGGGCTTTCTCGTCCAAGTGTCAGCCTCAATCACGTACTATGAACCCACAGCATACTGACCCCTAGGCTAGACTGCTAACACTGGCATAGATAAATATATCTATCATTATCTCCTAATGTGGCTTCTATGTTTTAAAAAAATCCCTTTTTTACTGTTCTGTAAATTCAGAATGCAGCAATCCTGCTATAATATTTGAGGCACATTTTATTGCATCTCACATACTTCCATTTTGTACGACTTTTTTCGTGTCACAGATGCAAACTGTCAACTCTGCTACAAGCTGATTGACATTTTTGTCGAGGTGGATAGCGTAGGTATAGTCCCAAGAGATGAAGGGCTTAACTCAGTGAAGGAACTCCACCTTGTGGCCAACGGAGAACATAAATTTTGTAGGGGATGCTTTCATCCTGCGTTGTACAAGGTACAGGGTCAGCACTCTTTACAGATCTATATCTATATAAATCTATTTCTGGACAGGTCTATACTTCAGGGAGAAATGTAATCATTTTCTTTTAAATAGATGGATTGAATAGTATATTCAGTATTTACTTTGTGATGACATCTTTATAGTTTAACCATTCTGGTATGACATTATTGTACAATGTGAACAAGACTTGAAAACTTGTCAGTATATGTCATTGGTCTTTCTTTCAATTGCAACAGCCTAGAACCAACAATGATTGTTTATATTGGTATGTGACTCGACTTGCTCTCTGTATCCTTGGAGACTAGTTATGTGCTTACTAAATACTACCAAGCTCCTCTCCAATCTACAGGTATGGTTAATTCCTTTGAACTTAGCTTCTGCACGTCAGAAAACCTGGAGCAGAGTTTCCATGGGAACTCCTGTCGAAGCTCTGGCATGGAGTTAGGAGGAATTACAGTCACTTTTCCCAGCGTAAATAAAGATTAAAGATAGAAAACATTATCTTTTTAAGACCACTTTCACCACCTCAGCAAATCCCAAAACGTTTTGTCACAGAGGTGTTTGATCTTAGATATGTAGTTATAACATAGGCAACAAGGCAACCAAGGAGCTTTGACAAAGGGTCAGTTAGACTCGAAACGTCAGCTCTTTTCTCTCCTTACAGATGCTGCCAGACCTGCTGAGATTTTCCAGCATTTTCTCTTTTGGTTTCAGATTCCAGCATCCGCAGTAATTTACTTTTATAAAGCAACCAAGGATGTGCACAGCAAGCTCCCACAAATAGCTGGGATGGTCGGGAAGATTTGTTTTAGTGATGCTATTGAAGGATAAATAACACAGAATGGTGGAATGTGCAATGCAGAAAGACTACTTTTGTCCCATGTGTCTGCAGCAGATTTCCTTTGTCCAGTCCAGTCCTGCAAATATAGTCCCTTCTGCCACTTATCAGGTGTCCAGATGAATCTGCTTCTGCCGCCCTTTCACGCTGCGCATCCTGGAAGCAGGATTTTGGGAATAGTCCCTGTCAGATGGTTCCAGACCATTTGTGGGTCAGGAACCCATTGACAGAGTGACACAACATCCCAGCTCTGGTTTCCCCACCTGATCGGCGAGGGCAGGCAGGACGAAGTGTCCAAGGGAGTAATTTCTAATGAAAGGGGTCACAGCAAAGGTTACACATGTTACATACGTTACATAGGTTACATAGGCGTGTCCAAGTCACATCTTGGGTTTCCAGGATAGCAGCAATCAGAAGAATGAAGAGACATTGGAAGGTCATTTGTACATCACCGGCTGAGCCAGCATTTATTGCCCATTCCTTGATCTGAATGACTTGCTAGTTATGTTGCTGTGGGTCTGGAGTCACATGTAGGCCAGACCGGGTAAGGATGGCAGTTTCCTTCCCTAAAGGACATTAGCGAGGCAGATGGGCTATTCTGACTCTCAATACACATCATCATTAGGCCAACATTTTACCAGATTCCATGTTTTTACTGTGTTGAAATTTTGCTGCCTGCCATGGTGGGATTTGAACCCATGGGACTAGAACATTAATCTCGGGCTCTGGATTCTTAGTCCAGAATCACCTCCTCCAGACACCGGCATTTGGAGACGTTGCTGGGAGATACGAGGAACTGCAGTCAAGTGAGCTCTCCCATGGTCTAGAGGAAGATGGAAACCTCTCCAACCAAGCAAGCTGGATGGAAGGGCTGAGGAAGGGCTAAACTTTGCGTTATGCAGCCTGCAGGGGTGGGGTGTGTGTGGTGGACCCTCAGACTGAGATTGGCAAGGATGTGCAGGTGTGGTCGTTCACTGTCGGGAGACTGTTACACTGCAACACCTGAAATATCTCCCATCACCAAGTCACCCTTTATGTACACGTGGAGAGTCCTTTAAAAAGATCCAGCTCCCTCAGAGCCAGCTCCCCAAGTGAACAGAACCACTGACTCTCCTGTTTATATCGGTCAGCCAGGGCTCCCTGATTGGACCAGATTAACAGCCCCAGTCAGCTAAATCATATTCTAAGAGGTTTACCTGGCTGACTTCATTACAATCACTGCATCCCTCCCCCTCTGAGTCTAAGGACATAAGCTTTTTTGTTGTAGTTCCTCCTGGAGCCTTTTAGCACCAGGTCAGGTTCCTCCAATTCAGATCCTGCACATACCGGGTGGGAATATTCACTGACAGCTCTAACCTCTCCTTACTATGACCTGAAGTCCCCACCACTTCAAGAAGACCACCATCATCCTGGTACCAAAATAAACTCTCACTGTGCCTTAATGACTACCGCCCAACAGCTCTGACCTCCACCATTAGGAAGTGCTTCGAGAGGTTAGTCATGGCTCATATCAACTCCTAGCCTGACATGATCCCTTGCAATTTGCCTACTAACAAAACAGGCCCACGGCAAATGCCATTTCCCGAACCCTACACTCATTCCCCGGAACATCTGGATAACAAGGATACTTACATGAGGCTCCTACTTATTGACTATAGCTCTGCCTTCAACACTATAATTTTGACCAAACTAATCTCCAAACTCCAAGACCTAGGTCTCTGCTCTTCCCTCTGTAACTGGTCCCTCGACTTGTAGACCCACAGACTGTGATCAGTGAGTATAGGCATTAGCAACTCCTCCATGACAATCCTCAACACCAGCGCACTGCGAGACTGCTTGCTCAGCCCCTTACTGATTTCCTTATACATGCCTGACTGTACTAAGGCACATGTGATAATAATAAACCAAATTAAATCAAAACATTTGCCTCTGATATGGTGTCGGTGATGCACAATAGTTCGCCTCTTGCACCCAGAGCATCTCGAAAGAAATTCATTCTCTTCTTCAGGCAGCAAAGACATCGAGGCAGTCATGTACATCTCAGTTTAGAATAGATTCCCTACAGTGTGGGAACAGGCCATTTGGTCCAACAAGTCCGTACCAATCCCCCAGAGAGTATCCCACCCATACCCACTCCCCTACTACTCTACATTCCCCCCTGACTAATGCACCTAGCCTACACATCCCTGAATACGATGGGCCATTTAGCATGGCCAATCCACCTAATATGCACATAGAACATAGAACATAGAACATAGAAGAATACAGCGCAGTACAGGCCCTTTGGCCCTCGATGTTGCGCCGATCCAAGCCCACCTAACCTATACTAACCCACTATCCTCCATATACCTATCCAATGCCCGCTTAAATGCCCATAAAGAGGGAGAGTCCACCACTGCTACTGGCAGGGCATTCCATGAACTTACGACTCGCTGAGTGAAGAACCTACCCCTAACTTCAGTCCTATATCTACCCCCCCTTAATTTAAAGCTATGCCCCCTTGTAATACCCGACTCCATACGCGGGAAAAGGTTCACACTGTCAACCCTATCTAACCCCCTAATCATCTTGTACACCTCAATCAAGTCACCCCTAAACCTTCTTTTCTCTAATGAAAACAGCCCCAAGTGTCTCAGTCTTTCCTCATACGATCTTCCTTCCATACCAGGCAACATCCTGGTAAACCTCCTCTGCACCCGTTCCAGTGCCTCCACATCCTTCCTATAGTATGGCGACCAAAACTGCACACAATATTCCAGATGCGGCCGCACCAGAGTCTTATACAACTGCATCATGACCTCAGGACTCCGGAACTCAATTCCTCTACCAATAAAAGCCAGTACGCCATATGCCTTCCTCACCGCACTATTTACCTGGGTGGCAACATCTTCGGATTGTGGGAGGAAACCAGAGCACCTAGAGGAACCCCACATAGGCACGGGGAGAATGTGCAAACTCCACACAGACAGTTGTCTGAGGCCGGAATCGAACCCAGATCCCTGGCGCTGTGAGGCAGCAGTGCTCACCACTGAGCCACCGAGCTGCCCCAAGGTATCTTCAATGCTTGTGTCCTCTACTGTGAGCTGGTCTCTCTGGGACCAAAAAGGTTTCATTTCTGGTTGTGACGGCCCTTTGGTTTCCCCCATCACCACCAGCTATTTCAGTTTTGTCAGGACCAGATCTTTTCTGTGACCAAAGACTGATTTTGTCAGCTGGAAGTGTGTCCAGAAAATTTGAAACCATTACGGACTCTTCCAACAGGAGGTGGTTCAATGCATTTGTATTTGTTACTTGGCCTCCTGGATGGTGTTCTAACTTGCAATGATATGCACTTAGATGAGAGCCCACCACTGAATTCAGCCTGAAGCTATGGGCGGTACTGCCTTGTTCTCTTTAAGTAGACCTAGCAGCAGTTAATGGTCCATTATTATTACAAATTTACACTCGCAAAAATATTGGTGGAACTTCCTGACTCCAAATATGACTGCCAACCTTCCTTCTCTATCTCAGTCAGATTGGTGAGAATGTTCACTTCCATTGGAATACCCTACAACTCATACATTCCACAGACCACACCTTCCAGCGATAAACCAGTTGTAGTGCCTGTTTGAAGTCCACTTAGGCTTTAGCTAGTAGGTGCTTTTACATGATTACATTATTAATCCCACTCTTGTCACCACCGAAATAACTCCACAGAGGCTGGTATCCCATCACCCAGTCACCCTTTATTTAGATGAGGAAGGTCCTTGACACTGATCCAGCTCCCTCACAGCCAGCTCTCAGGGTGAACAGAATCTCTGTCAGCCATGGCTCCCTGAATGGACCAGATTAGCAGCCCCAATTAGGGAACTCATACTGTATGAAGTCTACCTGGCTGACCTCGTTACAATCACTACAACACCCACATGGTTCTGACTGAACAGGGAAGTCTCTGCCTCTTACTGTCTGCCATTGGGAGGGTTTGCAGTTGATGACTGACTTGATTGGCTGCTTTACAAATGCTCTTTCCATGAACATCAAGTGCTAAGGAGGCGCTTGAATTCAGATCTTCTGGCTCTGTGGTCGCGCCTATGTAAATCTGTCATGTTGTAATTATACCATCCCCCCCTCAGGTGGCAGCAGTGGTGGGAGGATGCATCATGATTCATTTACTCAAATAGATTTGCTTATAAATCAAGACATAGGAATTTACAATGGAAACGTACAATTTGGAACAGAATGTATGATTGAAAGGGGGCTGTTCAATTAGTTCCTGCCTCTAGCCCTGCTTCAGCAAAGGTCTATACTTGGAAGTGTTCACTTTCACTGTGGAATACTTTGCCAGTCAATATAATTGCTAGAAAATGTAACGACTGATAAGCAATTAGACAATTGCAATATCAAGTCCATTGCTTCATGAATTCAATGTAGGATGGGGTAATTATGAAGAACACGAGGACACATGAAAGTATTAGGGCTCCAACAAGCCAAGTTAGAGAACCCTTATGAATTAATTGATTCTTCATTGTCCTTGGGCTGGATTGAGCAGTGATGACAAATATCTCATGGTTGGGGCCAAAAGGACTTTGGCAGTCAGTGGCATCCGAAAATGGGGGAAGGGCTGGAATTGTCCATCCTCGGGAGCTGTTGGCCAATCGGTGGACCAGCAGTCTCAACAGTGCCACTGGGAGTTGTAGCTGCTGCTGGGACTGTACTGGGTGACAAGTGCATCAATAACTGTGCCTCCTCACTGACAAGTCAGTAGGGTCAGGGTGCAGTTAGGGAGGTGATGATTTGGAGAGGTGGGGATGGGGAGCTGTCACAGTTGGGTTGCACAATTGCCACTGAGGCAACATTGCCATTGGGGTGGGCCTCTAAGTGAGCCAAAGAATGCCGTCTCTCTCCACTAATTTTGCCAGATGTTTACCAAGATTTAGCTGACAGCAGCCCTAAGCAACACAGTGACCCATGCAAGTGCTTGCAAAATACCCAGAAAGGCAAGAAGAGGCCCTTATTTATCCACTAGATGGGTGCCATTTATCTCTCGTGAGCGAGCCTCCCAGCAACTTTCCAGTAGCTGGTGAGATGGTACAGTGCTGGGGAGACAAGGTGCACACCATCCAGTACTGTTCCATGGCATCTTTCCAGCCTTTCCAGCTCACAGCCCCTGCCAAAGGTGCTGGTTAAACCCAAGCCTGAAGCTAACCTGGAGGTGACATTACTTTCCAGGCGAAAGAAGTGGGAGAGTGGAATTTTTGATACTGATGCTCTGTGGAGAGACTTCCTTCCCCTCACTGGACCATCCACACCTGGGGAAGTTTGGCTGGAAACATGGAGGACTGGCTTAACTCCTAAAACGTCTGTAGTGGCAGTTCTAACCAATAAATCCAGTGAGCCCCTCATCTCCGCAAGCAATGTCACAATGCTGAGAAAACTGGAACAGCGCTGACAACTCCTGATAGGAAGAGAGAAAAACAACTGAAGGAACAGCTTTGAAAAGGTCTGTGAACGAAAAGAAAGTGTCTCTGAGAAAGGAGACGAAATAAACTTTTGTCTTGGGGGAATCCCATGGGCACACGTGTGGAGTTTCACTCAGAATCCTGACTAATATTTATTCCTTCAACACCAGTTCTGACAAAAGATCATGAATTCATAATGTTGACTCTGTTCTCGTCTCCACAGATGCTGCCAGCCCTGTTGAGTTTCTCCTGCACTTTCTGTTTTCGTTTCAGATTTCAGCAACTGCAGCTCTTTGTTTTGCGTTACCAGACTGTCTGGACATATATCAGACTGACAGATTGATATCAAATATCTCATGAACCCCGTATGACTAAAGCATTTAATAACTAATGAAATGCAGTTCATTTGTTGTCAATAGACAATAGGTTCCGAGAAATCCAGAAGGAAATTCATAAGAAACATATTTAGCCAAACAGTGATGAGAAAGTCAAACTCACTCCCATGGGGAGTGATTGATGTGAATATTCACAGAGTCATAGAGCTATACTGACTGTGTGGAGTTTGCACATTCTCCCCTTGTCTGCGTGGGTTTCCTCCGGATGCTCCAGTTTCCTCCCACAGCCCAAAGATGTGCAGGTCAGGTGAATTGGCCATGCTAGGTTGCCCATAGTGTTAGGTGCGTTAGTCAAAGGGAAATGTGTCTGGGTGGGTTACTCTTCGGAGGGTCGGTGTGGACTGGTTGGGCCAAAGGGCCTGTTTCCACACTGTAGGGAATCTAATTTTAAAAAAAACTAATCTAATCAATACAGCACAGAAACAGACCCTTTGGTCCAGCCAATCCATGCAGACCAAATATCCTAAATTAATCTAGTCCCATTTGCCAGCACTTGGCCCATATCCCTCCAAACCCTTCCATCCAGGTCCCTTTTAAATATTGTAATTGTACCAACCTCTACCAATTCCTCTGGTAGGTTATTCCACATAGGTACCGTACTCTGCATGGAAATGTTGCCCTTTGGATCTCTTTTAAATCTTTCCCCTCTCACCTTAAATGTATGCCCTCTTGCAGGCTCCTCTGCCCTCGGGAAAAGACGTTTACTATTTACCCTATCCGTGCCCCTCATGATTTTATAAACCTCCATAAGGACACCCCTCTGCTTCCAACATTCCAGGGAAAATAGCCCCAGCCTATCCAGCCTCTCCCTATAGTGCAGACTCCTCAACCTTGGCAACATCCTTGTAAATCTCTTCTGAACCCTTTCAAGTTTAACAACACCTTTCCTACTGTAGGGAGTTATAAAGGAGAAGGAGGCCATCCAGCCCAAACTAAACTAGTTGAGTCCCATAATAACCGAGGAGAATGAGATTGTTCTAATCATCATATTGTTGCTGGTCTGTTTCTCAGTCTGAATGACCAAGTTTTAATCCCATTCTTGCGTTTGCTCTGAACTCTTCCATTTTATCTCTTTCTCTTGGCTATTTGCCCTATTTATGGTCCTCATGATTTTATAAACCTCTGTAATGTCACCTTCAGCCTCTGATGCTCCGGGGAAAACAGCCCCAGCCTACTCAGCCACTCTCTCTAGTTCAAGCCCTCCAGCCCTGGCAACATCCTTTTAAATGTTTTCTGAACCCTTTCAAGTTTCACAACATCCTTCCTACAGCACGGAGACCGGAATTGAACGCAGTATCCCAGAAGTGGCCTAACCCAATGTCCTGTACAGCGACAACATGATCTCCCAACTCCTATACTCAGTGCACTGACCAATGAAAGCAAGCATATCAAATGCCTTCTTCACAATCCTGTCATCCTGCAGTGCCACTTTCAAGGAACTATGATAGTATTTAAAGGGACTCACCAGTCAGTCAGTAGTCAATCTCTTCTCACTCTGCTAGTAATCACTGACCCCCAACGTTACAAGATATTCATCAAGAGTAGGAACAAATGGGGATTTCTTTCCTCTCTAAACCTGGATATGGGATCAATTATAATATCTGTACTGCCCAAATACAAAACAATAGACTCAGTGGAAACTGGAGTCTGTTCCTGGGACTTTCCTGGTTTATATGATTCAGTTATTCAACAAATGCATTTTTTAATGACGTTTCAATCGACTGCTCATGCTAGAAATGACAGTTTGACAAAGGCTGAGGGAGTCGAAGAGTGTGGTGTTGGAAAAGCACAGCCGGGTCAGGCAGTGTCCGAGGAGCAAGGGAGTCGACGTTTCAAAGATTGAGGAAAATCAGTTGCTGGGTGACAGATTCCCCAGTACAGAACAGAAAAAAGAATTACTAAGGAGGAAAATAGGATGGAATGAGCTATTTCCACATAGATGAGCAATTGAACTTTGAATTCCCCCTGCTCTTTCAGGCTTTTGTTTCACCATTCAGGTACTGGGGGTAGGGAGGCTGTGAAGGAAAGATACTGAACATATGAACCAGACACTAGACTAGGTCCTTTGACCCTGCTATACCATTCAATGAGATCAGGTATCTGCCAATTTGTATGACTGTGTAAGTTTGGTCTTGACCTCATTTTCCCACACTATCCCATATCCCTAGAAATCTGTAATATTTAGAAATCTACTGATCCCTATCTTGAATAAACTCAGTGGCTGACCCTTCACCCCAGGATGTGTTTTAGGAACACAGGATCACCCCAGTGCTCTCCCCATTGGCATTCTCCTGTGTGTGTGTTCCTGTGACAATCCTCAGCTGTGTCCTCTGTAGCTAAACTCTCCTGCCTCCCTCACCCTCCAAGGAATTGGCACATGGACCTGTTCATTAGCCCCTGCTCTGGCTTCAACCTCCCCAAAAAACTGAAAGAATTGCAGCTGCTGGAAACAAAAATGAAAACAGAAATTGCTGGAAAAATGTAGGAAGTCTGGCAACATCTGTGGAGAGAAATCAGAGTTAGTGTCTTGGGTTCAGTGACCCTTCTTCAAATCCGATGGTAGCTAAGAAAACATAGGACATAGAATATAGAACAATACAGCGCAGAACAGGCCCTCCGGCCCTTGATGTTGCACCAACCTGTGAACTATTCTCAACTCATCCCCTACACTATCCCATCATCATCCCATCATCATCATGTGCTTATCCAAGGATTGTTTGAATCTCCCTAATGTGGCTGAGTTAACTAATTAGCCGGTAGGGCATTCCATGCCCTTACCACTCTCTGAGTAAAGAACCTGCCTCTGACATTTGTCTTAAATCTATCACCCCTCAATTTGTAGTTATGCCCCCTCGTACAAGCTGACGTCAATATCCTAGGTACCCACTGTCTACCCAATCTAATCCTCTGATCATCTTGTATGTCTCTATCAAATTCCCTCTTCTTCTTCTTTCCAATGAGAACAGACCCAAGTCTCTCAGCCTTTCCTCATAAGACCTTCCCTCCAGACCAGGCAACTTCCTGGTAATTCTCCTCTGCACCTTTTCCAATGCTTTCACATCCTTCCCGAAGTATGGCGACCAGAACTGTATACAATATTTCAAGTGTGGCCGCACTAGTGTTTGTATGGTTGCAGCATAATATTGTGACTCCGGAACTCAATCCCTCTACAAATGAAACCTAACACACCATATGCCTTCTTAACGGCACTATCCACCTGGGTGGCAACTTTCAGGGATCTATACACATGGACTCCAAGATCACTCTGCACATCCACACTACCAAGAATCTTTCTATTGACCCAGTACTCTGCCTTCTGGTTATTCTTCCCAAAGTGCATCACCTCACATTTAGCTGCATTGAACTCCATTTGCCACCTCTCAGCCCAATTCTGCAGTTTATCCAAGTCCCCCTGCAACCTGTAACATTCTTCCAAACTGTCCGCTACTCCACCGAGTTTAGTGTCATCTGCAAATTTACTAATCCATCCACCTATGCCTGCGTCTAAGTCAAATACAAAAATGACAAACAGATAAAAATGATAAACAGGTTGGTATTCATACAGAAGTTTGAGACTGGGGAGCAAGGAGAGTAAATGAGGCCAAAGAGAGGGAAAAATAGTTGGACAGATAAAGGAGTGGGTAAAGGTCGGGCTGGGAGAATGAATAGCTGCTAATGGGGACTGTTAGTGGCTGACAATGATTAATGTGTGGTAGCAGCTCATGTGGTAACAAGACCTGGTGCGTGGAGGAGTGGGGGGGGGGGGGAAGGACATGGGGGAAGATGCTCAGGCCCCAAAACTATTGAACTCGTTATTAAATCCAGAAGGCTGTTGAGTTCCCAAGTAGAAAATGAGGTGCTGCTCTTCCAGCTTGCGCTGAGCTTTGCTGGAGCACTGCAACAAGCCTGAGGTAGAGATGTTATCCAGGGAACAGGGTGGTGTGTTTGGAAGTGGCAGGGAATTGGAAGCTCAAGGACATTTATGAGGACAGAACCATAGGCGTTGTGCAAAGCAGTTACCCAATCTATGCATCGTTTCTCCAATGTAGAGCAGCGAGTGCAGTACACTAAATTGAGTGAAGTGCAGGTAAAATACACTGCTTCACCTGGAAGGTATGTTTGGGCCCTTAGATACTCAAATAAATGGGCAGGTAACAGTTGTGGCTGGAATGTCACCACATGCTAACCCTTACGTTCCAGTTGCCTTGAAAATGCATTGTCTGCCAGTTTGTGTGGTGGTGCCTCTGAGTGTAGGACTAACTGTTGGGGCATCTTCAGCAGCACAGTGCTGTTGCTCTCTCACTCTTCCAGGAGCTGGGCAGCTGGCGGACTCTGGGTGTCTGGAAGCAGGAGGTGAGGGGCAGGATTAGTGTGAGCCAGTGAGCAAGAGGTCACACCATCAACAATGCGTCATACATGGCAGAGAGTGGGGTGAGGGTGAGCTGGGAGTTGAGAAGTGATAAAAGACAGGAAAATTCCATCATCTTCAGAGTCACTTAATTCCATTGTGAATCCCAGAAGGAAAGAAAGAAAGCAGTGATTGTGTGGTGCTGTGTTTGGTGACAAGCCTGCCATAGGTTAAGAGCTGGGCTGTGATCATGAGGGTGTGAAGCTGATAGCCTTGCTGCTGTCTGAGAGTGGGGCGTAGGAGTGGGGTGCAGGAGTGGGGCGTAGGAGTGGGGCG
>NC_057732.1:5613942-5615154 GCF_004010195.1 Chiloscyllium plagiosum
GGGTGCAGGAGTGGGGTGCAGGGGGGGGGTGCAGGAGTGTGGTGCATCAGTGGGGTGCAGGAGTGGGTGCAGGAGTGGGTGCAGGAGTGGGTGCAGGAGTGGGTGCAGGAGTGGGGTGCAGGATTTGAACAATTAGGTGCCAGTCCTCAATGCCGGGGATTAAACAACCTTCCAATAGAAGAAATTTTTCCTCACAGATTTAAGGCAGAGATGAGAAGGAATTTCTTCCCTCAGGAGGTAGTGAATGTGTGGAGTTCTGTACCACACAGGGCTGTGGAGGCTGAGATAGGCATGTTTTAAATTGGTAACAGAATCAAGGGTAATGTGGAAAAAGCAGGAAAGCAGAGTTGGGATTATAAAGTAAGCCAAGATCCCATTGAATGGCTGAGCAGACTCGATGGGCTGAATGGCCTACTTCTGCTCCTGTGTCTGATGGTGCTACAGTATAGTGCATTGTGAGGTGTTGATAGTGCAGTGGATGGGAGAAGTCACATGAGTCAGACCCTTGCACACCACAGCATCCCTCCACCTCCACAGCTCACATCTGCAGCACTGCCTCTGGTCCTCTCGAGCCTTGGATCCCATTTCCCGTGTTTTGACATGCTCCAATATTGTTCAGTAAAACATCGCTTGCCACACACCATGCTATGAGCACACAGTTTTTTATTTATTTCAAAAATATACTTTATTCATAAATACTTTGATGATCTATACAACTGGACATGCCATACATATGTAAACATTCCATTTGTTTGCATACCGAAAGCAGAGTAATAATTCCTATTTACAGGTCTGTACGATTACATTTTTAGCGGAGGCGTCAGCAGAGCCCAAATGACTGCATGGGCCCCCTGTTCTTCTTTAGGCAGGCAGATGTTACATAGTGGTCTTTCCCCACCGCGCCTTGGCAGCAGCTGCTCCAAGCTTCAGCGCATTCCTCAACACGTAGTCCTGGACCTTGGAATGTGCTAGTCTGCAACCCTCTGCCTATATTCCTGATGAAGGGCTTTTGCCCGAAACGTCGATTTTGCTGCTCGTCGGATGCTGCCTGAATTGCTATGCTCTTCCAGCACCACTGATCCAGAACACTCAGTCGGGATCAACTCCTTCAGCTGGAAGATCAACAGGTTTCGGACCGCCCAGAGAACGTCCTTCATCGAGTTGGTAATCCTCCAGGCACAGTTGATGTTCGTCTCGGTGTGCGTCCCGGGG
>NC_057732.1:5615520-5631111 GCF_004010195.1 Chiloscyllium plagiosum
CTGGGGACAGGTAGAACCTAGTACGTAGTGACACTTGGTGTTTGCGTACCGGGGATCCACGCACAGCTTGATGCAGCCACACACAAAGGTGGCCATCAGGGTGAGGGTGGCATTGGGTGTATTTTTTCCCCCGTTGCCCAGATCTTTGTACAGCGAGTCCCTTCAGACCCGGTCCATCCCACACAGTGGTTAGGCTCCATCTTACTAACAGTCTACAATAAGACAAAGACTTGGCCCCAGACCAATAACATCTTATTGAGATGTCAGCACTACATTTGTGTGGAGTCTACCTGCAAAAGACCAGCTGAGTAGGTTGTACATTGCAACCAGCATGCCCACCAATCAGGGAAGCCCAGTTTTTTTGGTCTAAGCTGCCAGTCTATTATTCGTTATCATTCTATACGGACTTGCAAATTTAACCACAAACTTGATGTGAAGTTAATATGTGGGAGGCCCAGTGGGTAGTGTCTCTGCCTCTGAGCCAGAAGCTCCGGTTTTGAGTCCCATGCTAGCACATGTTACATTTGTAATGTATTGTAACATGTTGTTTATCAGATTGTAAACCTTTCCAGTATATCCGATGGTAGGCAGTAGAAATGGGAGAGTCTCCTGGTCAGGTACCAATGGCAAACTATTGCAGCGCTGTGTCCATAATTGTGGACCAATCGAATGGAGATCCAAGACCTAAATGGTATTATCATTAGACTATTAATCCAGGTAATGTTCTGGGGACCCAGGTTCAAATCCTGCCACAGCAGATGGTAGAATTTGAATTCAATAAAAAAGAATCTGAGATTAAGAGTCTAATAGAGTCATACAGCACAGAACCAGACCTTTCAGTCCAACCAATCCACGCTGATAGTAATCCCAAACTAAACTAAACACCTGCCTGCGCTTGGCCCATATCCCTTCAAACATTTCTTATTCATGTACTTATCCAAATGTTTTTTAAACATTATATCAGTATCCATATCCATCACTTCCTCTAGCAATTCATTCTATAGCCAAACTATGCTGTGTAAAAAAAATTGTCCCACATGTTTTTTAAAAAATCTTTCTCCTCTTACATTAAAAATATGCCCCATAGTGTTGAAATCCCCTACCTCAGAGAAAATACACCTGCCTTTCACCTTATCTTTGCCCCTCATGATTTTATAAATCTCTATGCACTCCAGTGCATAAGGTTCCAACCTATCCAGCCTCCCCTTATAGCTCAATTCCTCCATTCTTGGCAACATCCTGGTAAACCTTTGCTGAATTCTCTCCAACTTAATAATATCCTTCCGACAACATGGTGACTGGTACTCCAGACGAGGCCTCACCAATGTGCTGTACAACCTCAACATAACATCCTAACTTTTACACTCGGTGATGATGACAATGATGATGATGAATGAATGGAATCTTTGTCAATTGTCGGATAAACCCATCTGGTTCACTAATGGCCTATAGTGAAGGAAATTGCCATCCTTGTCTGGTCTGGCCTACATGTGACTCCAGACCCACAGCAATGGGGTCGACTCTCAACTATCCTCTGGGCAATTAGGGATGGGCAATTAAAACTGGTCAGGCCAGGAATTGTGGCATCCCATGAGTGAATGAAAAAAAAAGGATGGGAGAAAGGACAGACAGATTTAACCTTGGTCTGTACTTTTATCAACTGAAGTACACAAGAAAATTGTTCAATAATTATGACAAGTTATCAGACGCCATAACTGAGATGATAATGAAATGGCGCTGTTTTCATATGATTCAAACAATCCACAGAGTATGCCTTTAATACAGAAAAGATCACCTTCCAAACCGTTATGTAGAGGAAATAGGAGCACTTAATGACTGGAGAGGGACTGGGACAGTTCGCCAGAAAACAACTGAAGATACTTTGCTGACATTTTTAAGGACGCTCTGGTGGAAGGGTTTAAAATTGAGTTCCAGAGGATATAACTGGGACTCGAATGTTTCTGCTACGTATCATGTACTGAAAGCCTTTACAGGGCTGTGTGGTGAGTAATGGAAATAAGCTAAAAATCTGAGGACGCAGCCAGTGATAGGACACAGCAGGACTGTCTGACCCCATATTGTGAACTCTAACTTTACAATTAATCCTCTTTAAAAGAGAAATCCACTTTACTTAAAACCACCAAAAGATATTTTAGCTAAAAATCAAACCTACACTGAGTTCTTGGCCAGTTATTATGTTTTGTAAGACAGCTGTTTTCAGCCGCCTTTTCTCCTGTGTCCAATCATTATGAAAAATGGCCTGGATATTTGCAGAGGAACGGGAGAGGCTGGGTGGTGCTGGTAATTGTGTTTAACAGAGATATAAGATTTGACACAGCTGTATGTTCATTGGGGTAAAGGCCAAACAAACCACACAGATTATCTGAAGAATGACTGCTTCGGCGAGCAAGGCAAAGTGTTGTAGTAGACGCTGCAGTTTCCATTCTGGGATAGACGTTTGATAGCAGGGGAAGGAGTGCCATTTCCACTTCAGGGCAGCTTTGTTGTCTTATTGTGTGATTACACTGTTATCAACTCATTACCTCATGGGTAATAATGCTCGTTTGAAGAGCAAGTGTAGGCACAGTGGGCTGAATGGCCTCTTTTTTGCATTGTAATAATTCTGCGATTACATGTGCAAGTGTGTGTGGGAAGGATAAGGGAAGGTTGTCACAGGAAGTCTCTGCCCCTGCAGGGTCGAAGGTCCTGTTACTATACTTAAAGGCTTTCATTTCCTGAAATCAGGAACTTCACTCGGTCTCAGCCTGAAGCTGAATATTCCAGCTGTTCCACCTTTTTCCACCAAGGCAGTCTTCCTTTCCCAGATAGACTCCATGTGCACATTACACTCCAGCTGCCCTCCTCTCTTGGTCAGTCTCTGTAATCCATGCAGATTAGATTACTGACCCCTGACCTCAGTCATGGCCTGGCATGGACAAACAGGCCCCAGAGAGGACCAAACAGTGGCTCCTCGCTTCAAATTCTTGGAACACGATGGCATCTATCATTCATTACTTAACACTGGTGAGCTGGCCTTTTAATGAACATGCATGACATTTAAATTCATGCAAAACAACTTCTCAATGCTCACTATTGGAAGCTTGATCTAGCATTAATGTTCTGAGATTTAATTGCAAACTGCGACCCACCATTAGGAATCTGATTTTTCACCTTTCGTCCAGTTGAGTTACCCCATATCCCACTCCCACACAATTCCACCTGCAGGGAGCAAAGGAATTTCATGGACACTGAGACAGACTGTTTCCATAACTGCCAGTGAGAGTTAGTGTGTTGTGTCCCTGGAGGCAGGATAAAGAACACTGAACAGAGGATGAAGAATTAAGGGCAATAGCCAGAAGTCTTAGTCCATGTGGGAATCAATGCCTTACAAGAGAAAGAGGATTGAGGTCCTAGAGTCAGAGTTTCAGGAAATAGGCAGGAGATTAAAAAAATGAAGCAAGACCCTCAGGTGTGGTTGTCTCTGTATTTGTCCGAGTACTGTGCTTTAGTGAATATAGAACTTTGGGGAATACAGGTTAATGCATGACTGGAGGAGGTGTAGGAGAGAGGGCTTCAGCTTCTTATAGAGTCATACAGCGTGGAAATAGATCTTTCGGTCCAACCAGTCCATGCCGACAATAATCCCAAAACTAAACTAGTCCCACCTGCCTGAACTTTGCCATATCCCTCCAAACAGTTCTGATTCATGTACTTATCTGAATGTCTTTTAAACTTTGCAAGTACCTGCACCTCCCCCCACCCCCTCCCCCCCCCCCCCCCCCGGAAGTTCATTCAACACATGAACCACTCTCTGTGTAAAAATGTTGCCCCTTTTTTTCTGAATTCCTGAAGAAGGGCTTATGCCCGAAACATCGATTCTCCTGCTCCTTGGATGCTGCCTGACCTGCTGCGCTTTTCCAGCAACACATTTTTCAGCTCTAAATCTCCTCTCAGTCCTCTCCAGCTTGATAACATCCTTCCTATAACAGGGTGACCAGAACTGGACACAGTTCTCTAGAAAAGGCCTCACCAATGTCTTGGAGAATTGCAAACCAGCTGTGGCCTGTGAACAGGAGGCAGCTGATGTCACTGTCCTTCAGGGTAGTTAACTGCTACGAGGGGTTCAACTAATTTAAGGGAGGCAGGAGATGAGGGGAAGGGGGCTCACCGCGGTCAAATATTAGAAAACAAAAAGAATATAAGAAATAGGGCAGGCCATTCGGCCCTTCAAACCTCCAATAATATCATTAACCTCAAGACTGAACTGCAGTAGTGCAGCATGGCTATCTGCTCCGCTAGTTCAAACATTTACCTATCTCCTCTTCAAATACTTTCAGCCTCCACATCCTCTGGGGTAGAGAATTCCAGACATTCACTATCCTCTGAGAGAAAAGAATTCCTTCACATCTCAATTTTAAATGATTGTTCACTTAAACTATATTCCCTAGTTTGAGCTGCCCTCACTAATGGAAACATCTTACTAAACATCTGCCCTGTAAGCCCCCTCAGAATCTTGTACATTTCAATAAGATCACCTTTCATACTTCTAAACTTTAATTATTAACGTTCTAACCCATTTAGCTGTTGTCAATATATCAACCCCTTCAGGAGTCAGCCTAGTTTAATCTCTTTTGAACTGCCTCCAATGTCCTTTCTTAACTCCAAGGACCAAAGGTGTACACAGTACTCCAGGCGTGGCCTTACCAACACCCTATACAGTTGTAACAAGGCTTTTGCTATTTCTAAACTCCAACCTCTGGCATTACATGCCAACATTCCATTTGCGTTCTTAATTATCTGTTACATTTGCATGCTAATTTATTGTGCTTTATATACAAAAACATCCAGATTTCTCTTTTCTGCATCTTTTTGGAGTGTCTCTCCATTTAAATAATTATCTACCTTCTGATTCTTCTCAGCAAAATGCATGACTTCACATTTTTCTACATTGAACTCTACCAGCCAGGTGGGTTTTTTGCCCATTCATGGTGGCTCAGCAGTCAGCATTGCTGTCTCACAGTACCAGGGACCTGGGTTCGATTCCAACCTTGGGCTACTGTCTGTGTGGAGTTTGCACATTCTCCCAGTGACTGTGTGGGTCCCCACTGGGTGCTCTGGTTTCCTCCCACAGTCCAAGTAGGTGAGTTGGTCATGCTAAATTGCCCTGGTTGGTCGATGGTGGGGAATGAATCCGGTTGGTGTCTGGAAGGAAGGATCAGTGAGAGGACTGGAAAGGAGGGAGAGGGGCTGGGAAGGGAGTCGGGGGATGGGAAGGGAGGTTATTTGAACCTGAAGAGCTCAATATTGAGTCATCTGGGCTGTAGGCTGCCCAGGCAGAAGATGAGGTGTTGTTCCTCCAATTTGCAGTCTGAATCATTGTGGCAATAGAGGAGACCGAGGATGGTCATAGAGATGTACAGCACGGAAGCAGACCCTTTGGTCCAACCCATCCATGCTGACCAGATATCCCAAACCAATCTAGTCCCACCTGCCAGCACCCGGCCCATATCCCTCCAAACCCTTCCTATTCATATACCCATCCAGATGCCTTTTAAATGTTATAATTGTACCAGCCTCCACCACTTCCTCTGGCAGCTCATTCCATACACGTACCACCCTCTGACTGAAAATGACACTCCACTGGTCACAGGCCTCCAGTCTGAAAAACAACCCTCCACCATCACCCTCTGTCTTGTACCATCAAGCCAGTTCTATATCCAAATGGCTAGTTCTCCCTGTATTCCGTGAGATCTAACCTTGCTAATCAGTCTCCCATGGGGAACCCTCTCTAACGCCTTACTGAAGTCCAGATAGATCACATCTACTGCTCTGCCCTCATCAATCCTCTTTGTTACTTCTCCAAAAACTCAATCAAGTGTGTGCGACATGATTTCTCACGCATAAAGTCATATTGGAGAGGGAATGGAAGGAGGAATTAAAATGGACGGTGACTGCGAGGTGACCAGCTGAGATGCTCGGCAAAACATGCCCTTAGTTTGCATTTGGTCTCATTGATGTAGAGTAGAACCCCCCACCCCCCAACAACCATTCAATCATGGCTGATAAGTTTTCTCCCCGTAAACCTTGATCCCCTTGACAATCAAGAACCTATCTATCTCCGTCTTAAATACAGAGGAACCTCGATTATCTGAACGAGATAGGCGGGCGCTGTTTTGTTCAGGTAATTGATTATTCGGGTAGCTTAAACAGGGGAAGCCATATTGATCTAATGCTGTGCTCTACTGAGGAATTTGTTTAAATCTATAATTTTAATAAGTCTGTCATTTAAACAAACTAATCTTTGCAGTCTGCAAATTACAGGTTAAAATAAGAAGAACTAAACCCTTACCATGAAATCCCAGCATTAAACAAGGTTCCGAACAGCTTGTACAATTGCCAAACTATTCACAGTATCAGTTTCTGGGAATCTAATCTCATGGTAGAAAGACGGAAGCCCTGCCTTGTGCATGCGTTTACGTTCTCTGCCTTTTTTTAATGAATGGCCCGGTAAAGTGCTGGGAATACTGTAAAAACAACCCTGACCTAAAATAGTCGCTGATGCTCGAGCTGCTTGTGTTTCTTTGTTTATGCCAGCGTTTTCACATCTTCTTCAGTACAGGTAAATCGAATACACTTACCTCTTTGATGTAACATGTTTGCGGGACCTTGAAATCTTCCTCAGATAATCCAATATTCGGATAATTGAGATTCGGATAATCGAGGTTCCTCTGTATACCCAAATGACCTGGCTTCCACTACCTTCGGTGGCAGTGAATTCCACAGATTCACCACTCTCTGGCTAAAGAAATTACTCCTTATATCCATTCTAAAGGGTTTTCCTTTTACTCTAAGGCTGTGCCCTCGGGTCCTAGTCTCTCCTATCAATGGAAACATTTGCCCAAAATCCACTCTGTCCAGGCCATTCAATATTGTGTAGGTTTCAATTAGATCTCCCCAATCCTTCTAAACTCCATCGAGTATAGACCCAGAGTCCTCAAACATTCCTCATATGTTAAGCTTTTCATTCCTGGGACCATTCTTGTGAGCCTCCTCTGAATATGCTCCTGGATCAATACATCCTTCCTGAGATATGGGCTCCAAAACTACACGTGATACTGCAAATGTGGTCTGACCACAGCCTTTTTGAACCTCAGATGTACATTGCTATGTTCATTATCAAGTCCTCTCAAAATAAATGCCAACATTGCATTTGCCTCCCTAACGACTGAGGAGAAAGTGAGGTCTGCAGATGCTGGAGATCAGAGCTGAAAATGTGTTGCTGGAAAAGCGCAGCAGGTCAGGCAGCATCCAGGGAACAGGAGAATCGACGTTTCGGGCATAAGAAGGGCTTTCCTGAAGAAGGGCTTATGCCCGAAACGTCGATTCTCCTGTTCCCTGGATGCTGCCTGACCTGCTGTGCTTTTCCAGCAACACATTTTCAGCTCCCTAAAGACTGACTTGACCTGCAAGTTTACCTTGAGGGAATCCTGGAGTAGAACTCTTTGCACTTTGCACAGAGATGCTGGCCAGGGAACAAGTGGTGACATGACAGGCAACCCGAACCTCAGGGTCTTGTCTGCGAACAGGATGCAGGTGCTCTGCAAATCGGCCACCCAGTCTACGCTTAGTTTCCCCATTGTAAAGGAGACATCAAGTGTTAAGCTTACCGGCCTAATTGGTTTCCTGCTTTGTCTCTCTCCCTTCACAAGGGATTGAATCTTCAATCCAATGGAAGATTCCTGGAATCCAGTGAGTTCTGAAATATTGTGACCAATGCCTCCACTAACTTTGCAGCCACTTCGTTTAAAACCTTTGGATGCAGACCATTGGGTTCTGTGGATTTGTCTGGAGTTCCCGTTAGTTTGTCAATTACTTTATTTTCCCTTATGATAGAGACAGTGACAAGATCTGTTCTTGAAAAGAGAAGCAGTTACACATAAGATTGGGAGAGGCACTAAAGATTAGTTCCGACAGAGGAGAGATCAGGTATGGGCTACTGCAAAGTAGTTCAGAGGGGGTTTGGAGTATGTGTATGGAAATGTGTGCGGCTTGTTTACAACATGGTGAGCTGCAGGCACATGGGACTATGATACATTGACAATCGGAGGTCTGGCTCAAAGAGGGGAAGCTTGCGAACTTTAAATTTCTGGATAAAAGGCATTCCAGAAAGACACAAGGCAAAAGAAAAGGGTTAGCAACAGTATTAAAGGAAATACATTGTCATTCCTTCAGTAGCACTGGGCAAAATTCTTCCTGATAACATTGTGGGTCTACTTCCAGCACATGGACTGCACCGTTTCAGGAAGGCAGCACACTTCCTGGACAGGTATTGATGGGTAATATGTGTTGGCCAGCCAGTGATGCCATGTCCCATGAGTGAATAAAAACATGTATGATGGGATAAACTATTAAAGCGCTCGAGAAAAATGATATAGTTAGCTAATAACAACCTGATGAAGGGCTCAGGCCCGAAACATCGATTCTCCTGCCCCTCGGATGCTGCCCGACCTGCTGTGTTTTTCCAGCACCACTCTCCTGACTCTGATCTCCAGCATCTGCAGTCCTCACTTTCTCCTAGTTAGCTGATAAGTCAAAGACACGGTCATTTCTTTAGAATTAACTCACAGCTAGCAGAGGATTCAGGTTGGACAGTGGGGATTGTCAGAAGGGGGTTAGATCAGAGTTGGTCGCAAGGGTAGAGCTTGGATCTCAGCAAGTCCTCCACTGTCCAATGCCAGTTCCTTGATCACGCACTGAATACCTTTGAACAAGGTACCCCTCCAGAAGCGAGCCAACAAACATGTGAAGGGTTTGCTGCCTACATGATAATCCCCCAGCTCCTGCCGGGTGAATACCTTAATGAGGCATTATTGTCCATGTAAAGGCCTCAGTTGGTGGCAGGACAGGAAGGCTAACCATCCACCCGATTAAAGGTTCCCACCACCACAAAAGAGGGCACAAGTTTTTATCTCTAGAGATTAAAACAAGGCTTTCACAATTTTAAGGTCTGCAGTACATTCAAGAACCAAACTGAATACAGAAAGTACAGAGGAAAGCTCAGAAGTGAAGGCCAAAGAATGTTCATGAGAATAGAAGGGTAACATAAAAGGGAACCCAAAACTATTTTATCACAAAAGGTAAAGAGTAGCCACACAGAAGAATGGGTATACCAGAGATCGAAAAGGGATTGTTTCGTGGAGACAGAAAATATGGCAGATACTAAACTCACCAAAGCTCTTCAGACAGCACCTTTCAAACCCACCACTTCCACCTAAAAGGACGAGGGCAGCAGATACATGGGAACACCACCTTTGCAAGGTCCTCTCCAGGAAACTCACCATCCTGACTTGGAAATATATCATGATTTGGAGGTGCCAATGTTGGACTGGATTGTACAAAGTTAAAAAATCACACAGCACCAGTTTATAGTCCAACAGGTTTATTTGGAAGCACTAGCTTTCGGAGCACTGCTCCTTCACTAGGTGGTTGGATAGTATAAGATCATAAGACACAGAACTTATAGCAAAAGTTTACAGTGTGATGTAACTGAAATTATATATTGAAAAGACCTGTATTGCTTGTTAAGTCTCTCATCTTTTAGAATGACCATGTTGGTTTCAGTTCTTTCATATGGAAATCCCGGAACCTTTTTAAAAGTTACATTCTCAAGTGAACTTTAACAATAGATGTCTTATGTCGGCCCAGATAATGCATTGAAGGTGTGAGGTGCCTGTGCGAGGCTGTCTGTGCCCCAGTGTTCAGACTGATCTAATCTAAAAAAGGGATTTACAAAATCTTACTTGGATTCATGCACTTTTTGAGCAATATAAAATGTAATTCTGCAAGTACAAATTCACCCCACAAACTTGTGTGTGTGTGTGTCTCTGTGGGGAGGGATATGAGTGTCTGTATGTGTATGTATGTGAGTGTGAGTGTGAGTGTAAAGGGGTGTAAGTCTGTGAGAGGGTGCTTGTGAGTGTGGGAGTGTATGTGTGAGCATATGAGAGAGAGCTTGCATATGAGAGACAGTCTGCATGAGTGTATGTGTGACTGTAGGAGTGTGTGTAGTGCAATGGGGTCACTTGTAATGTGACATAAACCCAAGGTCCAGGTTGAGGCCATCCCCAAGGGTACTTGGCTATCAGCCTCTGCTCAGCCACGTTTCGTTGTTGCCTGTCCTGAAGTCCACCTTGGAGGTTGGTCACCCAAAGGTCTGAGGTTGAATGTCCCGGACTGCTGTTCTCCGACTGGGAGGGAACACTCCTGTTTGTTGATTGTTGTGTGGTGTCCATTCACCCATGGCCATAGTTTCTGCTTGGCCTCACCAATATACCATTCTTCAGGGCAACCTCACCTGCAGAGTATGAGATAGACAATGTTGGCCAAGTTGCATGAGTACCTGCCATGTACACGGTGGGAGGTGTCCTCACATATAATGGTGGTATCCCTGTCGACACTCTGATGTGTCTTGCAGCGTCTACCGTGACAAGGTTGTATGCTGTTGTCCCGAAAGCTGTGCAGTTTGCTGCAAACAATGGTCTGTTTGCGGTTTGGCTGTTGTTTAAAGGCGAGAAGTGGAGGTGTGGGAAAGGTCTTGGCGAGGTGCTTATCCTCATTGATAATGTGTTGCAGGTCACGAAGAACATGGCGTAGTTTTACAGCCCCTGGGAAGTACTGAAAAACGAAGGGTACCCTGTCAGTTGCAGCACGTGTCTGTCTCCTGAGGAGGTCATTACGGTTCCTTGCTGTGGCACGTTGGAACTGGTGGTCAATGAGTTGAGCATCATACCCCATTCTTATGAGGGCATCCCTGAGTACTTCCAGGCATCCGTCACGTTCTTCCTCATCTGAACAGATCCGGTGTATGTCTAGGATTTGTCCATAGGGGATGGCCGTTTTAATATGTTTCAGGTGGAAGCTGGAGAAATGATAGCATCATGGGGTTATCTGTGGGTTGGCGGTAGAGTGTGGTGCTGAGGTGTCCATCCTTGATGGAGATGCATGTGTCCAAGAATGAGACAGATTGTAGAGAATAGTCCATGGTGAGTTTGATGGTGGGATAAAACTCATTGATATCATTGTGTAGTTGCTTCAGTAACTCCTTGCCATGGGTCCAGAGGAAGAAAATGTCGTCAATGTACCTGGTGTACAATGTTGGTTGGAGATCCTGCATCGAGAAGAAAATCTTATTCGAACCTGTGCATGAAAATGTTGGCATATTGGGCTGCAAATTTGGTCCCCATGGCTGTTCCGTGTGTCTGGAAGAAGAACTGGTTGTCAAAGGTGAAAACATTGTGGTCAAGGATAAAGTGGATGAGTTTAGAACGGTATTTGGAGTTGTTGGTGTTGAGTACTGAGGCTGTTGCCATGATGCCATCATTGTGGGGGATGGTGGTGTAGAGTGTGGAAACGTCCATTGTGATGAGGACTGGTCCGTGGGTGCTGAGGTTCTGCAAGAAATCTGTAGTGTTGAGACAGAAGCTGGAGGTCCCCTGTACAATAGGTTTCAAGATGCGTGTGACATAGCCAGAGAGGTTCTCACACAGGGTCCCAGTGCCTGATACGATGAGACGTCCTGTTCTGTTGGCTTTGTGTATCTTCGGAAGGCAGTAGAAGTCGCCTATGCGAGAAGTACATGGGATGAGGGCGCAGAGGGAACTCTGAAGGATTGGATCCAAAGTCCTGATCAACGTGTTTAGTTCACGGGTGTGATCTTTGGTCGGATCGGTCAGTAGTTGCCTGTAGTGTTCCTGGTTGTTCAGTTGTCAGTACACTTCCTTGCAGTAGCCCAATCTATTCTGAATGACGATTGGTTTGATGACAATGCTGCGATTGGTTTTGAGAGCTTGGATGGTGTGTTGTGATCGGGTGATGTTTTGCTCTACCTTGTGGGTGTGGCTGATGAATTTGGCATTATATATTTCCTGATAGTTGGAGCATACATGGCAAGCCCAGGGCAGCGGCTCTCTGGTGGGGTCCAAGTTGATTCCTTTGGTCGCTCCTCTCCGGATCCCTTTGATGACTGTCCCGGTTCCTCAGTGGGCTCACTGCTGACATCTTGAAAGAATTCCCAGAGTCTCATTCATCTCTTTTTTTAGATTGGAATCAGTCAGAACATTGTGGCACAGACAGTCTCAAACAGGGCACCTCACACCTTCAATGCATTACCCGGGCCGACATGGCATCTATTGTTAAAGTTCACTTGAGAATGTAACTTTTAAAAAAGTTCTGGATTTACATATGAAAGAACTGAAACCAACATGGTCATTCTGAAAGATGAGAGACTTAACAAACAATCCAGGTCTTTCTCAATATATTTCAGTTACATCACACTGTAAACTTTTGCGATAAATTCTGTGTCTTACGATTTTATACTCCACAATCATCTGATGAAGGAGCAGTGCTCCAAAAGCTAGTGTTCCAAATAAACCTGTTGGACTATAACCTGATGTTGTGTGATTTTTAACTTTGGAAATATATTGCCATTCCTTCACTGTCACTGGGTCAAAATCGTGGAATTCCCCATTTAGGGCATTGTGGGTGTCTACCCACAGCACATGGGCTGTAGTGGTTCAAGGTGGCAGCTTACCACCATCTTCTCAAGGGGCAATTAGGGACAGGCAATAAAATACTGACCAGTCAGCGATGCTAATGGAAATGCAGAAGCAGTATCACTTAACTATTTGAGATTGCCAATCTGGTCATGTGCTCTGGTAGTTTTCTGATCCCTGGATATTGAAATAAGTATTAGGCTTGAAATGTTTATACTCTGTTTAATTCTAACTTACTTGCTTAGGTCAGTGTTGCATTTTACAAAAGACGTGATTCACCAATGGAGCTGTGAATGATGCCCACTTAAACACATATACCTATATATTTTTCCTGGCTAATTAGCTGCTGGCTCTTTACAAGCATTATACAGAGGACCCTCGATTATCTGAAGGACACGGGCAGGGAGTATTTCGTGCGGTTAATCGAACGCCAGATAACATAGTTTAGCCAAGCATTGGGACCTTAAGATCTTGTGGATAATCCAAAATTTGGATAATTGAATGCCAGATAATCGAGATTCCTCTGTAATTTCGAACACAAATCCTCTTCATTTTGTCATTGTCATCCATCATTATGTGCATGCTGGCTGAAAGCAGATCCTTCCAAACCTCTCTGCCTGGTGCCAATAACTGTCTTCAATATTCAAGCCATCCAACGTAGATGTCCTCTTTATTGTCCTCTTTTTTTTTCCTTGAAATCTTCCCTTCAAGGTAACTAGATTCGCTCTGGTCCCATATATGTGATAATAGTCCCATAGGCTGCCAACTCATTAGAGAGAAGCAGCTGGTGGTGGTTTATCCTGAGGGTCACCACACCCCAGGCAAGGTTGGAAAGTTGGGGAGCTCACAGTAATCTCAGCCAGTGTGGGAACTGAACCCAAGTTGTTGGCATCACTTTGTAAGCCAGCTATCCAGTCAACTGAACTAAGCCACCCTGAAAACATCAAGACGGCAATTATGGCAAATCTGGAGGTTGGGCAAGAAGGAACCCACTTCAGGATACATCCTGGGAATGTCATGAACAAAGACAAGTTACTATCAAAGGGACAGTCTTTTTAAAGTAAAAATTCACAGGGCAGTTGGAGGGTCAACATTTAAAAAGGCCACATTATTTTTTGACCTACAAGAAACCAGTCAGCAGGAATTTGTTGCATACATGTAATGATTATTGTAGTATTCGTGCCTGACTAATAAACTTGCATTTGGGCAAGACACAGGTGGGGAATTATTTAATTTTGTTGAAAAGGTTTCCTAACACTGTGTCATCTTCCATTCCCGTAGCAAACGCTATGAGACATGCCAGTATTTAGATATCAGATTATAGGTCAATATTGAATCAGTTTCCACCAGTCTGTCAGCGAGTGGATTCCAAACAAGTTACTGTATTTTTAAAAAAAAAGTCCTCCTTATCTTGAAACAAAAACAAAAATTGCCGCAAAAACTCAGCAGGTCCGGCAGCACCTGTGGACAGAAAGCAGAGTTAACATTTCAGATCCAGTGACCATACTTCAGAACTGTTCGAATGAAATGTCAATGGACCTGAAACATTAACTCTACTTTCTCTCCGCAGATGCTGCCAGACATGCTGAGTTTTTCCAGCAATTTCTGTTTCTGATTTCCAGCATCCTCAGTTCATTGCTTTCTTTTTGTCCTCGTCTTGCCTCTGATAATTTTGCCAATGATTTCAAATGTGCCCTGCTGTTACCAAGTCTCAAGCCAACGGTGACAGTTCTTCCTTATTTCCTCCATCCCTGTCTGAACCCTGAAGGAACTCTCGAGGGCTTTATTGGTCAGGTTCCCAAGCATATGATGGCTGCACCCAAAGATGTGTTGGGGATGGAGGGTGCAGGGAGGGGTTAAAGGGCACAGTAGAGGTTTCTTTCTACCCTTCGCCTCTCTACACCCATGGAGGGGCTGGGCTGGGGGGGGGGGGGGGTTGGAGATGGTTACGTAAAACAGGAGAAGGTAGAGAAAGAGAGACGGTAAATAGAAGGGGCAATGGAATAGGAGAAGAAAGGGTAGAGAGAGTCATAGAGTTAGAGAAGTACAGCACGGAAACAGACCCTTCGGTCCAACTCATCCATGCCCACCAGATATCCTAATCTAATCTACTCCCATTTGCCAGCACTTGGCCCATATCCCTCCAAACCCTTCCTATTCATATATCCATCCAGATGCCTTTTAAATGTTACAATTGTACTTGCCTCCATCACTTCCTCTGGCAGCTCATTCCATACACGTACCACCCGCTGTGTGAGAAAGTTGCCCTTTAGATCCCTTTTCTATCTTTCCCCTCTCACCCTAAACCTATGCCCTCTAGTTCTGGACTCTCCTACCCTCGGGAAAATCCTTTGTCTATTTACCCTATCCGTGCCCCTCATGATTTTATAAACCTCTATAAGGTCACCTCTCAGTCTCTGACGCTCCAGGGAAAACAGCCCCAGCCTGTTCAGCCTCTCCCTATAGCTCAAATCCTCCAACCCTGGCAAAATCCTTGTAAAGCAGGTCAGGCAGCATCCAAGGAGCAGGAAAATAGACATTTCAGGCAAAAGCCCTTCATCAGGAATGAGGCTGGGAGCCCCCAGTCTTCTAGCACTTCACCTGTGACTATCAATGATACAAATATCTCAGCAAGAGGCCCAGCAATCACATCTCTAGCTTCCCACAGAGTTCTGATCAGGAGAGGGCAATGAAACAGCAGAGGAGGAGGTAGAGAGGGAGCATTGGAATAGGAGAGGAGGGGGTAGAGAAAGAGAGGGCAGTGGAACAGGCAGAGTGGGAGTAGAGAGAGAGAGGAGCTGGTAGAACAGGAGAGGAGGAGGCATTAAGTCTCACGTTCCCCTATCCCTCTGTGCAGTGCAGGCTCTCTGACAGGATCCAGAAAACTGTTTCTTAAGAAAACCTCGTCCAGGAAACATCAGCTACCTGCTGACGTCATCGGAACAGTCATGCGGACTTAATTTGTTATTTTTTAACAACGTGACATTTTCAAAGGGAGTGGGAGGACTGAAGGTTTGATAAGGGACGGTTAAACCCAGCA
>NC_057732.1:5637062-5713451 GCF_004010195.1 Chiloscyllium plagiosum
GAGGGATAGAAATTTAGAGAGGGAGGAATAAAAGAAAGGGAGAGTAAGAGAAAGAGGGGAGGGATAAAGAGAGAGGGAGGAGGAGGAATAGGGATAGATAGAGAGAGAGAAAACGAACGAACGAACGAAAGAAAGAAAGAGGGAGGTTTTATTGCAGGGTGAGGTGGGACTCCAGCCGCTCCTCCTTTCTTTAAAGCGGCCAACCCGAGCCAGAGGCGAGGGCAAGAGTTTGCTTTCCTCGCGGGTGAGAGCTTTCGTTTTTAAAAGACATTTAACCTTTCTAAAGAACGATTTAAGATAATCAGCAACTGTGCTGCGTGTGTGTGTGTGAGAGCGAGCGAGAGAGTGGAGTGAAACATTAAGTTGGTGTGTATCTGTGTAACATTCTCAGGGCGCTGTGCTACATTGTATCCCGCTCGGAGAGGCTGGCTATCTCTCCGGCCTCCCGCACAAGGGGCGTTCACACACACACACACACACAGAGACAGACAGAGTGCTGTTCCCCCCCACCCCCAGAACAGAGCCACCCTCTTCCTTCAGTCATCGATCCGGCCGAGCCTGCAAACCGGGAGATTTGAGTGGGACCTACTGGCTGTTTGACCGCCTGGGTTGCCTCCCTTGTCTCTGCCACACGCCGAGGAGGAGGTAAGAAGGAGCCGTGAGGTGACCATTTAAAAACCGCCCCTCGCTTCTGTGTCGGTGCTCGGGGCCCTGCAATGCAGATAGACAGACACAGGCAGGAGTGGCTGGCTGTCTCTCTCTCTCTCTCTGGGTCGCAGGAGCCCGATTCTTTTCTTTTTGGGCACTACTCTTGAGCAAACTGAAAAACCCGGCGTAGAATTAGCCCAGCTATTTTCATTTTCATTTCACTTCACCAGATGAAGGGACATTTGGGGCGGACTTTACCCGTCTGCTTGTGGAGAGCTAATTTGAGCACGTTATCATCTGGAGTGAAACCTTTTGAACGTTTTTAAGAAAAAAAGAAACCGCGCTTAAAACGGAAACGATACCTAAATCTGGCAATGGTCGAATTATACTCCAGAATAGTGCTCCTTTTGGGGAGGTGGCGGGGGATTTTTTAGGTGCTCTTGCTGATTTGTATCAGCCCATGTTTTTTTTTTCATTTGAGGTTTATAAATGACCACAGTGCGAGTTTTTATTTCACAGCTTTAAAGGCCATTGGGCCACCCACGTGCTTACAGGTCACAATTTGTTATTTTTTCCCCTCAAAGTTTTTTTTTGAAAGTTGGACGGCACACAATTTATCAGTCCTCTGAGGCTGCAATCAGCCACGTATTAGGGGACTGCATTCACTCAGCGCTAGCTGTCTCTGAAGGGCAGAAGTGGACTGTCATCTTCTCTGACCCTCGTACTATTTGTTCAGTGTCTTGGCTTGTGTTGGTAAGGTTTCAACTGGATCTGGCTTATTGAGATGAAATCATATATATTATATGCTGTCAGCCACTGGAAATTATGATGCTAGCTGTAATTTGTCTAGATACGGTGCAAAGATTCAATAGTTTCAAACTGGTATGATTAGTTTCACTATAATTTTGAACTGAATTGGTTTCTATCAGTAAAACACTGCAAGGAATTATCACATTCCATAATGTAGGCAAAAGTGAGGACTGCAGATGCTGGAAACCAGAGTTTAGATCAGAGTGGTGCTGGAAAAGCACAGCAGGTCTGATGAAGGGCTTTTGCCCGAAACGTTGATTTTCCTGCCCCTCGGATGCTGCCTGACCTGCTGTGCTTTTCCAGCACCACTCTGATCTAAACCCACATTCCATAATGTGTCTAATTAGGCTGTGATTTTTCTTTTGCTTCTGCCTACAGCCAAATAATCTTTCAAACACCATTATGGTAGAGGATAGGTAACAGTCTATTATGGAAAAGAGGCATAAGGTGCCGAAAGTGAGTTTTGAACATTGGAGAAGGAAAGTGTCATGATAGGAGCAGGCCGAGGAGGATAATTTACTTGGGTTGGCCATAGCCTCCTGGCCTATGGGTCGAAAGCTGGAAAATGGGATGAATGTTGTCAGATCGTTGACTGGCTGGGATGAATGATTGCTTTCTGTGCTGTAAATGTCCATAAAATCCAAAGTCATGATCCCAGCCTCGGGCAACTGTCTGTGTGGAGTTTGCATATTCTTCCTGTGTTTGCGTGGGTTTCCTTCCACAATCCAAAGATGTGCAGATTAGGTGAATTGGCCATGCTAAATTGCCTGTGGTGTTCAGGGGTGTGGAGGTTAGATGCATTAGTCAGCGGTAAATGAAGAGTAATAGGGTAGCGAAGTAGGTCTGGGTGGATTACTCTTCGGAGGGTCGGTGTGGACGTGTTGGACTGAAGGGTCTGTTTCCATGCTGTTGGGATTCTATGATTCTCGTCCAGCAGGTTTATTTAAAATCGGAAGCTTTCAGAGTGCTGCACGAGGACTAGTGTTGTGTGACTTCTAACTTTTTGTCCACCAGCATCTCCACATCATGGTTACCTTGACAGCCTAAATGTCGAGAAGAAGATGAGGAATGCGCAGAGAAGGTTCATAAAGCTCATATAGAAATAGTGAGCATTGAACGAACAAGGTTTGGTTGAGCTACATTTGCCAATCGCTGTTTAGGAATATGATGTAGTCACAATAAAGGAGACATGGCTTATAAATCGTGAGGAGTGGGTACAAGAAATCTGAGTGGAGTGGATTATGTGATCCAGGAACTCTTCATTGTTCTGTATGAGGGTATAAAAGGTTCAGAAAAGGTGGGAGTGACAGGACTAATTAGGAAGATATTGCAGGGTTGGATCAAGGAGCATGTCCTTAAGAGAACCAGGACAGAGTCCAGTTCGAGTTAAGAAACAAACCGGAGAGTACTGCATAGCTTTGGTTGAAATGATCACTGGTTCATGCATCACTGGAACTAAAACTAGTTTAATTTTACCTTGGGGTAAAGGTCAGAGTGAATATGATGGCTGTCTTCATGGGTGAATGAGCCACTCTGGCCAGGCTTGAACTATGCTATGTTGCCATGTCATGTACGAGGAACTTCAAATGGCATCTGATTAATCTGAAACAAGAAGTCACGTTTTCTTTTTGAGCAAAAGCGAAACTAGAAATTGCCGGAGAAGCTCAGCAGTTCTGGCAGCACCTGTGGAGAGAGAGCAGTTAACATTTTGAGTCTGGAGATCCTCCTTCAGAACTTTATTGAGGTTGTTTTTGGAATGCCAGCTCTTTGTAGATGTTGTAGATGTTGCTGGCACAGTTGGCATTGAGAAAGGAGCTCGTTCCTAAGGAACTTTAGGTTCCCCTTGTTTCCAAATGCAAGTGGTAGTGATTTGCAATCTTGATGTTAATAGTTTTGATGTGGTATGCTAGACTACTTTTGAAGATCACTTAGGAGTTTAGTGTGCTGGAGGTATAGGTATATAGGTACATCCAGCTCAAAGTGGCAGGGTTCCTAGTCTACCTTAAAAGCATTAGTGTCTCATTGGGATTTGTTTGGAAACCTCGCCCATCATGATCACCTATTATTGATACTAACTTTGTTTAATTTGCCTACTCCAGTATTGGCTTGGGTTTGTGTTAGATGGGAAGCTGATGGCCTAGTGGTATTGTTGCTGGACTGTTAATCCAGAGACCTAGGTAATGTTCAACCCTGGGTACCTGGGCTCAAATCCTGCCATGGCCGATGGTGGAATTTGAATTCAATTTTTTTTAAAAATCTGGAATTAAGAATCTAAGGGTGACCTCAAAACCACTGTGAATTATTGGAAAACCCATCTGGTTCAGTAATGTCCGTTAAGGAAGGAAACTGCCATCCTTACTTGGATCGGCCTCCATGTGACTCCAGGTCTGTAACAATATGGTTGACTCTTAACTGCCCTCTGGGCAATGAGGGATGGACAATAAATGCTGGTCTAACCAGAGATGCCCCCATCCTGTGAACTAATAATAAAATAAAATCAGTGATTGCCTAGAGTAAGATGATAGTCAACTCGTGAATCTTTACGTAACCAGTGATTGATGTGTGATATTTTGGAGAGACCTCCCTGCCAGGAAATCCTTTCTCTTTGTGTGTCACCCTTGTGCCAAGAGTTCAGATGCATATCCTCAATTCATCTTCATGTGTTTAACACAACATACGTGTAGGAGGATGGTTGGAAATGAGGCTGTACAATACGGCCCCTCCTGCCAGAACTGATCCAGTGATCCTATTTCAGAGGAGCAGTAGGTCAGTCCTTTGGATCCTGGTCGATAATTATCCTCCAATCAACATTCTCAAAAACAGGTTATCTGGCCATTATTACACTGCTGCTTGTGGGAGCTTTCTGTGCACAATTTGCTGTTGCTGCTGCTGCTAAGCAACCTGGGTGATTCAATTTAGGCTGTCAGTAATGACAACTCTCATTGAAGATGCGATATAAATGCAACAAAGGCTCTGAGGCACGTCACCGGTGTGTTCTGTTGCTGAAAGATCCTGTGGTATGGCAGGTACTATATAAGTGCCAGTGTGTACTTTCTCCCTAATACTAAGGGCACTGATTGATTTTAGGATTTCTTGCCCATGAAGGCAGCAAAGGGACCAACCCAAACCTTGAGGTCTAACCAATTTAAGCAGGACAGGCCAACACCAAGATAACAGAAGCAGAGGCCAGATTTTGAGGCGAAGATGTGAAGAGTTGAGTGGTAGTGATATAGCTGTCGAGGATGAGAGTGACTGTTTGCTGCCAAGTGTTTGGGGGCAGGGGAGCAAGAAGCAGAATGGGACTAGATTGCATGTCCTCTTCCAGGAAGAATCTGTTATTGAAGAGTGTGGAGGTATAGGGATATAATCTTCATGGTTTGTAGTTCATATTGTGATCTGAATCATGCTTGTAATAAGTTATGGGGGATATTACTGGGAATATGAATAGCCCTTGTGTTCTTACAATTACAGGACTTAAAGTAATCAAAAGTAATTCTTTTGTGGATGGTGCAATCAGTTTTTAATTTTAAATTGCATATGAAAGATTTTGAATAGTCTGTTTAATATGCAATTATGTTATTTAGACACTCAACAGAACTTATTATTTTTTTGTAAAAATGAGTCTCAAATTCTTAATGGTGCAGATAACACATACTGAGTTATTCAGCACGTGAAACAGTGCTTCATAGTGGTATATAGCTACACTAATATGTGTGCAACAATTTAAGGTGGCGGCTCGCTAACACTTGCTCAAAGGCAATTAGGGAATGGGATGAAATGCTAGCTTTGTTTCTCTCTCACTCACTCACTCACTCACTCACACACCATTTTATTTAAATGACCACCCGTGTAGATAGTGGCTGTGTATATGCAATGATGGAATCTCATACTCAATCGTTCCAACTCAGTCATCGACAATTTCACCCCCCCACCCCCATACCATCGCAATAATTTATTCTTGTGTCAAAATGAACTGAGGGATATGAGGGGGAGGGTGGGATTAGGGAATTTAGCTAGGTCATCCATCTTGATCATATTGAATGCTCAAGGGGCCGAATGGCCAACTTCATTGAGTGAGCAAGTAATTGGCAGACGGTATATAATGTGGAGAAATGTCCATGTGCACCAAACGTTGACAAACTAACTTGGTGACAGATTAAAATCCCTGGTCCCTGTCCAGTCCACTCTTCCAGATCCAGTGAGGTTTTCTCCTTGAGAGAGGGTAGGTTTCTGACTGGATATCGTTGCATTGCAACACGAAGGTACTGAGTGCAACAGAGTTTTCTACATCCCAACGTATCACCTACTTTGCATCTGTATTGTGTGAATTATGTTTAAAACATTGACAGATGGAATATAATGTGGTGACATGTAATTCACATTTGCAGGAAGAATAGAAAAAGTGGAATATTTCTGTTTAAAATGGTGAAAAATTATTACAAATTATTGTCCGGGGTTTGGCTCAGGAATGTATAGTGGACTAGTAAATGTGATTCATAATTAGTGGGTCTGCTTGGTGCTGTGATGTCTAATTTATGAATACTGAATAATATACCCATTCCAGCAAGTGGAAAGTATGCTGTTGCAGCCCTGACTGCTCCTGCAGTGATGGAAGGAGGGTCAGCGTGCTTGCTGCAGAATTTCCTGGCTCCGATCTGCTGTAGTAGCTTTCATTTCTTTTAAAAACAAATGTGTAACTAAGGCAGTATTTGGTTTCAAATTTTTAAAAATATATTGAGATGGAAGCTGTTCCTCAATATGAATGAGGTGAGTTTATATGGTCATTCTGAACATGTAGGAAAGAATCTAGTGCTTGAAATCAGCTGAGGCAGTAATTGCATTGGAATTCACACATGACTGTTATGTGGCTTTCGGAGCTGTTTTGTGAAGGATCAGATTGTTTGTTTGAGAGCTTCATGTCACGTTTGATCCCGAGAGGAGCTTCTATCACTAACACCATCCCTTTCACCATGTTTGCCTGTCTCTCTCGGCATGGACGGGTTGGACTGAAGGGTCTGTTTCCATGCTGTACATCTGTGACTCTATTTGCTAACTCTCTAGACTTGACCATCCAAACATTCTGTACACTCTGGGCTTTTGGTCGTATAAAGCATTGTTACCTATATCCTAACTCTCAACATATTTTGTTGTGCTTGCTAACCAACATTTGGCTTCTGCTTGTTCTTCTTGATTTTGAAAATTTTTATCTTGGTTTTCAACTCCCTCCATGGCCTCACTCATTGTCCTCAACTCTCTGATCCACTTTAGCCCCATAGACCTCAAAAAAACGATACTCATCTAATCTGGCCTCTTCAGCCTCAATTATCACACTTCCATTGGTGTTTGTACCCTCCCTTATCCAGGCACCAAGCTCTGGAATTCCCCCTCAGCCTTGCTTTCCTCCTTTCTAAATTACTCCCTAAAGATTTGACCAAGCTTTTGGTCATCTGACCTAATGCTGCCTCAAGTGGTTCAGTGTCATGTGCTCGTGTGAAGCACCCTGGGCTGTTTTGTAATGTTAGAGGTACTATATAATGGGAAGTGCTGGTATTGGGGTGGGGTGGACAAAGTTTAAAATTCACACAACACCAGGTTATAGTCCAACAGGCTTATTTGAAAGAACAAGCTTTCAGAGCACTGCTCCTTTGTGAGGTAGCTTGGACCATAACCTGGTATTATGGTTTTTAACTTGGTACTCTATGAAAGTACAAGTTGCTGTCCCTATCATACTATGCAGTGACCGCAGAGAGAGTGAGAGAGAATACTTTATCTAAGTTATGGGGGATGATAGTATAGTGTTAATTCAGAAGCCCAGGGTTAATGGTCTTGGGACATTAGTTCAAATTACAATCGTGTCAACTGGTGAAGTTTAAAATTCAATAAATTACAAATTACTTGTCCTGACAAAGGGTTTTGGCCTGAAATATTGACTTTGCTACTCCTTAGATGTTGTCTGACCTGGTGTGCTCTTCCAGCTTCACATCTGTTGACTCTGACTTCCTGTGGTCCTTACTGTCTCCTCATCTGGAATTGAAGTCTCTTTATAATGGTGACCATGAAACTATGATTGATTGCCTGACCGGATGGGTTTCTATGACAGCATCCGAGGAGCAGGAGAATCGACGTTTCGGGCATCAATTCCTAATGAAGGGTACGTGTCCAAAATGTCGATTCTCCTGCTCCTCAGATGCTGCCTGACCTGCTGTGCTTTTCCAGCACCACAGCTTTCAATTCTCATCTCCAGCAACTGCAGTCCTCACTTTCTCCATCTGGTTCACTAATATTCCTTTGTCGATAAGGAAACCGATCATCCTTACCCAGTCTGGTCTACACATGACTCCAGCTCCATAGCAGTCTTGTTGAATTTAAATTTTTCTCTAAAGTGGCCTAGCAAGTAACTCAGTTAAAAGGAAATTAGAGATGGGCAACAAACTCTGACCTTTCCAGTCCAACAAATGAATATGAGGGCAAAAACAGAAATTGTTGGTGAAACTCAAGTCTGGCAACATCTGTGGTGAGAGAAAGCAGACTCGATGTTTGGGTCCAGTGAACACCCAGAGAGACTCTGCTTTCTCTCCACAGATACCACCAGATCTGTTGAGTTTCTCCAGCAATTTTGGCTTTTGTTTCAGGTCTCCAACATCTGCTTTTTTTAAAATATATTTGTCATATAGTGAAGAGTATATAGTTGGTTTTGCTCTAACGCATGTTTCTTCAACACAAATTGGCTTTAATGCGACCAAAGTATTTTAGACCGTTATTTGTAAAACTTGAACTTTCCTTACCAGTACTGGCCCGTAACGCAATTGCAGCTCCATTAGTTTAAATGGTGTAGCTATTGTGCGATTTTCTAATAGCATTAAATCACATGAGAATGGAACTTTTGCAATTATCAGAACTGACTGTGATGTTGAAAACTCTGAATACAGCCCATTACAATGAACAGAAATCATCCATGTATGCCACAGAAACAGGCCATTTGGTCTATCTGGCCTGTACCTGCATTCCGATGTCTCGTGATTCATCTTCCAACTTTCCCAAAGCAAGCATGTTCCCATAAATAATGATTACGTGCATTTAGTATAAATGTATGATTGTCATATGTCAGTATGGCTTAGTGGCAGGCCATTCAGCTGATTGCTCAACAAGGAACAGGCATGGACTCAATCTAGTCAGGCCCTTTGCCCTGCAGTGTCCCAATTAGCTCTGAAAATTGATTTCCCCCAGGTGCCCTTTCAACTTACTTGTGAGGTCATCGATTGGGTCTGTTTCCATGTCCCTCGTATATAGTGATGTCCAGATCATTACTACTTGTTGTGCATTCAAAAAATAATCTTCTCATCAGCCCTTATCTCTTGTCTGAAATCAAGATGTGAGGCCTAGCCTTTGCAGTAGTGGGAAATTTGTTTGTTTACATTCTAAACCTGTCAAAATCTAGTGCAACTCTATTAAATCTTGTGTCCATCTACTTTGTTCCAAGGAGAACATCCTTGTCTCTCCAGACTAACTTGGTAACTAAATTCCTTCAACCTTGGATTCACTCCAGGCATTCCCAAGGGCAGTGTTTCTTGAACATTTTGGATTCTGTCTTCAACTCCTCTAGGATTGTCTCTCTCACCTTAATCATCACTGCTACGTCTTCTCTGTCTTGTATAAAGGCATATTCCCTACTACTTACTGCTCTTTCTAGAAAAAAATCTACATTATTTTGACAACATAACATTGAGAATGTGAACATTGTTAAAGGAATCACAGAAAGCATTGCAGGCAATGATAGTGGTTAGGAGAAAGTGAGGACTGCAGATGCTGGAGATCAGAGTCGAGAGTATGGTGCTGGAAAAGTACAGTAGGTCAGGCAGCATCTGAGGAGCAGGAGAGTTGACATTTTGGGCATAAGCCCTTCATCGGGAATGATAGTGGTTAGATGTGATGAAATTTGCATGTCTCAGGTTGTGATTGTAGCTGGATGATTTGAATGGGAATTGAGCTGGAGTTTTAGGGGTGAATTACACAACCTGACTTGATTCTTTCTTCAGAAGACTCATGGCATAACTTTTTTTTGAAAACTTCATTCTCATCTGTGCTCTCAAATGGCTCGGTTCGTTCTGCAATTTTCAAGCCTTAACTATCCACGTACACCCTCTGTCACTCTGAAACCAGGCCACCACCTGTCTGCCTTGTTTTACAGTTGCTGCATAGCTGCTGTTTGTCAAACTACATGACTGCCAATCCTTGATCTCCCCTCACTCTGTTTTACACAATTTTTATTTTGGTGGGTAATGACCAAAAATGTTCTTTTTGAATCATTTTGGTGGGGGCATGGGGCTATTTTATATAATAAAGATGCTATACAAAGGTTTGCTAAATCCATAGCAGCCATTTTAGTTCCTCACCTGTCCATTTGGCCCTCTCTTGTTACAAAGAATTAAGCTCTGAATCATTGCACTTTCACCAGTTCTTTGAGTAAAGCTGATTTGTAATTTTATTGAAAACTTGGACGATGATTCTCCTCCAGTTTGATTGTTCAACACTATCTCTGCAAAAACAGATGCATCCTTTTATCAAACTGCTATTTGCACGATAAGTCTTCTATTTTAACTTTCTTATGCAAACGCCTCTGAATAACTTTGATAACCCACTATGTTGTGGCCTTTCCAGGCTGGAGGAGATGCCTTTTTAGCTTTTGGATACCTTCTGTCTTCATTAAATACAATTGAGGCTGTACATGGTATGTGTGAGTAGTCATCAGACAGTTAGAGGTCTCCATGTAATTGGGGTTTTATTTGTGGTTGACTGGCATTTCCCCATCACCACTTACTATGTCGCCAATCATGCCTCAATGGCTTTGTTGCTGAAACACGTTTATCTCAACTTGATTATTGTAACAACTGCTCATTGACCGCCCATCTCCTCCCTCCACCTCTGCACCCCCTCCTACCAAGTTATCCAAAACCCAGTCCATACCCTAACATCACCCCATCTGTTTGCCCATGTACACTGACGCATGGGCCACTGATGCATCAAATTTAAAATGTGTTCAATCCCTCTGTAGTTTGCTAACTCTAACACTTTAACGTGCAATGAATTAGCATTTCGCCAACTTGGCTGCTTTGCATCACCTATTTTATCTGTCCCTCCTCTGATGAACGGTAATAGACATGAAATGTCGATTCTCTTTCTTCCTTAAACAATTATTAGATATTTATTTTTCTCCATCTCTGTCTGACAGTGCTTTTCATTTACCTTTTTGCCTAAGATTTTAACCACCTGTAATACTGTCTCTGTCTCCACCTCAATGTCAGTTTTTATCTGGTTATGTTGCTGGAAAGTGCCTCCGAATGGTTTACTTCATTTTGGTCCCCGATCAGGCTTTTCTCATTGGTGGACAAGATGTTGAGAGGCATAGAGTGGATAGCCAGAGACTTTTTCCCAGGGCGGGAATGTCCCTCATGCGGGGGCATAATTTTAAGGTAATTGGAGGAAAGTTGAGGGGAGATGTCAGAGGTAGGTCCTTTACTCAGAGTGTTGGGTGCGTGGAATGCATTGCCAACGGTGGTAGTAGAGTCAGAGACATTAGGGACATTTAAGCGACTGAAGGGTATGTAGGTTAGTCTGATTTTAGAGTAGGATAAAAGGCCAGCACAACATCGAGGGCTAAAGGGCCAGTACTGTGTCGTACTTTTCTATGTTCTAAATTCATTTTACTAAATCCAATGTTTTATTAAGTACTCTTGTCTGTCAGGCAGCCTAGGAATTTTGGCGTTTTATTTATCAATTTTGTGCCAGGGACGTACTATTCACTAGTGAAGTTCGTTTTTCACAGAATAGAAAGAGGCCCTTTGGCCCATCGTGTCCTTACCAGTCATCAAGTAACCGTCTGTTCTAATTGCATTTGGCCTATTGCCTTGTGTGGTGTCTGTGTGTAAAAGGTTATTGTTGTGTCATTTCAAGTGTCCTTGCTGTCCTTCCAATGGGCTATTGGTTTGTGCAAATGCCTCAAACTCATGCAGTCGTACAGCACAGAAACAAGTTGGACCCTTTAGTCTAATCTAATCCCATTTGCTAGCATTTGGCCCATATCCCTCTAAACCTTTTCTGGTCATGTACTTGTCCAGATGCCTTTTAAATGTTGCAATTGTACCAGCCTCCACCACTTCCTCTGGCAGCTCACTCCATACACGCAGCACCCTCTGTGTGGAAAGGATTGACCCTCTGGTCTCTCTCTTTTTTAAATCTTTCCCCTCTCATCTTAAACTTATGTCCTCTATTTTGTGGACTCCCCTACCCTAGGGAAAAAATCTTGTCTATTCACCCTATCCATACCCCTTGTGATTTCATAAACTTCCTCTGCTCCAGTGGAAAAAAAATCCCCAGTCTATTCAGCCTCTCCTCACAGATGGAATTTAACATCTTCACAGGGACCACAACTTACATTTCTACGAAGCCTTGTAGTCCTTTGAGCCCCGCTTTTATCTTCGTGACCCAGTGTCACATAGCAACAAGAGAGTCTGAGGTCTAGGGTGTGTAGATTTGCTGTGTTTTTTGTCATTATTTGCAACCACTGCTTCAAAACAAAACTGTTCAAATGATTGGTCTTTTAACTTGGTGCTTCCAAAAGCAAGCCTTTAATTTTGCTTGCAATGGGATATATTTTAACAGCATGTGTAGTCCCATTGTTCGTTTTTATGCCTGATGAGTCTCTGAACTAATAGCAGCCTATTTCTGTATTTGGCTAAGGAAGATTGGTGCCTTCCATTTTAAAAATGTGGGAGGAGGGAGGAAAGTGATCAAATTTGACCATTTCCATTAAAGCTTTGAGAGAAACTGGACTCAAACCGCAGTGAGTTTGAGGGGGTGATGCTGTTGGAGTGGGGTCTCCCAGACATCCTTGATGACTTTGAACGGCACATTCATGAGGCAAGTGCAGCAAAAGGTGCTTCAGCCTTGCATACAGTCAATCCGTGAACCACACGAGTGATCATTACTGCAGGCAAGTGCTTTCGGTTCATATGAAGGGTGCCAACTTTTTTACTTGGTTTCTGACGTGAGGCATGTCTGACTGAAATGTATAGAAAGGTTGCATTTGCAGCACAGTCCATTCTGCCCAGTGGGTCGCTCCCAGCATTTATGTTCCATATAATCATCCTCCTTTAATGAACCTTATCAGTATATCCTTTTATTCCTTTCTCCTGCAAGTGTTTACCGAGCTTTCCCTTCCACAGCATTTACAATGTCCACCTCAGTCCAAAGAAGTTTATTTTGTTTGTTTGTGGGATGTGGGTGGTGTTGGCAAGGCCTGCGTTCATTACTCTTGAGAAGGTGGCAGTGGTGAGCCACCGTTGGAATCTGTATCGTGCAGCTACACCCCCAGGGCGCTCTCTAGGAGCAAGTTCCTAGATTTAGAAACAGCGACAGTGATATAGTTTAGCAATCATGATGCTGCGCAGGCACTGATGGTGGTGTTTCCATGAATCTGCTGCCCTTGCCCTCTCAAGGGGGAGATAGCGGGATTTGAAGAAGCTCTGGTGAGTTTCTGCAGTGGAAGGTTTTACTTGGATGTAGTAGTGTTTAATTTGTAATCTCTACTTTTGGGGTGTCCTGCAATTGGAAAATCTCTCTCCAGTTTCATGGCAAACTGACTGCAATGCACATACTGCCAGGGAGCTCCCAAGGTCTCTGATCAATGCAATGTTGCCAATTACCTCAATGAATGATAGAACAGGTTCAAGAGGATGAATGACTTATTCCTGTTCCTATAATTGCAGGCTGATGTTAAGCCCATTATTTGCCCCATTCATCGCCTCTCCTTTATTTTGCTCAAATCCTTTCGGGTCTGGTTTGTTCTGACACTTCATAGCAACTGAGTTAGACAAGCAGGAGACTGGAAGAATAGAGGAAGCCAGGCAGCATCAGGAGGTGGAGAAGTCAACATTTCAGGTATAGCCCTTCTTCGGTTATACCCGAAACGTTGACTTCTCCTGATGCTGCCTGGTTTGCTGTTTGCTTCCAGCCCTCCTGCTTGTCTACCTTGGATTCCAGCATCTGCAGGTTTTTGTCTGTAATCATAGCAGCTAAATGGTTGCTTTAACCTTATTGCAGGAGAAAGTGAGGTCTGCAGATGCTGGAGATCAAAGTTGAAACTTTATTGCTGGAACAGCACAGCAGGTCAGGAATTCCTGAAGAAGGGCCTGTGCCCGAAACGTCGAATCTCCTGTTCCCTGGATGCTGCCTGACCTGCTGTGCTGTTCCAGCAATAAAGTTTCAACTTTGATACATGAATAGGCAAGGAATAGAGGGATACGGACAGCGCAGAGGCAAAAGGACCCTTCATAACAAAGACCATTGCTCTGGCGTGTCCCTTTTTTTTTACTGCAGTAAGAAATCTCTAATTCCAAATGACTCCAGTCCTTATCTGTTATGCCTTAGCTTGTTTCTATTTTGGTTTATCAACCGCACCCTTGCTGAGAATGAACCCAGGCTTCTCAGTTTGAGTAACTGTTGTATTGAGATGTGATCCAGCCTTCTGTGACTGTTTGTTTGTGTAGAAAGGCAAAATGACCACGACTGAAATCGATTGTAATGTTACTGGAGTGAGTTGGATGAAGGAGGTTTGGAAATGGGGGCAAATGGGGAAGGGGTAAGCTCAGCAAAAATCTGTTCACAAGGTGACACACTAGTTAGCACTGCTGCCTCGCAGTGCCAGGGACCCAGTTTGATTCCAATCTCAGGCGATTGTCTATGTCAGTTTGTATGTTCTCCCTGAGTCTGCGTGGGTTTCCTCCTACAGTGCGACACTGTGCAGGTTGGGTAGATTGGCCCTGCTAAAGTTGCCCTGTAGTATGCAAGGATATGCAGGCTACAGAAATTAGCCTTGGGAAATGTGAGGTTACAGGGATAGTGTGGAGGGCTGGGTCTGGGTGGGATACTCTTTTTGGATGGACTGTGCAGATCCGATGGGCTGAATAGCCTCTTCTGTACTGCAGGGATTCTATGAAATATTCAGACTGCTTGGAGAATTTTGCACATTTTTAATGCAAAGATTTGGTGTACGTGGTCTGACCTATTTTGGTGTACAGATGGAATCCAGTTGAATGGGAATTCTTGACATAGGTGGAGAGATGGAAGAAGTCATTGTTCAGAAAGGTGGGGCTTGAAAGCCCATTTTGTATCAGGCTCGGGAGGGCAGGGGTTAGCAGAGAGTCTTCAGTAGATACCATATGCTTAGTGACACTTTCACTTGGATTGCCTTTGAATATCCAGACTAGTGCACCCTCAAAGATATGGGATTGATTTAGGATTCACAATAGATTAGGAATCACAACACATTGGCTTGTGTGAGTTGTTGGTGAGATCAGCCTTTATTGCTCATTCCTAATTTCCCTTACTCAGGTGGAAGCAGGTTTTCATTCCTATAGCCCCTGCAGTCTCTGTAGTATAGGTACGCTCACAGTGTTTATAGTGGTGTGGTACACTTGGTTAGTTTCATCAACTACATCACTGTGAGCCTGAAGTCATGTCCAAGCTTCATACTTGCAGGATATCACCAGTGGTGTGCTGCAGGGTTTGATGCTAGAGCCTCTGTTCATTACAGTTTATAGAAACGGTATGGATGAAGGGACTGGACTTACGGTGGCTAATTTTACTGATAACACAAAGATAGGAAAGTGAGTTGTGAAGAGGACATGCAGCAGTTGGGTTAAGATCTGGCAATGGACCACGTTGTGGGAAAGTGTTCTCTTTCGCTGAAAGAAGAAGGTCAAACATTATTTAAATGGTGAGAGGTTGCAGAGCTCTGAGTTACAGAAAGATCTGAGAGTCCTCGTGCGTGAATAACAGGAGGTTAGTATGTAGGTTCAGCAGGTAATCAGGAAATCTCCAGAATGTTATTTATTGCAAGGGGAATTCACTGCAAGAGTTGGAGGTTATGTTTTAGTTGTACAGGGGCATTGTTGAGACTACATCTGAAATACCGTATACTGCACTGGACACTACTTATTGAAGGATGTTGATGTCTCGGAAACAATTCAGAGAAAGTTGAATGGACTAATGTCTGGAATGAATGGGTTGTTTTATGAAGAAAGGCTAGACAGGCTAGGCCTGTATCCTCTGGAGTTTAGAAAAGTCAGACTTTAGTAAATTGAAACAAAAGATCTGGAGGACACTTGACCAGGTGGATGTCGAAAAGATGTTTTAGATTCTTTCACAAGAAGAAACTAGGGTCGTAGTTTAAAAATAAGGATTGCCCATTTAAGGCAGTTCTGAGGGTTGTGAATCTTTAGAACCCTCTTCCCCAAAGGGTGGAATATGCAGAATCTTTAAATATTTTTTAAAGCAGAGGTCGATAGAATTTTGATTAGAGGTACAGGGACATAAAAACTAACAGGAGGAGTAGGCAATTCAGTCCCTCTAGTCTGCTCTGCTATTTAATACAATCAGTTGATCTCCTCTCAGCCTCAACCTCACTTTCCTGCCTGCTCTCCTTAACACTTCAATTCATTTCTAATTAAAAATATATCTCCTTAAATTTACTCTGCCCCAGCACCCATTGCACTCTGGGGAGTGAATTTCACAGATTCATGACCCTTTGAGAGAAGTAATTTCTCTTCATATCTGTGTTGAATCTGCCACCCCTTATCCTAAAACTATGACTCCTTGTTTGAGATTTCCCCACAGGAGGAAGCATCCTTTCCATGTCTACTTATGTCAATCCCCTTTTAGCATCTTCTGAACCTCAATTAAGGTCTCCTTTCATTTTTCTAAATTCCAGAGAGCTAGGCCTAAACTGCTCAATCTCTCTTCATAAGACAAACTCCTCACCTCTGGAATCAATCCAGAGAACTTTCTCTGAACAGTCTCCAATGCAACTGCATCCCTCCTCAAGTAAGGGGATCAGATTTGTACACAGTAAGGTGCAGTCCCACTAATAACAAGAACAGAAGTTGCTGGAAAAACGCAGCAGGTATGGCAGCATCTGAAGAGAAATCAAAGTTAACATTTTGGATCTGGTGACCCTTTCTCTGAACTGATGGTACCTAGGAAAATGTCAGTTTATATTGCAGGAGATGGGGTCGGGGGGAGGGGGAAACGAGTAAGTGATAGGTAAGTGATAGAGCCTAGAGAGAGAGAACAGATGGACAACCTAAGGAGTCAGTAACAATCTGGCTGGGAGGGTGAATAGCTGTTAATGGAGACTGTGTGTTAGTGGCTAACAATAGCTAGTGTGTAATGGCAGACTGTGATAACAAGGCTTGGTATGAATGGTAAGATACTAGGACATGGAGTTCAGGCCCTGAAATTATTGAACTCTATGTTGAACCCAGAGGGCTGCAGGGTCCACAAATGGAAAATGAAGTGTTCTTCCAGCTTGAGCTGAGCTTCACTGGAACACTGCAGCAAACCTGAGACAGAGATGTTGGTCAGGGAACAGGGCTAGAGTCATAGAGATGTACAGCATGGAAACAGACCCTTTGGTCCAACCTGTCCATGCCGACCAGATATCCCAACCCAATCTAGTCCCGCAACTGAAAGCTCAGTCTTTTTGTAGGCAGAACATACAGGTGTTGCAAAGCTGTCACGCAGTCTATACTTCGTTACCCCGTTTTAGGGGAGACCACATTGTAGCAGTGAATGCAGTAGATTAGATTGTGAGCAGGTAAAGTGCTGCTCCACCTGGAAGGGATGTTTAGGCCCTTGGATACTGAGGACGGAGGAGGTAGTGGGCAGATGTTATACCTTCAGTGGTTGCAGGGGAATGTGCTGTGGGAGGGATGTTGAGCGTGAAGGAAGAATGGACCAGGGTGACCCAGAGGGAACAATCCCTGTGGAAGGCAGACAAGGGAGTGGATGGGAGTAGGTGTCAGGTGGTGGCATCTCACTGGAAATGGCAGCTGATGATCTTCTGGATTTGGATGCTGGTGGGATGTAGGTAAGGACAAGGGGAACCCTATCACTATTGCAGGACGGAAGAGAGGAGGTGAGGGAGGAGGTGAGGGCGGAGGTGGGGGAGATGGTTGGACCTGAGGGCCCTGTCAACAACAGTGCTGGGGAATCCCTAATTGAGGAAGAAGACATTTCAGAGGCTCCCTTGTCAAAGTTGGCCTCATTGAAACAAATGTCGCCGAGATGTAGGAGATGGGAGAATGGGATGGAATCTTTACAGGTGCAAGGATATATAGTCCAGATAGCTGTGGAAGTTGGTGGGCTTATAAGTGGATTTTAGTTGTCAGTCTATCCCCAGTAATGGAAACAGATGTTGAGGAAGGGAGGAGTCAGAGATAGACCGGCTGAAAGTGAGGGCGGGGTGGAAATTCGAAGCAAAATTGATGAACTTTTCCAATTCACCTGTTTTCCCCAGCTGAAGCCACAAAAGCCATTGACATCCAGAAGTCATGTTTTTTATTGCATTGCTAACATGACAGACTGTATCACATGTGCGTTCAGAAGCAGCACTATAAAAAGAAGATTAATGAGATTTTCCAGCGCTAAACCCCAACATTTTTCAATACTTTTTACAGTATAAGATTAGGCTATTGTAAGGTCCAAACAAACTAAAGAGACAATATTTTCCCCTCCTTTTATTGTTTTTTTTGACCAAACGTGTGTTTGAAAGCAGAGACAGGGTTGTAGAGGAGCCTTCTGAACTTCTCAAAGGGCTGCGCCTAAATGTGGGATTTGTGGGTGTCCTCCCTATGATCCACCATGTAGTGTTTAGTTTCATCATTATTAAATGTTTGGTTCACTAAAATCTGGAATAAAATGCAGGTGCCTTTGGCTTCATGGTGTGCTTTGAACTTGTGATGACTTCACATTGGTCCAGGCTTCTGAATTATTACTGTACCATTCTTATTGGACACACTCCTACATATGATCAGGGTTTTTTACTTTGTGTGCCCTAGCATTGCTGTTAAATAGTGATTGTATTCAGATTGTGATATCAGGGTTGGGTCTCTTCCAAGCCTAGTAATGTGAGGGAGTGAATTGAGGTCAGATGCTTCAGTGATTTTATAGTACATCTGTGTGTTAATTTCCTGCAACATAGGGATTAGAAGCTGGACCAGCCCATTCAGTCCCCTTGAGTTTGCTCTTCTATCCAATTAGATTGTGGGTGAACTTCAGTCTGTGACATATTTTTCCTTATTATCCCTATCTCTGCCTGTAATGGCCCCACATTTGTCCTTGTTCATCTTATTACGTCTCTCTTATATGTCTGTGACATATAGTTTTTTGCTAGTTTGCTCTTGTTCTATTTTTCCCTGCATTGGTTTCTTAATCCTTTTGCTGAATTCCAAAATGCTCCCAATCCTCAGGCTTACTGTGTTTGGCAACTTTGATCGAAATAATCTTCAACTTTTCTTGTTAGCTGTGTTTGGATAGCATTTCCTGTGATTCTTTTTTGCGCTGCAAAGGAATGTTCATTTATCATAAACGATATTTTAACTTTCATAAATTACTTTTTTTAAATGTAGCTTCCCTGTCCTAAAATACCAGTTTTCCAATTATAACATAGGCTTGGATTCTGACATATAACTCTGGCATGAAACGGCAGAGGTTGGTTAACATTTTATTTTGTAACTCGGGTTTAAGAACAAAGCTAATTCTAACAAAAGGTGATTTGGGAGTAAGATTAGGTTCCCTACAGTGTGGAAACAGGCCCTTTGGCCCAACCAGTCCACACCGACCCTCCAAAGAGTAACCCACCCAGACCCACCTCCCTCTGACTAATGCACCTAACACTGGGCAATTTAGCATGGCCAATTCACCTGACCTGCACATCTTTGGACTGTGGGAGGAAACCGGAGCACCCAGAGGAAACCCATGCAGACAGTGGGAGAATGTGCAAACTCCAAGGCTGGAATCGAACCTGGGTCCCTGGTGCTGTGAGGCAGCAGTGCTAACCACTGAGCCACCGTGCTGCCCCAAACCTCATTAATTGAATCAAAATCTTAAGATATTGTGGTATGATTGCCCACTCCTATTTTCTAAATGAGAATGGCAGAATGTTGTAAGCATGTGGACCTACATTATATTATCAACAAAGAGGTGATAAGACACTTTTGCTACCATACAAAAACAGGATAAGCTTTTTTTTTGAAGAATTCAAGAGATGTGATTCAAAAGTGGATGAAGATTTGGACAAAATTTTACTAACTGCTTGGTCATATTCTGACAAATTCAGAAAGTGTGTAGATCTATAGCAGAGACAATGGAATTCAGTAGATTGTTTGTGAGACCACAGAATTTCTGTCTGCAAATTTGCCATTTGATACTGGCACAGCTAATAGGCTATGGCAAAGTATCCTGTTTCTAGTTTTGACAGGAGTTAAATTCATAAAATACGCAAATATCAGAATCACTTTTTTAAAAAAAAATCATTGGAAAGCTTTCCCTCCAGCAGCACTTCAAGTGATGGGGAATTGGCCAAAGGGCAGAAAACATTGTCAATGGGCTGATGACACTATTGAGATACAGGTGACCATACAGAATAATTTTAATTAGCAGAGTTGGAAAAAATACTTTTTGACAATTTTGGCGATGCTAAGGGAATTTGGGGTTTACAGATTGGGAGTCTGAAATGCCCAGGTTGTAGTCAACCCATGCTTCACATGTGATTCAAATACCATTGACTGTTTCAAATGGGTATAATGCAGTTTTATCGCAGCAGGAAACACTGGAAGGTATGGAGACAACACTATACTGATCACAAGAAGTTCTATTTCATGATGAATATGTTGGTGGAATCTTTAAATTGTGCAGTATTAGACAAAGGATGTATTTCTACAGTGTGTGGAATAGACTGGCTACAATGCTACCAAGACTGAGAAGTAAAGGAATAAAGTGAAGGAATTTAAGTTTCAGATTTAGGGATGACCCACTACAAACCCCTTTTTTAATATAAAATAGCTGGACTTATTGCTTTCATTTCTATAGATCAGTATCCATTGAATTAATGTTATTAAGTAGGTCATTGACTTGTGGGGGGAAAAGCCAGACTATGGATCAACAGTAAAGCTCTAAAACAGAGAATGGAGAAATTGAAGTGGGTGTGTAGTTGCAGTCTGCTATCTAATAGTTTCTCTGAGCTTGTCCATTTCTTCATAAACGATTAAAAATACTGGGGAAATAGACATTTTGAAACTCTAATGAACACCAAAAAAGTAGGAACGTAATATATTGTTACTTTACATTTTTTGTTTTATCAAAATTGTGTACATAAGTTTTATCCCTTTTCAAAAAAATGAGTATTATTTTCTCAAGGTCTTTATGAAGGTCTGAGACCAAATAGAACAAGGGTTCAGTTGACACTTGCATTAACAAAGGAGGAGTCGGGTGAGAATTGACTCTTTAGGTGTAGGATAGTATCCCTAATCCTGGATGCCTGAGTTCAAGTCCCACCTGCTCCTGATGTGTGACATGACATCTCTCAGGAAGTTAATTAGAAATCGGGTGAGAACTTGATTGGGTATATTGAGGCAAAAGTGAGGACTGCAGATGCTGGAAATCTGAGTCTAGATTTAGAGTGGTGCTGGCAACATCCAAGGAGCAGGAAAATCAATGTTTTGGCAAAAGCCCTGATGAAGGGCTTTTGCCCGAAACGTCTACTTTCCTGCTCAGATGCTGCCTGACCTGCTGTGCTTTTCCAGCACCACTCTAATCTGGGTGTATTGTGACTATGCTGTCATTTTAAAAGGTGTATTTTGTCCTTGGTTTTGTTTTTGGAAAGGTCATAAAGGCAGAGATGTTGAAGCGTGTAGTTTAACAATGGTAGGGGAGTGGCCAGATCTCCCAGTTCAGGTTTTTTCTAGTTTTATTTAGGATGTGGAGGTACCGGTGTTGGACTGGGGTGGACAAAGTTAAAAATCACACAACACCAGATTATAGTCCAAAAGGTTTATTTGGAAACGCAGTTTTTGGAGTGCTGCTCTTATTTCAGGTAGTCAGTGGGGCATAGGACACAGAATTTTTAGTAAAAGATCAAAGTGTCATACAACTGATGCAATGCATAGCTACCTGATGAAAGAGCAGTGCTCCGAAAGCTTGTCCTTCCAAATAAACCTGTTGGACTATAACCTGGTGTTGTGTGTGCTTTTTTTTTAAAGCTGTAGCAATCTCAAGATGGGTGTCCAGGGGATTTGCAAACTTCAGTAAAGAATTTATCTGCCTTTCTTCTGAAACCTCTCTTTGTTCCCTCCTGCCTGTAAGAATCTATGTTTGAATTTACCTTTTTGCCAAGGGGTGTGTTTGTGGGATGTCACTGTATCGGAACAGTTAGTAATAGTTACTGTACCAGGTTGGTCAAGTTATTCAAAATTTTGTTTTCTTTTGTTAGTGTTTCAACTGTAGTGTTTAAATTCTGTTTTTGCTTAAAGCCAAGTGGTTTGACCAGTTGCATCGCACCTGGAACACTCACTTCATCTCTACAAATAAGAAAACGTTAGGGTCTAGGCTACCTTCTTAAAATCTTTTGAGGGGGTCTGGCCTGGTCCATAACAGTATACATAAAGGGAACAAGTAGGCGATGGGGAGTTACTGGTTGTGTGAGATCTGGAATAAACTCTTATTAGTAAATGTTTGCCTGGACTCTGTTCAACCAACATTTAACCTCTAGTATTGGACAACTGGGGAGAACTCCTCTGCTCTTTTGAAATAGGATTTGTTGTGCTTGCCTGAAACTGCAGGAGTACCTTTTTGGTTTTTAAATCTTCCAAGAGCTGACGGTACAACCCTCCCTCAGTACTGCGCTGGAGTATGGGCCTGGGCTTTGTGTTGAAGTCTTCAGAAACTGGGATGTGAGCCCATGGCCCTCTGACTCCGAAGTGAGAGTGTTACCCACTGAACCACAGCTGACACTTCATAAGTATCACGGATCATGTAGGATATTTTTGTTTCATTGGTGCTTTATTAATGTGGAAGGGATTAATTTGTATTGATAGTACAATGGATTGAACATGGAATTTATAATCCCAAACTCCTGGGAATGGGTTCAGCAGCCAGATTGTATTCTGACTAGCGAAGTACTAGCTGGATATAATGGATTTGAGCCAGACTCTGTTGCATATCTTATCTCACTGTGAACCGCCCTGATGGTCAGGGAGAAATCAATGGTTTCAACGCCGTCTCTCTGCTCCTCTCTGTTTGCTATTCATCATTAGCAAAGAACAATGTTAACTTTTGCAAATTATATGCACATAATGATAAAAGGGCAGCCAATATCAAAGGCTTAATGAATTTAAATTGTTGGCTGTATTCTTTCTGATGAATATGTTCCATTTTATTAAACCAGCGAATGTCAAAAATGGTTTGTTTTTCCCCTGTTTTTACAATCTATAGTGATATTACTCACCAGCTACTTGCTTTCTGCTGATGTAAAATGAAATAATATACTGGTGTAGGTGGGAAGATGATGATCTAGCATTAATTTGCTATAAAAACATAGTTGCCACTCCCCATATCTGTATCTGGGATCATATGACTCAAATCTCTTTGTTATCATAGTTAGTGGGAACTGACACCATCTCAAATTGATTTAGTGTCATCATTCAGCAGTTGTCAGCCAAGGGTCAGTGACTAGCACTTCAACTAATGATCAGAAGGTTCACTTCAATGTTTAAGTCAGGAATTGGTCATTCAGCCCCTCGGTTCAGCGCCATGGTTTGATAAGATTATAAACGATCTAATTGCAGCCACAACTCCTGCCTACTTATTGACAGCCCATTAACCACTAACTCCCTTGTCGTCCAGAACCTGTGTAACTCTGCTTTGAAGTTATTCGGTGACTTTCTGCCTCCAGTGCTAATTGGGGAAGAGCATTCCAAAGACAGTTGATGGTTGAAGAGAAAAGTGCCTCCTCTTTAAAAATGACAGTGTATTCCATTGTCACTTAGTTGTAGTCTCCCCTTTCCTTTCTGGCAAGACCTTTTTCCGAATGTTGAGTAAGATCACCTCATGGTGTGTGAAACTCCAATAGATACAAGCCTGTACATCTTTTCAACGTAAGCTCACTGCCCCCCTCCTCACCACCAACAAGGGTAATTTCCTTCTCCCCACCACAATCCAAGGTATCAGTCAAGTGAACCTTGTCTGAACTGTTGAAGCATTTGAATTCTTCTTTTATAGAAGGAGACCAAAAGCTCTGCAGTGTCACAACCAGCCTGCATGCCCACCATGTGGTCAGTGAACTCATTTAACCTCCTTTTTATTTAAATTAAATTTGTGTTATTCAAGTAGACCAGCCAGAAAAAAAGATTAAAGTTAGTTTGTTGCAAGCTGTTAACGAAGATAACTCCTATCTCTTTCACCCAGGTAATAAACAGATCATTTTTGTTGATATCAAATGCAAATGAGACAAGAAGCATGCCAATCAGAGGGGGTCTGGGTAAAACTCTGCTGCACACTGTCGTGCCACATTGCTGGAGTTCCTTGCTGGAGCAAAGGGGTTAATGCTGGAGGTCAGATCAAACCGCTGTGATGGCTTCTGTAGTTGGATAGTTGGTACTACTTTAAACAGGAAGATTTCAACAAGACAGTTGGTTTTGTAAGAGAGGGGAAGATTACAGGCTTGTTGTTCCTTTTTAGTTGCCCACTTGCTTTCCAACAGACCACTACTTTTGAGCTGTGCCTCTTGCTCTTTTCGTAGCTTATCTTCCCGAATTGCTTGAAATCGAAGCTCCCTTTGTCTAGGCAGCTTGCCCTTTTTTTTTTTTAATAATCATTTGTTCTTCGTTCACAGGCTAAGTTGCTTGCTGTTACCTGATGATCTTGACAAAAATTAAGCCCTGTTTCATAGAAAGCATTGACATTCCAGAGACTGCTCTTCTCCATCTTGTGGTCTTTTTTCAGTCGAGTCCCAATTTAAATTCCAACAATGAGTCATCAGAGAAATTTCTCAATTCCCAGCTAAATGTTTTTACACATCTGGGCATCTCTGTTGTAATTTGCTTAGAACATCTATTTGTACAGACAGGTTCTTTGTAACCATGTTTGTTTGTTTTAAACCAGACACTAGCAGTTGGCTCAGATCATAGATTTTGTGAAAAAGCTAATGTCATGATTTGGAGATGCCGGTGTTGGACTGTTATAGTCCAACAGGTTTAATTGGAAGCACACTAGCTTTCGGAGCGCCATTCCTTCATCAGGTAGTTGTGGACCTGATGAACCACCTGATGAAGGAGCGTCGCTTCGAAAGCTAGTGTGCTTCCAATTAAACCTGTTGGACTATAACCTGGTGTTGTGTGATTTTTAACAATGTCATAATTATTTGAGACATTCAGGGACCTTCACCACAGGGATATAATTACAAACCCAAGCTAATACCTGATAGTGCTCTGAATTGGCTGAGACCTGTTTCCTTTCTTGAGTAGACATAAAAGGTATCATGCTGTATTCAAAAGTACCAGGGCGTTCTTTCTGGTGCCTTGGTCAATCTTTATGCTTCAACCATTATCAATTATTTGGCCATTCTCACATTGTGGGTTTATGGGATCTTGCAGCATGCAAACTGTCTGTTGTGTTTCCTATAATACCAAAGTTCTTATGCTTTAGAAATACCTCAATGGTTTTCGAGTGATGGAGGACACAGGTCGTTGGAACAAGCTATGTTAATGCTGGTCCTCTTGAAGCAGGACCAGAAATATACTGCTTTATATGTATGCTCTTTACTTTCTTGATTGTGTGCGCTCTGCATTACTGTGAGGAAAAATTGACATAGCTCCATGATCCTGCTTAGGAGTTTGGGATAAGGGCATACCTAATCAGGTACAATAATTTAAATGCAACTTCTGTCTTTTAGGATTTTTTCCACAACAGTGACCAACGTGTGTGCTTGACAACAGTGTACCTTGAATAGAGAACAGCTGGTCCATCTGACCTGCCAATGATGGTTATAATATCTACTGTGTCAAGAGATCTCTTCGTTTTTTAGGTTGCAGGATAGCTGAAGAAACAAGATTAAAATCCCAAGGCCAGTTTGGTGTTGGGGGGGGAAGGATTAAAGGTGGGGGTTTGGGGAGAAATGGAATTCCCTTTCCGACCTCTGAATGATGGAACATAGTCAGGAGAGTAGGCAGATCATGAGTGAATGGCCTCTTGGATGATGTAATTTTCAGTCCAGTCAAGATCCAATCAATATTCTGTGCAAAAAAGAAAAATGTTGAAGGCTTAATTCTCAACTGTTTAAACTCCAAAGACAGTAACGTGGTGCCTAATATGTTTCCAGCCATTCTATTTATAACATTAGGCATGAAAGCGCATGTTTAAATATTGATATAAGGTCCCCACTGATTTTATAGTATCTATCAAGTTGGTGTACATTTCCTACTTGCATTGTTGCGATTAGCAAGAAATACGTTTTCTGTTCAGGCTGATACACTTGTTAATTTTGTTCTGAAGGTTTATTGATCCAGCCCAGCAGTATATTTGTAACTTTTCATTTGAAAGGTTTAGTGTAATTTTAATCCTGGGTTTGTAGTATGATCCTGTAATTGCAGCAGTAATAAACTGACTCGGGATGAGATTGAAACAATGATATAGAAGGGTCGAGAGTGTGGCGCTGGAAGAGCATAGCCGGTCAGGCAGCATCTGAGAAGCAGGGAAATTGACGTTTCGGGCGGAAGCCCTTCATCATAGCAGGGTCCTGTTGACCACCTACCATTTTCATGTGGGCTTCAACATTGAGGCAGTCCCTTTCCTGTTGGAAACTCTGTTCAGTGCAGCTCTGAGTCATTTACAATTGCCGTGATTTATGTTGAAAGGATGTCCAGTTAATAGTTAAGATTGGTTGGGGAAAAAAAATGATGAAGCACCAAGGAAATTTTAGCTGTGGGTATATAGAGTCAGTTTGCATAATTTCATTTATAAAACTGGAGGCTTTAAGACGTGCTGGTAAGACAATTATTGCTTATCCATGTATCCATGTACACCCCCCCCCCCAACAACTTTGTCTTCACAAACCCTACCTCCATATGTTTCCACTTTGTTCCTTTGGAAGACCCATATTGTTGCTTGACCAACTCCACTCTGTCAATATGATAAACTGTGTGTCAGGAATTATTTGCATTTCTATAGAGCAACATACTAAGGGGTATCATAGCAGCACTGTCAGAATTTGATACCTATCTGAGAGCTTAGTCAAAGAAGTAGGGTTTGTTCTTCTGAAGAGATTTGAGAGGGAGGCGAGTGAATTTCAGAGCTTGGGGCCTGGGGTGGTGTAGATTTGACTGCTCTTGGTAGACCAATTAAAATCAAAGTGCACAGAAAGAGGATAAAATGGAGAAGGGCAAGAACAGAAACAATATGGAGACAGGCCACATTAAAGGTAGAAGTAGGAGCTGGAGATAAAATGAGATTGGCACTTCCAGCAGTGTACTTTACATGATGTGGCAATGTTTCTTATCTGTCAACACAACTGGGTGTGGATATTGAGGAATTTAGCAGACGCTTATTATGCTGCTTTATATGCATGTTGAAACTACTATATATAGAAGTATTACATTCCTCAGGCACATAGATGGTTGGGATAAAACTCAGTTGTTAGTTTTCTAAAGGACCATTCATTTAGTGAAGCCTGACATTTAAGTGATCCAAAGTAGGGTGGAGAATGAGACCTTTATACTGAGATCACATGTCATTACACAGTAATTCTGTCATGGCCATGTCTCTTGAAGGTGTACTGACCATGAGACTTGACTTTACAATCTCCTCGAGTCCTAGAACACCCAAGGTTTTCAGCAACATGTATGTAGGTTTTGAAGCACGATATTCTTTCAGTGGGCAGAATGGGTGTAGATGAGGGTCAGCCATCAAATGGATTGTGATGGCTCTCTGGTAATGCTGGTGGGTCCTCTCATCACTTGACCATCTCCCTGCTGAAGGTGTCTGTCCAGGCTGCCTTCCATTTAAGAGAGCGCTGCTGTGCCGCACCACCTTCCTGTTTCCTGAATCTGTCTTGTTGGCTGGTCCTCTATCACTTTTTAATGTCGAAGAGTGTGGTGCAGGAAAGGCACAGCTGGTCAGGCAGCATCTGAGGAGCGGGAGAGTCAACGTTTCGAGCGTGAGGTCTTCATTAGGAATCCTAAGGCATGCTGTAGTAGTTAAAGGGCTTGCATTAGCAGCAGCTAATGGGGGACAGGACTTTCCAGGGAGAGGGGAACTAGTAACAACAAGAAACCACTACTTCCTGCACTTGAAAGTGCAACACATTGCAACATCCAAATGTATGTTACAGTACAAACTGTCAGAATTGTGCCCAACGTAGATGTTGTGTCTCTTCCTGCCTGCCTACCTCGTCTCTTAACTGCATTACATTATTGGACGTGCACCCAGACTGTCTAACGTTTTGAGGAGAAAGTGAGGGCTGCAGATGCTGGAGATCAGAGCTGAAAATGTGTTGCTGGAAAAGCGCAGCAGGTCAGGCAGCATCCAAGGAGCAGGAGAATCGACATTTCGGGCATAAGCCTTTCTTCAGGAAGGTCTTCGTGTCTAACGTTTTGAGACAACTGGAGTATGCAGTAACTTTGACCCCAGTTGACATTTATGAATTATTGGATATATATAGAAGTTGATAACTAACTAAACGGAAAATGTGAAACAGATTGATGTCAGATGCAAAGAAACCATTTTTTTTTAAAAAGAACAATCTGCCTGGAGGATGAAGGCCTGAGAGGAAAAGAACTGGCTGCCACATTTCAACAGTAACTGTGTTAAAATATTTAATGGATGGCAAAACGCTTTGGGAAGTCCAGAGGCCACAAGAGTCCCTGAATGAATGCTAGTCCTTATTTCTTTCTATATTTGACTCCTGTGCAAGAGCTCAGTGCTCTGGGAATATTTAATCCTTGCAGTGCAACATTGTTGGGCTGGTGCAGGAATTTATTTTGTTTGCAATTTTGAATATATATTTTAACCTCTCATCAGATAGAGGAATATTTGCTGACTTGCATTTTGTGTTTCTGTGCCTTGATTATTTCCTCATCACTTCTAGTAGACTTTATGTCGGATCATTTTCGCACTGCGCTTCCCTGCTGAAGTTTACTTTCCTTCTATGTTTGTGTTCTTCCATTCCATGGGTTTTTTCTTTAGCATCACCATCTTAATTGCTCTCGCTCTCTTTTCTTTTCCTTTTCTTGTATTGAAGCAGTTTGATTTTACAAAGCAGAGGTAGGAGTGGGGGCGGAAAGTAGAAACTGAGAACCAGAATCATAGAACAATGTACCCGTTCGTGTATGTGGGGGAGGAGAGTGGGTTGAAGAGACTGGAATTGCTGATATTTTCAGCCAAAGGAGACTGATTTGAAAACGTTGACTGCTTGCTGGGTGTGCTCAACCAGACATTACTAATGTCAGTTTTGATGGTGGGTGTTGACAACCAGTCAAGTGCAGTGGCAGCATCACAATCAAGTCTAATCATGTTGACTGAGGACAACAGATGTCTGAACAGAGACTCGCGATTATAATTGCCCCTTTGTCTGTTCTGAGATATGTATTCTGGCTAAAATTGACAAAGTAGTGTCAGGATGAGTGAAGGCCAAAAAACTGGGCGAAGGAGGAGGAGTGGAGATGTCTGGGAGGAGAATGTTTTTAAGGTCTAGATGGTTGAGTGTATGGCCACTGGTTTGGGAAGGTATAAAAGAAGGGGGTGGAGGAGCACTAGAGGCCAGAATTGAAACTGTACAAAGATTCTTGGCACATAATGCAGGTAAAGGAGGTGACTGAGATGGTTTTGAGCATAGCAAGACAGTTTAAAGATTAACAGTAGCAATTCGAATAGCATAGCTTCCCTGGCTTGGAGCTACAAAAATGTGGCTGAATGTTTTGAAAGGCTTTGGTGCCTTTCAACACACAGTAACAATGAGCCCATTCCCATGGGTGCTGGGAGCCAGGAAGGCCAGAATCTGCTACTTTGGTATTGCCCAGTTTGCTCCTCCCAGTCACACCAGATATGTGCATACCCAATCAGTAGCATGGCCGAGTATGACAGTGCTGGGGGCATCTCTCAAGGGAGAGGATGGTGATTGAGGATGCCAGTTTAATTGGAAGAGGGCAGGGCTTGGTGTGGGATACAGGAATATTCTTGGAAAAGGAGCAAAGAGAATCCAGTCGGTTCCTTTTCCATTGTCTTTATTTGCTTTGTTCCATTCCTCCCATTTTGCATCCCGCTGGCAATAGGCTGGGAACATTCGGATGATTTATATATATATTTTGTTCCTTAACACCAATGCTGTCGGACCCAAAGTATCTCCAGCATTTTGTTTTAATGTCAGTTTTTCTCCACATTTTCCTTGTTTTTCTTTAGTTCCTTTAGCCGATGCCAATTCTGGCGTTTGTACACCCACGGTAATTGAAAATTGAACCATAGACCTCCCAGGATGTATTAAAGCTTCGGTCCATCAGTTAGTAGGCCTGCTGAGCCCTGGAGGAAGATTTGATTTGTATCCATCATACGCCAGTGTTATGTTGCCAAAGCCACAGCACATGCTCAGCAATATACAAATAAAACTAGAGAATGTACTACAGTCAACGTGTGTGATCAAGCTGACCACAAGCTGTTATCCTAGGCAGCCTTTCAGGTTCAGCCCTGAAATGTTATTTTTCCATGTTCAGTTTTTCAATGCTTTACCACCAGGCTTCTAGCTTTAACCAAAAAGCCTACACACCATATTAAGCCACGTACTTGACTTTTTACATTGAACTGACATAAAAAAGGCAATGGAACCAAGATTTGGCAGATTAAGTATCCCACATGATATTCTACTGTCAATTCATCCAAATGGAAACCGCGTCACGTAGGTGCAATTAACTTAAGGGTAGCAAGATTTGAAATTTTGAATGTCAGAACGTGTATTCATTAAAGTGGAAATTATTGACACTATAAAATATTATGACATTCAAGTAAGTTGGATTGTACTGGTGAATATTATTCAGCGGCAGGCCAACAAATCTTCCTTTTTACTGTGAAAACAAGACGTGCTGGAGATGAGTGGTTCAGCAGGTCAGGCAGCATCCATGGAGAGAAAACAAGCTGACATTTTGAATCTAGATGACTCTTCTGATAAAGGCTCTGATGAAGAATCGTCTAGACTCAAAACATTAGATTGCTTTCTTTCCTATGCATGCTGCCTGACCCACTGTGATCTCCAGCATTTCTTGTTTACTGCAAATGCTGGAATCTGCACCAAAATTTTATTTCTTCCTTTTTTTAATGAGGTGCATCTGAAGTAGTTTTTGAGTTTTTCAGGAGCTGAAATGTTACTGTTCAGTAAATGTATGACAATATACTGGAGCATCCCATTCATTGCTCATTTGGCTCTGGTGCTGCATGGCAGAGGTAGGAGCTCACTGCCCCGTTAATAACAGTCTTCTCTCTGTGTCCAAATGTTACATCCAAATCTTGACAAGCTCTGCTAAACCAAATTATTCTATCAAGCCCAATAGATAGACATTAGAGGAAAGCTCATCAGATTTTAGTGTGAGCAATAGAAATATCAATAAACCATCTGGGTCGAGATGACTTTTAAGGTAATGTGGAGGTGCCAGTATTGAAATGGGATGGACACAGTCAGAAGTCACACAACACAAGGTTATCATTCAACAGGTTTATTTAAAATCACAAGCTTTTGAAGCCCTGCCCCTTTTCAGAAGATACTAAATTTTAGACAACACTTTACACATACATTTGAGTATGTATATTGAGTATTTCATGCATTATTTGTATAATGGTAGTGACCTTCCATTGTTGGATCTGGAAGTGAAACACTGCAACAGTCAAAAAGTGCTTGTGCCAAATGCTGCAACGATTTTAGCAGCAAACCCACAAAAAGGTTAAAGTTTGCATGTGAATAAGGGAGATCACAGGGCCAACACTGCTGTCTCCCATTATTTCATTGTGACTAACTGCAGGCATAAATAATATAGAGATTCCCAGTCAGCCACATGTGGTTGATGGCTAATTTATTTCACAACACCAGTTTACACATGTCACTTGTCTATTCATCTCCCTAATTGCACCGCTGATTTTAGTGTTTAATCCTATTTTTTTTTTTGTTTGCTGTCTTCACTGTTTGCAACTTCCCCGTAATGTCTTTTTCTGTTATACCTGTGATGTTGATTCAAAAACAACAGGTGCTGATCCCCAGAGTTCTTGATCAGCCTCTTCTCCTCATCTGTCATAACGTCTTTTTTAAGGTGTATGTAGATGCCCAGACTTTTAGTTTAACTTGAAACCTTGTCAGATAGCATTCTGCCTATAACTTTCTCGAAGACTACGCAACGATTTCTCACATTTCGGACTTTTCCCTGATTTTTTTTTTTGTCTTGAGATATCTAATTTGCTCATGGAACACACACATTCATACCTGCATCCTTCTCCATCTCATGCTAGGAAAGGGCTTGCATTTATATTTGGATAGCACCTTCCATTCCAGAGAACGAAAGTGTGCCAATACAATGTCATAATTGTTTGAATGAAGGAAACACAGCAAGCAATTTGTAGCCAGTAGTTCCCACAATCAGCATTGAGAACATAGCAAATAATCTGTTTTTGAGATGTTGCACAATCAGGAAAAACTCTTCCACACTTCTAATAGTGTCATGAAATATTTCACTTCCAACTGGGGGTTTAGACAGGGCCTTGGTTATATGTCTAATCCAAATGGGAGTGTGGTACTCCCTCAGCCTATATTGGATTTTCAAATGATTGCAATGGGACTTAAAATTGAGCTTTGCCTTTGATGAAGTGAGTGTGACACCACAACCAACGGGTAGGTGCCACATGGATTAGTCTGCTTAGGATCTGCAATTAACCCCTTGTGGTGGAATATTACTCATTTGGGACTATATCCCTTTTGGGGAGAGGAGTGTTGTAGCAGTGCTCAAGTGAAACGACTTGACCAGGTTTCCTGACATGTGGTGCCAGATAATGCCTTTTTCAAATAGAGTGCACAATATAGTACTCTAGCAAAAGTGAGGACTGCAGATGTTGGAGATCAGAATCGAAGAGTGTGATGCTGGGAAAGCACTGCTGGTCAGGCAGCATCCGAGGGGCAGGAGAATCAATATCTCAAGCATACGCCCTTTATCAGGAAGTGTTGATGAAGGGCTTATGCTCAACGTCGACTCTGCTGCTGCTCCTCTGCTGCTGCTCCTCTGACGCTGCCTGACATGCTGTGCTTTTCCAGCACCACACTCTGCACAATACTCTGGGCTGAATTACCTTTTGCAATGCTACATGATTTTATAACTCAGCAAGATACTGAGACACAGCCTTTTCAAAAAAATAAACACAAGCTAAATTTAAAATCCATTAGTTTTAGACTCACTGTGATAAACCTCCATGGTCATTATGCCTGGAGGTGAGACTTGAACATGAACCTCTAGTCCAAAAAGGAACAGCAAAGTACGGTATTGTAAAAACCCTGCAGGACTTGCAGCATCTGTGGAGAGAAAAACATTTAATGTTTTGAGTTTGATATGACTCCCCTTCAGAATTGAAAGGGATTACTGACAGTAAACAGAGATGGGAAGAGGGTGCAAGTGGAACAGATAGTAAGGGTGGCCAGAATAAAAGATAAGGTTACTAATGATGATACAGGGGTGATAGAGGTCTAAATGAAAAGGAGCAAATGAATGTACTCTGATAAGAGAACAGTCAGGGTGACACTCCACAAGACATGTGTGTCTGTGTGTCTGTGTGTGTGTGTCTGTGTGTGTGTGTCTGTGTGTGTGTGTCTGTGTCTGTGTTTCTGAGAGGGGTTTGCTGTTGCAAGATGCAAGAGAAATCAAAGGTACAGAGGTCATGCTCTGAAGCTGTGGAGTTCAGTACAGAGGCTGGAGACTTCTGGTCCAGATGCAGGGACACTGTCACTCTGCCAATTGGAATAGGCTCATAATAGTGAATATATCCTCAAGATACTCAAGATTGTCAAGTTACTCTTTTGATCTATTTCCCAGATGTGGATGATGTGAATTACATTTTATTAGAAGAATGATGACCTCATGCCAGAACCAAAGCTGAGCAAGTAGAGATGGAGTTTGAGTCTACAATTACCTCCTTGATGTTGACGATCTGAGATTTCGAACAGATTGAGAAATGAGGTGCTAATGTTTGAATGGTTGTTGCTTTCTCTGTTTCCTTTTAAGAGGCTATAAGAGCCCATTCATTGTCAATCTGCAGCAGTTACATTTCATATCATTGCAGGCACCAGTTGCTTGACTTGAGCAGTTTTAATTAAGCCATGAAACAAACAAACAAGCACCGTCTGTGTTCCCTGTTGACTGTCACAGAAATGGAGGTGTGTGTTGTGACTATGCAGTGCTACGTGTCATATACAGTAATTCATGACGCCTCAAATACTGAAGCAGTCTGTGTCCATATGCAGCAAGACCTGGATAGCATTCAGGCTTGAGTACTGTTTGTACCACTCCAGTGCCCAGGCATCTCCTCCAAGAAAGAATCTAACCATTACCGCTCGACATTTAATAGCATTACTATCACTGAATTGTTCTATATAACTCCTCCAGAATGTTGACATAGTACAGCACAGTACAGATCCTTCGGCCCTTGATGTTGTGCTGACCTTTTGTCTGACTCTTAAGATCAGAGTAACCTACATATCCTTCATTTTACTATCATCCATATGCCAATCCAAGAGTCACTTAAATGTCCTGAATGTATCTGACTCTACCACCACCGCTGGCAGTGCATTCCACACACACGTCACACTATAATGAAAAGAGTTACCATTGACTAGAAACTGAACTTCTTTAGCCATATTAATGCTGTGCCTGCAAGAGCACAGCAGAGGCTGGAAATTCTGAAGTAACTCACCTCCTGACTCCTCAAAGCCTGTTTATCATCTGCTTGGCAGAAGTTAGCAGTGTAATGGAATTTTCTCCAAATACCTGGATGGAGTGCAGCTCCAGCAACACTCAGCTCAACACTTTTCAGGCCAAAACAACTCACTTGTTTGGGCATTCCGTTCATGAATTACAACATTCACTCCCCTAATAAAAACCAAAAAAAACTGTGGATGTTATAAATCGGAACAAAAGCAGAACTTTCTGGAAAAGCTCAGCAGGTCTGGCAGCATTTGTGGAGAGAAATCAGAGTTAATGTTTCCGGTTGAGTGACCCTTCCTTCCTTAGAACTCACTGTTCACTCCCTTCTCCACTGATGTAGTGGTAGCACCTCATTTCTCAATCTGTTCGAAATCTCAGATTGTCAACATCAAGGAGGTAATTGTAGACTCAAACTCCAGCTCTACTTGCTCAGCTTTGGTTCTGGCATGAGGTCATCATTCTTCTAATAAAATGTAATTCACATCATCCACATCTGGGAAATAGATCAAAAGAGTAACTTGACAATCTGATTACCAATGTCTTGAGGATATATTCACTATTATGGAGTGGTACAAACCTGTGACTTTCACTGCCCTTGTCCTTCTTGATGGCAGATATGTCGGAATATCACCAACTGCAAGTTCCCCTCCAAGCCCCACACACCAGCCTGAATTGAACTATATCGCTGTTCTTTCATTGCTGTGGAGTCAAAATCCTGCAAGTCCCCAGTAGCACTGAAGTGGTTCAAAAAGGCAGCTCATCATTCTTAAAAGAAGTTAAGGGTGAACAAGAAATACTTGGTGGGCCAGTAACTCTAACCTCCAGTGAAAATAATAGAAAGTATTGTCTGTCTGATTTGGGAGTGGTGATCCACAGTCAGCAGCACAATGAAAAATGTGTCCCATGTGGCTGCCAGTGGTTGAAGCTAACTTCTAAATCCATCCAAGTTTGCTTTATATAGAGTTAAATGCAAAATCAGATTCCAGTTTCTGACTGTGAATAGCTTTGAAAGTTTTGCCATTTTTCTTTTGCTCCTGTTCAGTGCTTTTAATTGTTTCAATTCTTCTTGAGTATGAACTGTGGAAACCCTGTGGTGACCCAGTGGGCAGATGAGCTGTTTCATTCTATTTAAAGAAGGGTCCTGCACTAATATTGTTCCTCGAGGTGTCCCAAAGTGTCTCCAGACCAGTGAAGTACTTTTACAAGGTGCAGCTACTTTTCTGTTGTGGGTAAGTAGCAATGTGTGTGCAGCATGATTCCACAAGCCACAGTGAGATGCATAACCAAGCTCTGTTTGGTGGGTTGAGGGTTAATATTGACCGGAACAGTGAGAAACTTTTTAGTTTTGAACTAATGCAATGGCGTCCTTTTTCTGAGTGGACAGAAAGGGCCCCACTTTACTGGTTCGTTTCACAAGCTATCTGGCCCATAATGCAAGTTTGGACAGTGAGTTTTGAGAATATTTGTGCTCAGGTTGAGGTTTTGGATGTAGGTTTGCTCGCTGAGCTGGAAGGTTCATTTCCAGACGTTTCGTCACCCTACTAGGTAACATCTTCAGTGGGCCTCATGCGAAGCACTGCTGAAAATTCCTGCTTTTCTATTTACATGTTTGGGTTTCTTTGCATTGGTGATGTTATTTCCTGTGGTGAAGTCACTTCCTGTTTCTTTTCTCAGGGGGTGGTAGATGGGGTCTAACTCGATGTGTTTGTTGATAGAACTTCAACCAGAACTCTATTAACAAACATATCGAGTTAGACCCCATCTACCACCCCTGAGAAAAGGAATACGAAATGACATCACCACAGGAAATAACATCACCACAGGAAGTGACATCACCAACCCAAAGCAGCAAGGTGGCACAGTGCCTCACAGCGCCAGAGACCCAGGTTCAATTCCCACTTCAGGCAACTGTCTGTGTGGAGTTTGCACATTCTCCCCGTATCTGCGTTGGTTTCCTCCGGGTGCTCCGGTTTCCTCCCACAGTCCAAAAATGTGCAGGTCAGGTGAAATGGCCATGCTAAATTACCCATAGTGTTAGGTGAAGGGGTAAATGTAGGGGATTGGGTCTGGGTGGGTTGCTCTTCGGAGGGTCAGTGTGGACTTGTTGGGCCGAAAAGCCTGTTTCCACGCTGTAAGTAATCTAATCTAAGTAATTTAATCAAAGAAACCCAAACAGATAAATAGAAAGCAGGTATTTTCAACAGTGCTTCGCATGAGGCCCACTGAAGATGTTACATAGTAAGGTAACAAAACGTCTGGAAATGAATCTTCCAGCTCAGTGAGCAAACCTACATATATAAGTTTGGACAATGTGCTTATGGGTATTTTCCTTAGCATCCTATTTAGAGATGTTATTACACACCCAGAGCAGGTGGGACTTGAACCTGCTCTGGAGGTAGGCATCACTCAAGGATCTTCTGCTGCACCACTTTAGGACTGTGCTTGATTCTACTTCCTTTGTGAGGCATGAAGATACCAGTCTTGTATCTAACACTGATCCCAAAACCGTAGCTATAATGTATTCCGAGTGTAGCTGTAGATTACTGCAGGAATTATTAGAGCAGCTTTAAATTATTATGATATACGAGTTACTGAATACATTGCTTGCTAGATATACCAATTTTTAAAACTTATTAGCTGATTCAAGGTTTTATGACATTTAAAGGAATGAAGCACTACTGTTGACGTTGATATTGGGGACTCTTTCTTTTGTTCCCCCTCCCCCCCCCAATGATTTGATGATATTAATGAAAGGATAGAGTTAAATTGACAAAAGCTTTAAAAGAAGTGCATGTCATTGAAACAAGCGAACTACCTCCTGTGCTTAAAATTGTGCAAATTGGTATATCATAATTCTAATAAAGTTCATGCCTAGAGTATGACCAATACTGCAGTAACTTCTAAATCTAAAAATAGTTGTGTAATTGTGTACACTGTGTATATCTTTGTGGATAGATTTGTGTCACTTTATGTGTAACTTCAACTGAATTGAGTTTATTCTGATGAAGCTGAAAACAAACTGGAAGATACTTCATGTAGGATTTTGATCCTTTTAGTAAGGAACATTGGAATGCAATCTAGGAGTCCCCATTTCCTGTATTTTTTTTTAAAAAGTACAGTAAGCTCACATCTAAAAGTAACATTACAGCAATTTCTGTGGAAACAGAATTGATCTTGTTGCAAAGATATTTGCTTAAGTATGATGTTTAAGAGCACATCCTATCATATGGATGAGGCAGGATGAACCACGCGAAGTTGGGATGAGGTTAACAAGGTCACAGATGGATTTCTAGAAGAAAATCACTCCTTTCTCATAGGGCTAATGAGTGGTAATTGGAGTGTTGGCAGCTAGGGGATTACGCTGCTCTAGTCTGGAGAGTCAGATGGTGAGGAATAGTGCTGGAGTCTATCGATCTTTAGTCTGACCAGTGTTCATTCACAGAATCACATTACAAGCGCAGACCAATGATCACACTTTCAGTAAGTGTCATGTCGGTATTTTCTAATCAACCCGTTCAGCAATGTTACTGCACACCTCCAGAGCAGGTGGGACTTAGATTTGGACCTCCTGGCTCAGAAATAGTGACGCTACCAGTGTGCTACAATAGCCCTCCTCACATAAAAATCCTTTATTCTCCATTGTACCCAGAAGTGCACTCCCATATACAACTGAATATCTTTATTTTCCCCACTACCAAATCACACTCATTATGTTTCATCTAGTATGATTATGAACCTTATGTATTTTCTAATCAAGCAGTTCAGGGATGTTATTACACACTGCTGGAGCAGGTGGGACTTGGATCCAGGCCTCCTGGCTCACAGGTTTACCATTGTGCCACTGGAGCACTCAGACCAGGAGTCCTAAATCCCTCCCAATTAATATCCACCCCCGGCAAATAACTAAACACAGCCCACACGTTGGGTGAGATAGTTGTGGATGAGGTGTGGGTGCTTAGCATTGTGAATGGATGTTGATTCAAGAGTTCAGAATCAATGCTTTCAATCACTGGAAGATTTTTCTGCATAACTGACTCCTAAGTAGAGTAGCAGACGTTATTCTCTTACTGCTGGGCAAACCGTTTTAGCTGTAACTCTCACCATGCAAGCAGATCATTAACTCCCAAGGTACTCCTCCCTGCCCTGCAGTCTCCAAGGCTGCGTTCTCAGCCAGGCAGACTCTCTTGAAATAACTTTTGAAAGTCTCTTTTTAAGCCACAGGGATGGTATGAAATCTTGAAGGTTAGAGTTCAGACAGGCAGGATGGGAGGAGGGTAAGAGGGCCACATGAGGAGAAAAGGCTCCATTGTTTCAAGATTCACTGGGCTATTGTCCTTACTTGGAAGTCTCGGTGGTGGTGGTGGTGGTGGTGGTGAGGGGGGGGGGGGTGTCATTCAGACATACACTGAGTGTTAAAGTAAGTGAGCAACAATGCCCCTTGCCTTGTGGAAGCAAGTTTGGAGAATTCATTCAAAAATAAAAATACATTTGGGGATAAGTTCAGTTTCCACAGATGCAATGTAAATTGCCTCCCCAGGGAGCCTGTGGCAACGGGTTGTTTTGATTCATTCAAATGCAACTGCTGTTTGGTTTTATTTTGGGATACAGTCTGAGAAACATAATGTGGTCAATGCAAAGTGCTTGGAAAAAAAGCAGCTGAATGAGGTTCAGAAACATATCAACATATGATTGAATAGTGGAGCAGACTCAATGGGCCGAATGGTCTAATTGTGCTCATATCTTACGGTCTAAGAACAGATTCTAGAAGCTCTGCGCTGGGTTTTCCTCCACTTGTGTATCTTCTAGATAAATTGTTTGAGATTGACAGCTAATTAATGTGATGTATGTTATTCCTGTATCCTGTAACTATCAAAGATGATTGTAATGAACCGGACAGATCTTTGGTCTTTACCTTTTTAGAAATTCCTATTACTGACTGTGACTAAGAGAACCATTGCAAAAAATAAATGTGACATTTTAAAAGCAGAGTGAAGGATGTGTGGTGCATTACCAGTAAATACCTTTTGTATTGCTCATGATTAATTGAGGATATCTTGAGGACAGTTTTTAAGCCAAATAGTTTCTGCAGACATAATGTTTCATTGACCGAATATGTAGGACTGGAAACATTAGAACACCTGGCTCTGTACCAGGATGAGGTTTCAGTGTATAGTAATACTGCTTTGGATAAGGGCTACTGTGAGAAGGGGCTTTGAAAGTGTTGCGGTGGGCCCTGAGATTAGGAAGCATAGCAAGAACAGCCTTGAGAGATTACTGAAAAGTCTCCAGTATCAGGGAGCACTCAGTCTGCCAGCATTGGACAGGTGATCTGGCAGATTGCAAGCATTCACAAACGTTGATTTAGGAGGTCCTGGATGGAGATGGAGAAGCTGTCGGGTTAGATGAGCTGAATTTTGGAAGGAACAGGAACAGTGTTCAGGATCTGGTAACATTGCTCGGTGGCTCTGAGGGGATCTGGGACATCTAGCATGGGGCCTGCTGTGTTTAAGGACATCAGACACAGTGCATGGAAGTGATTCCAATTATCTCTGGGTGCATTTGCTTGGAATGATGAGCTACAACTGCAACTAGAAACTGGCAGAGCATTGACGCAAACAATTGGCTTCAGACTTTGTGTTGCTGTTAGCACAGAGGAAGACCCTGGAGTCCATTGATAGTCCAGGGCAGCTGAAAATGGGGTGAAGCAAGTGCCCAAGTAGTATATGTTTGATGCAGCTGAGAAATATTAGAGCTCCCTGGGAAAAACTTAGCTATTTCCAAAAGAACTGGAATTATACCTGTGAGTAGGCACTGAACTGCAGCTTCCAGAATCTGATTGAAATGCGATTTTGGAAAGAGATTGAGCAGCCAGGAACAACAAGTAGTGATAGAATAGGATTTTGGGGACTTTCAACATTAGATGTTTGGAAGCAAAATGTTTGAATACCTTTTTAATGAGATTTGGTGACCTACCATATTATTAGCATTTGAGTAGGATTTGTCTTGAATGTATTAACAATTTTAAAGTACAGCCAGTGAGCTGTTCAATCACAGTTTGTTACCTAATTTTGCCTCTTTAGTTCTGGATGTTAGACTATAAGTAGAATATATATTGGAGATTGTCAAACTTTACTACATAAAGTTAGAACAATTATTTTCAGTTGTTCAAACCATGGAATCTTCTGATTTTTTTTTGGAAGTACTGGGATTTGCTCATTTTAATTGAGAAATGTTATTGATTGTTATTTGTTTCAAGGTGGCATTGGAAATAAAACCCGAAGTCTGTACTCAATGGTGCATTTCACTTTCTAACACAACTAGAAAACATCACAAACAGTTCACTTGCACCATTTCATCAAATGTCTCAAATGGAGTTTAACTAAAGACAACCTTCCCACCAGACTGTGAAGGGTATGACTGTCCTGAAATGATGCAGCAGAAATTGATCAGAATGGTTTCAGGTGAGGAACTTTAGCTGCAAAGTTAGATTGGAAAAGCTGGGTTTTTTTGCTTGAAGTGAAGGAGATCAGATAGCAGTGTATGAGATTTATGGCTGAGTAAAATAAGGTCCAGAAAGAAAAGCTGAAAAATCTGTTTCCCTAGTCCTTGTTCTAAGGCTTCAGCCAAGGGATGTGGCAGGGGTGCGAGGAAGAACTGGTTGAGAGTGGTTATCACCTGGAACTTGCTGACTACAAGGGTGATGGAAGCTGAGTAGTGAATGATTTCAAAAGGAAAGTGGGTGGCCATTGAAGGGACATAACTTGTAGAGATGTAGGATTTAGAATTGGATTGGAACTGACTGGATTGCTTTATGGAGAACTAAATGAGTGGCCTCTTTCTATGTTGTAAATGACTCACTGACTGATTTTTATCAATACGAACCAAGGGGATGTGTGTTTTTTTTTGTAGCTTGTTATGTACCTGTGCTCCAAGGCTGTTGACATTGAACATAGAAAGGTAACACAGAAAAGGCCCTTCGGCCCACGATGTTGTGCCGCGGATTATTCCTAATCTAAAATAAAATAACCTAACTTACGCACCCCTCAATTCACTGTTGTCTATGTGCGCGTCCATGTTGCTGGTTTATCTTTTCAAACCCTGATTTGAGCAAGAATAGGAAAAAAATAATTTGTGGGCACTGGTTTGTTTTAATTTCCTCATTTGCCTTTCCTCATTTCATCTGGTACAAATCAACCAAGTTTTTATTGAATAGGACTTGGGGCTGAATGGCCTTCTCCCATTTCAAGTTTAAAGTGAAACAAGTTCTGGTGTCTGATGAACTGAGCTGCTGCAGATGTTTATTTTTAGCACTATCTGTCACAGTGACACTCCCAAGTATTTTCAGTGGAGTTCTGTTCCTTTTAGGTGTGGTTTATTAATCTCCTCTTCCTCTGGGTTTTGACTTTGTGTAGTTTTCTGGGAATTGGGGCTGAGGACTTGGGGTTACTGGCAGGGATACACATACCATCCCTTCCTGCCATTGAAGTACAAGCTCTCATCATTAAAACAAGATATTTTAAAACCTTTTAGCTAACACTCCGAGCCATCTGCAACTTATACATCCGTAACCTGCTGAGCACCATTCAATGGAATTTTTGAAATTTGTCTTGAATTATCTGACCACTGATAGTATTAAACCTTTTGTAAAACACAATCTCATGATTTTGAAAAAAATAGCCACCACATAATGTTTGAACCTATCAACAATATTTCATTGACAGAGCAGACACTATGCTGAGTGATTTACTTTTGCTCATAGAACTGTACAGATTAGATTACTTTACAGTGTGGAAACAGGCCCTTCGGCCCAACAAGTCCACACCGACCCGCCGAAGCGCAACCCACCCATACCCCTACATTTACCCCTTACCTAATGTAATCTAATCTATGCTGAGTGATTTACTTTTGCTCATAGAACTGTACAGCGCAGTATATCTTCTGGCTTTTAAAAGCAACTCCCTGAATCAGTCTGTTTGCGTGTGTGTGTGTGTGTGTGTGTGTGTGTGTGTCTGCATTGCTTTGCTGTTTTAAAAAGATAACATCACCCTGTTTCAAATGCTCCAGGGCAAATCCTGACCAAATTGTATAACCTTGGGTCAAAATCATTCCCATTGAAGTTTTTGTTTTTTTTTTATTTTCTATTTCTCAAAACTACAAATCTTAATCTAAGACACTGACCTTTCAGCCTCTGCGTGGGGATGGGGGATGGGTAATTGAAAACTGAAGCCTAGCTCATGATCCGGTCAGAGGGCGGTCTGCTGATACCAATCTTTCAACCAATGACGTGAATTGTCAAGATTTCACAAATGTGCCCACTAATTTTTATACACTTGTTCAGCCCTTTTCCAAGTAAAGACACTCTGTACTTTAATAACTGAAATAATTGAAGACTCCTGACATTCAGATGTGACCAAAACATTCTGGGAAATTTAAATGGAAGTCAAAATGAGTAATAATTCAGTTTTCTTTCTTTCTGTGACATAAATAACTGATTACGGATTAGGCTGTAACGAGTGCTGTCGCAATCATTTCTTCTGTATTGACACATTGTGGGAGTTTTAAAGGCATGGTTTGCATGGATGTTATTGTGTTACAGAAATAGACTTGGTTTTTGTTTCAAACAAAACTGCTCAGGTGTATGACAAATCTGAACTCTTTCATTGCTGAGTAACAGCATTGATGAAAGAGTTTGCGTTAAAGCAACGGCTTGTGTTTATGTAGTGCGTTTTCTGACCTCTGGCCATGCTGAAGTGACATGTAGCCATTGATACGCAAGCACTGATGTAATGTAGGAAATGAGACAGCCAATTTGCTCTTTGCAGGTTTCCACGAAACGGTCATGACCAGATTATTTTCTATATATATACTGATTTTGGTTGACAAGGTTCCTATATTTACCAGAGCAGTGGGAGATATCCCTGCTCCTCTTCAAAATAGAGACTGGGAATCTTTTGCCTGCACCTGTAAGGGCAGGTTGGACCTTGGCTTGGTGTCCCATCTGTATGGCAGCACTGGTGAGAGTGTTGCATAGAATTACGAGCTCAAGTCCTTGGAGTGGGAATGCACCTCACTTTTGAGGTGAGAACAACCTCTCAGTCATGGCTGACACCTAAATCCAGGATGTGGATGTGCCAATGTTGGACTGGGGTCGGGGTCGAGAGTGTAGTGCTTGAAAAGCACAGCGGGTCAGGCAGCATCCAAGGAGCAGGAGAATCGACATTTCCGGCATAAGCTCTTCATCAGGAATAGGATTCCTGATGAAGAGCTTATGCCTGAAATGTCGATTTTCCTGCTCCTCAGATGCTGCCTGACCTGCTGTGCTTTTCCAGCACCACTCTGATCTAAACTCTGGTTTCCAGCATCTGCAGTCCTCACTTTTGCCTTGTACTGAGGTGGACAAAGTTAAAAATCTCACAACACCAGGTTATAGTCCAAGAGGTTTATTTGGAAGTACAAGCTTTCGGACCGCTACTCCTTAGTCAGGTAGCTAGTAGGGCAGGATCATAGGACACATCATGCCCCACTAGCTACCTGACTAAGGAGCAGTGCTCCGAAAGCTTGTACTTCCAAATAAACCTCTTGGACTATAACCTGGTGTTGTGATTTTTAACCTGGATTCAGAACAGCACTTACTGAGTAATAGTGTGCAGTTTTTACCATTTAGGGGTGACAAATACTAACTGTATCCTGCTAGTTTTGAATTTTCAAATTCCATAGAGTTTGGTACATATAATCACAAATATCTAATTAAATGATAGAGCTGTCTCAAAAGGGACTGAATGACCTTGTTTTCAAAAAAACATCCTTGTGTGCGAGTCCTATGCCTTTAAGAGAGATGTATTCTGTGTTGTTTCTCTTGCAGAGGGTGTTGCCACATTGATGGCTGAATGTCTGCTTCAGACAGACTGTGGGTAAACAGCTTGGAGTCAGCCCTGGACTTTAGTTTTTCACGAGACAAAAGAATCATGACTGGGTGGGGTCAGGGCTCTAAGACTGAGGAAGGTTGTTAGGTTTGCTTGAGAAGATTTCTGTTGGATGCTGAGCTGAAATTTTGAGGTGCAAGCTGCTAAAGTGAAGTTTTAGATGAGAGGCTTCCTCTTAAAAATCCAAAAGGGCAGATTTTTTTGTTTGTTTGTTTTCTCTGAATTGAAGAGAGACAGCTCATGAGGATCATAGCTGTTTTGCTGAATTGTATTTTTACTAAAATGTGTGTTTATGGAATGCTGCCTATTTGGAAACAATTGATGATTAGTAGTTAAATAATACATTACTTTGTTAAGTATTTCAGTAGAGTTAAGATTATACTAATTCTTTTTTATCTTTTGTATTTTAACTGTGTTGTAACAAAGTATGTCTTTGTGGTGGACCAATCGAATCACATCTGGAACATCTTACGCTTGCCTTACAATACTTAGGTCGGGTGGGGGGCTCTAGTTTGGTCTAGTCTGGTCCATAACACTTAAAGTATATAGAATTCCTGCCCAGAGAGTCCACATCACCCTCTGCAGAGCATCATCCCCATAACCCCTTATTTTCCATGGCTAACTCGCCTAACCTATACATCCTTGGACACTAAAGGCAATTTAGCATTGCCAATTCACCTAACTTGCACACCTCTGGATTGGGGCAAGAAACTGGAGCACCCTGAGGAAACCATGCAAACACAGGGAGAATGTGCTCCACACAGACAGACTGGATTCAAACCCAGGTTCCTGGTACTGTGAGGCAGCAGTGCTAACCACTGAGACACACTGCTGCTGCATACTTGCCAAATACATGGCATGGCTGGCACTGGTAGCATTTATTGCCCACCTCTAGCTGTGATCGATAAGACTCTTAGCCGTACATGGGTGATACAATTGTGTTATTTTGGATCTCGAAACACACACAGACAAGAATGAAAGGCAGGTTTCCTTCCCTAAAGAATGCAAATAAACCAATAGTTTTTGACTTTGCACCAGCCTTATTACTGATTAAACTTTGTATTTCCACACTACTTTTTAAAGAACTGAATTCAAATTTGTGATTGAGCATTAACTTGCTGGCTCAAGTGTCCATGGGAAATGATGTAGTAATGTGACTGGATTAATAATCCAGAGACCCAGGGCAATGTTCTCGGTCCAAATCCCACCACAGCAGCCATGGAATTTGAATTCAGTGGATGGACTTCCATGACCGTGATCGTTGATTGAAGCCATTTAGTTCAATAACGTCCCTAAGCATAGGAAATTTGCTGTCCTTATCAGGTCTGGCCTGTATATGACTCCAGACCCACAGCAATGTGGTTGACTCTTAACTGCCCTCTGAAATGGCCCAGGAAACAATGCAGTTCAAAGGCAATTAGGATCAGTGACACATGTCGATGGTTTCCACTTCCCAAGAAAGAATGAATAAATAAAAGTAATGGAATCACTGCACTGCCATGTTTGCTTCTGTTCCTGTGTTGCTAATATGGCCGTCTGCTTACACAGGTCTGTCTCTGAACAAGAAAGATGACCGAGTACAAACTAGTGGTGGTCGGAGCTGGTGGCGTAGGCAAAAGTGCTCTGACAATCCAGCTTATTCAGAACCATTTCGTAGATGAGTATGATCCCACGATAGAAGTAAGTTTTGTCTTCTCTTATTCCCTCCTTTTTAAGAGGCTAGCATTTATGTTTAAATTCTGTACGGTTATATTTCAGAATGGCAATGAAATGTGTATCTGAAGTGATGGTTATTGCTATGGTATTGTGGACTCCTAGCCTTCAGTTTTACTGAATTATCTGACCTGCTTGGGTTTCCAAAAGCAGAGGAGGTAAGTCCATGAGAAAAATTGAGCAGCAAAAATACCTCTAACGATGAGTTGGTTGCAAGGGTACATAGACTCAAAAATGATGCAATAATATGGCGTGGATAAACAACAGTGTCTTTATGGAAGATTAGAGAAAGACACGTTCATTGGTTCCCAACATCACCTTACACAGAGGTACATTAAACAAGAAGCACTGAATTGATAGTGTTAAGACTGTGTTCTCAAAGAAATGTATACAGGTGATTTTTGGGCAATTTCAGGACTGACAGCCTAGATTGAATTCATTCAATCTCCTCATTGCTGCTGGGGGCTGCTGATGCATTAGTTGCATTAACTGGGCAGATTTCCACTTGCGTAAACTGGAAACAAAAGAATCCATTTTTTTAGTAGAGCAGAGGAGAGGCGACTGAGTGCTTCTGTGTGCCATTCATGCAGTTCAGCACCTGTCCCTGAAGTGGTCCCCAGTGAGAGAATAGCACAGGACTTGATCAGCTGCAGGAGAACGTGGAACCTGTGGAGAACATTCTGAATAAATTTCAATGTTTATTCATTATAACTTCAATAAGCCTTGCCTATTCAGCAAGTGGTAGAGGGGGCTGCGAACACAGTTGGCTTCATAAACCAAGTTAGTTGACTGTATAATGTTGTTTTTCTTAAAAAAAAAGTTACCTCCCAGCACACAGTTCCAACACTGATGGAAGGGCTGGACTGTTCAGATTCATAACACAGCCATTAGCAGTAATAAACCTAATTCTAATAGGATGAATTTGCAGAGAAAAAAAGCAATGTTGCATTTTGCCTCATTTCTTTCACCACATTCCAAAGCAATTCACACCCAATGCAGTGCAATTTGAAGTTTACTGTCTCTTGATCAGATAAGTGCACACGCTGATTGGCAATTTGTGCATGCTGAGATCCTGCCATCAGCAATATGGTGAATGACAAGACCTTACACTTTTGTTTTGGTGAGATGTTGAGGACTAACGTGACCCAAAGTACACACCAATTCCCCTGCTGCACTTTGAAACTGTGCTGTGAAATGTTTTCAGTCTCATAAAAATCTAAAGTCCACTTTAAGCAAGTGGAAGGACATTTGGACTAAATAGAAACTGTGAAATGAAGTCTTTTGTAAAATTATTCTTTCTCTTTAAGCTGTGTTCTTGGTTATTTCTTGTGGCGTAACCATTGTTCCCCTAGACATTTACATAGCTCCATTTGATGCTTCACTGCTTATGTTTACTTAAGTTACATCCTGGGCTTTCAGCTATGATCATTCCACTGCCCTGCAGGACATACTTCTGTGTCAAAATACTGGGACATACTGGAATAATGCATAGCTTTGCAGTTTTATTTTATAGTCACTCTACAGTTGAAGCCCTCTAGTGCAGTAACTATGTTACTGTAACGTGAAGACATCAGCCCAGAATTTCCATGTGTAACAATGGTGAGATTGTTGTCATGCTCAGTCATTAGTATAGACTAAAGGATTAACTGTACCAATACCAACAATCACAACTGTGCATATGCAGGAGGAGTTATGTAGGTTAGATTGCATGGGACTAAGACCTGATGGAAGAAGCATTTGCAAAGCCCTGTTCTTTTGTTATATAGTTTAATAGTTAACCAGTGATAATAGTCTTTCAATTAAGGTGTTAAACTGGTCCCATTTGTGCAACTGGCTGAACATAACACCCCTGTTTGTCTTGAAAAACCTGTCATGGCTCTCTTATCTTTCGTGTCTTGACCAATATTTATCCCTCAATCTACAACACTCAGAAAAATTATAGTGATCGTTATCTCTTTGCTGTTTATAGCAATATGAAAATTGGCTGCTGTTTCCCACTTTACAACAGTGACTACACTACAAAAATATTTAGTTGTCTGTTCCTGAACATGAAAAATACTAAAAATGCAAGCAAGTGGAGATAGTGCTTGACTGATGCCACTCATCTGGATGGTTATATGAATAGGAAGGGTTTAGAGGGACATGGGCCAAAATCTGGCAAACGAGACTAGATTAATTTATGATTTCTCATCAGGATGGATGAATTGGACTGACGGTCTGTTTCCTTGTTGTACATCTCTGTGACTCAGATGGGATTTGACCCCACATCCCACCTGAGTCACAGAGATGTATAACAAGGAAACCAAATTTGAATTTGGTTAAAGAAGAAAAATCCATTAATTAATAAAACCATTGTTGTATAAAATCATCTGGTTCAATAATATCCTTTTTAGGGAAGGAAATCTGCTATCTGTACCTAGTCTGGATTCATGGACTGCAGATCCACTTTAGTGTGATTGATTTGTAACTGTCTAGTAAACTATTCCATTATAATTAATTACTACAAAGTCTGATATAAGGACTGAAACTGAACAGACCACCCAACAACAAAAAAACAGAAATTGCTGGAAAGTCTCAGCTGGTCTGGCAGCATCTGTGGAGAAAAATTAGAGTTAAAGTTTCGGGATCAGTGACCCTTCAGAACTGACCTTCAAAGGCACTGGAAATGGCTATGGCACACCACAGCTCTGCCAATCTTCAAAGTCCTCCTAACTAACGTCAGAGGGACTATGCCAAAATTGGAAGAGCTGACCATAAGATGAAGAAGCAGAGGTAAGCCTTTCTGCCCATCAAGTCTGCACCACTGTGATTTAAGATCATGACTGATCTGATAATCCAAAACTCAGCTTCTCTGCCTTTTCTACAAACCCCTTGATTCCCTTTATGAATAAACATCTGTCAATCTCAGCCTTGAATATACTTAATCATGCAGCCTTGACAGCCTTCTGCAGTAAAGAATTCTGTACTGAAAGAAGAAATTCCTCCTCATCTCTGTCATAAACGTGCAACTCCCTTATTCTGAGATTATGCCCTCTGGTTCTAGACTCTCCCTTAAAGGGAAATAGCCTCTCTGCATCAACCCTGTAAAGTTCTCTAAGAATATACAGTAGTATGTTTCAATAAGGTTGCCTGTCATTCTTCTAAAGTCCAATGAGTACAGGCTCAAATTACTCAGCCTCTCCTCATAAAATAGTTTTTCCAGACCTGCTATCAGCCAAGTAAACCTTCTCTGGACAGTCTCCAATGTCAGTATATCTTCCCTTAGATAAAAGACCCAAAACTATTCACAACAACAAAAACAGAAGTTGCTGGCAAAACTTTGGAGAGATACAGAGCTAACCTTCTGGGTCCACTGACCCTTTATTAGGGTGTCAGATTTCCAGTATCTGCACTTCATTGTTTTATTTTACTGTTCATAGTATTTCAGCTGAGGTCTGGTTAATGCCTTTGTATTGTTTTAGCAAAACCTCCCAACTTTCATACTCCATTCCCTTTGAAATAAAGGCCAACATCTGTTTGCCCTCCCTATTACTTGCTGAACCTGAATGCTAACAGTTTGTTACTCTGTCCCACCGACTTGTCAAGAAACAGCCTGACACTGCCTTTAAGGTATGAATCAATGTCCTAGGCAACAGCATCTCTATTCCTGGGTATGTTTTGTTCCACCAGCAGATGCACTAGAGGTGGAACATTGTGCTTTACAATTGGGTGGGAGTTGTCCTGGGGCTCCTCAACATTGTTGGACGCAGTGAGGTCTCATGACATAAGGTCAAATATAGTCAAGGAAACCACCTGTCACCCTGAATGGATACTCTTCCATGTTGAACACCACTTGAAGGAAGCACTAAGGGTGACAATGGTACAGAATGTTTTCTAGAGTGATGCTTGATATCACTCAACGCTGGACTTCCATGCCATGTGGAAGTGAAGAATGTACTTGATGAAATATTCACTGCTACAAATAGCCTTGAGATGGAATACCCTGAGGCCTTGTTCATTGTGACTTCAACCTGGCCAACCTCAGGAGTGTGCTACCAGGATACCACCAGCATGTCTCTTGTCCCACCAGGCACCCAAACACAATGTGAACCGTTGCTACACAAGCATCAAAGATGCTTCCCTCTCCTTTCCCCACCTGCATTTTGGTAAATCAGACCATAATGCTGTGCTTCTTCTCCCAGCTTAAAAGCAGAAACTGAAGTGCGAGGAGCCCCTACAGAAAGTAGTACAATGCTCCAACTGAGGTGATGGACAAGCTCTTATGTGACTGGGTGGACTGGTCCATATTCAAAAAATCAGCAGCCAACCTAAATGAGTATGCCACTGCTGTCAAAGACTTCATCAGTAAGTGTGTAGAAGATTGTTTGTTTGCCAAAGAAGTTAATCCGAGTGTTGCATAACCGGAAACAATGGACAAACTAGAAGATCCACTACTGAAGACCAGGTCTGAGGTGTTCAAGAGTGGGTGACCCTGACTAACCCAGGAAATCTAAGTATGATCTTCACAAAGCCATCTGGGTTGCCAAGAGACAATAGCAAACTAAATTAGAACCCCAGATTAACAACACAGATACACGTTGACTGTGACAAAATTTACACAATCTGGCTATAAAGTGAAGTCGAGTAGAATCGCTGACAAAAATGCATCTGGTATATCTGTTCTCACAGTCACCACTGCAGACGTCAGATTGGCCGCCTTCAGGGTGAACCCACAGAAAGTAACTGGCCTGGATTGAATCCCCAACTGTGCTCTTAGATCACGCATGGACCAGCTGGTGACAGTATTTGCAGACATCTTTAACCTTTTTATGATGCAAGGTTCCCACCTGCTTCAAGAAGACCACTGTCATCTTGGTGCCAAAGGAAAATTAGGCAACATACCTCAATGACTACAGCTTGGTGGCTCTGACTTCCATTTATTATGACATGCTTCAAGAAGTTAGTAATGGCATACAACAACTCTCACCTCCCAGATCACCTTGTTCTGCTACAATTCACCTACTGTCACAAATAGGTCCACGGCAGACGAGACCTCCCTGAGCCAACACATATCCTGGGGAACATCTATGTCAGACTCCTATTTATTGACTTCAGCTCTGCGTTCAACACCATAATTCCAACAAAACTCACCTCCAAACTCTGAGACTGAGGTCTCTGCTCCCCCTTCTGTAACTGGATCCTCGACTTCCTGACCCATAGACTGCAATCGATGAGAGTTTGTGATAATAACACCACCTCCACAATAATCTCAACACTGGTGTCCCAGAAGATTGCATACTCCTACTCCTTATACACTCATAACTGTGTGACCAAATTCAGCTCTAACTCCATTTACAAATTTGCTGATGACACCATAATAGTGGGTTGGATCTCAAACAACGATGAGACGGAACACAAGGAGGAGATAGACCACTTAATGGCGTGATGTAAAGACAACAATCTCTCCCTCACTGTCAGCAAAATGAAGGAGCTGGTCATAGATTTCAGGAAGCAGGGTGCCTCTCTGTAGCTGTAACACTGCATTGAGTTCTATTACCATGATGTACTTATACACAAGTAACTTTGGATTAGGTCATGAGCAGAATGACCCATATCCGGTCCCTTGAAGTACACCACTTTTTTTTCTTGCTTCTCTTCTGCCTTGCCTCCCTAGGCAAACAAATTCTTCCTCTGACTAAACATCACTTTCTTTGCTTTTTTAAAACTTTATAAAGGAAGAATTTATGTATCGAGAATGTGAATAGGCACTACACTCTCAAGCCAAACTGCACGCACAGTCTTGTAGTCCATAGCAGAGCTGAGTGAACACCTTGGTGTTCTGATTGAGAGAAGGGTGTTGATTAGGACAGTGGGTGAAATAGGCTGCTGATTAAAAATGACCAAATGGCTACTGCTATTTTAATGGTACATCTGGCGGTCTCGAGTGCATTGGGATTAAACTTTGGGTGTGGCTTAAACGTTCAGCCTTCTGCTGACTGCCTTAGTCCCCTCCATGTCTTACATTCAATTTTATAACCAACTCCCTTGTACACTTGCTTACCACACATATTTTAGAAAGCTAGTTTTACAAGTGAAACCTCTTCTCATCTTCTAGGCAAGTCATGATGTTACCTTTTTAAGAGTAGATGGGTAAAACGCACTTCCTAAAGTGACCCTTGACCTTTTTTTAATTGGTTGTTTAAATTTAGCTACCTACCATGCTGTTTTGTATATTTTTGTATTTTTCTATGTCTGTTCTGAAGTATAGAAATTACATATTGACTGGTTTTTGGGTTCTGGGAATAACTGGACAAGTGACTGTATTTAACCAGTCCTCTAAATACTTGAGGACATAATTCAGCTGCCCTGCTCTGGCACAAAAGTATTGGCTTTTTGGCCAATCCTGAACCTCCTCTTCACTAATAACAAAGTCCCAGAGTACACTCAACATGTGCCTAATGTTGGATTGTAAGTTAATTAAGATCCCTCAGGTTCTTGAGTGATGCTTCACTATTGTATATTGCTTACTACTTTATGAGAAAGTTGCACTTAATGTTCTAACTCGTCTTTCATCTGGTTTGTTCTCAGGATTCTTACAGAAAACAAGTAGTAATTGATGGAGAAACGTGTCTTTTAGATATTCTCGACACAGCAGGTCAAGAGGAGTACAGTGCAATGAGAGATCAGTACATGAGGACGGGCGAGGGCTTCCTATGTGTCTTTGCCATAAATAACACTAAATCATTTGAAGACATTCATCATTATAGGTGGGTTTTAGAAAGGGAGCCTTGTTCTTCCACCTTCTATTGCCTGCTCTGTTTGATATGGCACACTATTTGGTGGTCGAGCACTTGAATAAGCGCTGGAAAGTGAAATTAGTGCAGATAGGTTGGTACAGACTTGATGGGCCAAAGGGCCTCTTCTGTATTATGTGACAGACTATTCGAGACGAAAGGAAAGGGTTCTGACTTTGTAAATGCGGCCTACAAGAATCTATCTGCATTTTAAACGTGGCATGGAAACATTCACAATGGTATAGACTTATTGAATAAATCAAAGAATTGCGGAAGCTGAAAATCTGAAACGTGAACAGAAATTGCTGGAGAAACCCAGCAGGTCTGGCAGCGTCTATGCAGAGTGAAACAGTTCATATTTTGAGTCCTGAGACCCTTCTTCAGAACGAGTTTACTGGATTTGAAAGATATATCTGGATTAATTGAATAGTTGTTTCGAACCAACATGGGTGAAGTGGCCGCCTAGGATATCTAACATCTGGGTGTATAATAGTTCTGTAGATTTTTTTCCTCTTAATGAAATACCACTTTCTTAGTAATAATATTATTACAGGGCATGTATGCACGGTAGGTTGGGAAATGTGGTCTGCGTCTGCTGAATTCAAATTGAATGCAGATTGATGTGAAGAAAATCCCTATACTTCTCTCTACCTGATCCATAGGTTCTGTATGAAGTGAGCTGGTCAGTTTCTGCCCATTTCTCACAGGAATATCTAACATTTGGCAGAGACTAATACCAAATGGGTTTTTCCTGACTTTGAAACTAGAAAAATGGACAATTTATGGAGTGTGAAAATGTTCTCCTGTGATCAGGAGTCATGGCAAGCTGTTTGGGCAGGGTTGGGGGCACTGCATGTGGCTGTGCTATTCCTGACCTGAACAGGCATAATGCTGGCATTGACTGAGAAACAGCATGTGCCCAATGCAACATTGCTCTCCCAATCTCTCAAACATGTCGCAGAAGTGTGGATTTTAATGTTAAAAGTCACACAACACCAGGTTATAGTCCAGCAGGTTTAATTGGAAGCCCTAGTTTTCGGAGCACTGCTCCCTCATCAGGTCCACAACCACCTGATGAAGGAGCAGCGTTCCAAAAGCTAGTGCTTCCAATTAAACCTGCTGGACTATAACCTGGTGTTGTGATTTTTAACTTTGTCCACCCCAGTCTAATACCAGCATCTCCATGTCGTGGATTTTAATATCCTTCTGAATTAAAAGCTGTAAAAGTTTGTCTTTTGTTTCATAGAGAACAGATAAAACGGGTAAAAGATTCTGATGACGTCCCCATGGTCCTAGTGGGAAATAAATGTGATTTGCCCTCGAGGACAGTAGAGACAAAACCAGCCCAGGATCTAGCACGCAGTTACGGAATTCCTTTCATTGAAACATCGGCAAAAACGAGACAGGTGAGTATTGATGTGGATGCAGGTGAACTGAGTTGTGGTACAGAATAGGCATGATCTAACTGAAGACTGCATGAAGTATCAATCTACTTTTGGTCACTGGTTGCCAGCAAAAGTTCTGAACAGTTCTTTTTCTTTTAATGTGACATCCATTGGTGGTGATTTGCCAAGAGTCAACATTGGCCTGTTTGTACACTGTAGGGATTCTATGATTCTCTGTATCCCAAGTTAGCCTTATGAAAAAAAAATGCAACATTCTTCAAGCATTAGACAAGACTGAATGCACAGCTGGGACTTTAAATTGGCATTTAAACAATCTGGCTTTAACTAATTGGTGGCTGCCCTGTTTATACAAACGCCCAGCTCATCAACTTCAGCTTAATAAGTCATCAGAAAAATAGCTAATGAAAGGAAAGTATATGGCTGCGTTGTCTTGATGATGAAATAAACTGATAGGAATTCATCCCAAAAGACAGATTTCACATGATAAAATTTTCATTTGACAAGAACAGAGCATGAATGTTCCATTTACTTTGTTTAATAACACGCATTGAAGTGTCTGATATTGTTGACATGTTTGAAAGAACAATTTGTGAATTGTGTATTATGAAAAATGCGTTGCACAATTATAGATTCATGCAACTCTGTTTTACAATAGAGAGAGTCTGTTGCCTGCATTTCATCATTTCTGTAATGTGGTAATGTTTTGTTAATGTGATCGAGGTAGGTCACGTTACAAAAAGCCTTAAAACAATGATTTGTGTGAATTTTTCACTAGTACTGAGATCTCTGTCTTAGAAGATGCTAATCCATAAACGTTTGTGCTTATTCTGAAATTGCTGCATTGTACTGCTGAATGATGGGGACAAAATTGTTTTGTGTTAACCTCTGCAATTTTCACTGCTCCTTGAATCTCTGCATAATTGAATTCACATCTGTTAAAAGTATCTTGTCTCCATTTCTATGACAAAACAATGAGAACAAACCTGAAGCTTTGTGATTTGTAAATTTAGTACTCTGCATAATTCTTTGGTGGTGGTTTTTTAAAAAATCTTCTGAATCTCTGCATGGCTAAAATCACAACTCCTTTGTCTGCTACTGATTGGGGGCAAGGGATAAATCAATACAATTGTATTCTTCAAAGCTTTATTTTAACCTTTTTGGAGAGAAAATGAACATGGATCTTTGAAAATTTCAAATCATTGCTGAGTTCCTCCATGTTTTGTACCTGTTATATCTGATTATTGAAGGAGTTGTGTTTTGCAATGCAGAGAGTGGAGGATGCATTTTATACACTGGTACGTGAGATTCGGCAGTATAGGTTGAGAAAAATCAACACTGAAGAGAAAACTGCACGCTGTGTGCCCTTTAAGTGTATTGTGATGTGAAACGGTAAGTAGTGAGCTTCAGAAATAAGACCTTGTGGTTCGGGGTGGCGGGTGGGGAGAGCATTATGGAACACTTTTAAGACCAATTACTTGCGTTTGTCTCTTTTTTTTAATATGACATTGTTTCATATTGCAACACCCATGTGAAATTGCTACAATTATTTGGAATTATGGAATAGAAGGTTAGAGCTGTCCATTTGGAAAATAATGTCTGTAATGATCTGCTTAATCCACTGATTTTGATCATTTTTTTCCCTCCGATTATAAAAACTCAATGCTGAGGGAAAGTTTTTCATCATCCTTCCTCTGGTTCTTTTTGTCCAAGGATCTAAATTTTATATTTTCTGGTCGTCATCCAACCTCTGCCTAGTTTCTCTCTTCTGAATTGTCAAAATACTCTTGAATTTGAACATTCTCCCTTCTAACCTTCTCGGTTCCTAGGGGCATTTCCAGCTTCCGTATTTTCTCCACACACTTGAAGTCTTGACATGTAATAACATGCTTTCTATATACATTGGTGTATTGCTACAAAACCTTGTCATCATATTTCGAATTGGTTTATCAAACTTTGTTTGGAAACCTCTTCAATAAATGTTTGTGCATTCTGGTGCACTTCTGACGTTGATTTCAATGTGCATGATAATACAATGGGAAGTCAAACACTGTTGAATTTAATAAACTTAATACTGTTTGAAAGTATATTGCCTATCACAAGAGTGCGGGACTTTGTTCACTTTTACGTTGCATGGTTGTAATGTCCTCGTTGAAGTCCCCGTCATTACTTGGAAAAGTAAGTTAATGCATTTTAAAACCAGTTAATGAATTATGAAATCATGCAGGGTACTGTTTTGTCCCTAGCGTAGTGGACTGGTCCAGTTCAACACACATTACTAACCACAGGAATTTCTCTAATATTAATTGGTAACCACTGACAGCAGCAGTTTTGCCCATTCACCTAATTCAGCTAAATTCCATTGCACTCTGCTTGCATCTACACTGACAGTTTGTGGTGCCATCAGTGAACATGGATCTTATGATACTTTCACCATCTAGCTAATCATTTATAATTGCAGTGGAAGACTGAAGCTTCAGAATAGATTCCTGGGAGCCCCATTAACTATATATCCTGTCAATATGCATGCAATACACGCCCATGGTGGGTCAGTGGATAGAACTGTTGCCTCAGCGCAAGGGATCCAGGTTATATTCCAGCCTCGGGTGACTGTCTGTCTGTGTAGAGTTTGCACATCTCCCCATATCCGCGTGGGTTTTCTCCAAGTGCTCTGGTTTCCCCTACAGTCCAAAGCTGTGTAAATAAGGTGGACTGGCCATGCTAAATTTTCCAAAGTGTCCAGGGGTGTGCAGAACTGGTGGGTTAGCCATGAGTAATGCAAGGCTACAAGGATAGAGCAGAGGGATGGGTCTGGGTGGAATGCTCTTCAGAGGGTAGGTGTGCACTCAATGGGCCAAATGGCCTGCTTTCGCTTTGTAGGGATTCAATGATCATTGCTACTCTGTCACCTTCATCCTAACCAATTTTCTATAAGAGTCTTCTGGCAACATGCTCTCATTTTGCTAATTGTCTCTTGCATGGAGCCTATTTGATGCCTTCTGGAAGCTCCGATAAATTATATCTGTAAATATTTCCTTTGTCTGCCATGTTAGTTACTGTTAGAAACAGTTCAGTTCGGTTCTTTAAAATTCAACGTTTCCTTTTAACAATCCTTGCTGGCTCATTCCAGTCAATGCATAATTATGCCAATGCTTAGTCTCTTTGGCTCTAATAACAGATTCTGGTACTTTCCCTGCAACTGGCATTGGGCTAATATGCTCTAAATTTCTCACTTGTATCTAATTTCTTCAATTGAGAAGTGACGTTGGCAATTTTCCAAGGAGACTGTTCTCCGAATTGGAAATCCCAAAATTAAAAAATCATGACTAATGCACCAACAATTTCCTTACCTTCTAATAGTATGGAGTCGATTCTATTGGATCACGGGGATTTGTTTATCTTTAATATTAAACATGCTATTACTGACAGTGAATCTAGCTGGTTCATTCCAATGACTTATTTTTAGTTTTTTTTCCTATATTTCAGGTATTTTATACCTGAAGTCCAATTCAAAGTAGCTATTTAGTAAGTTTGCCAATTACAGTATTACCTGTGCATATCATTAATTCAACAGGTTTATTCCGAAGCACTAGCTTTTGGATATACCTGAAGGTACATGATGAAGGAGCAGCGCTGTGAAAGCTAATGCTTCCAAATAAACCTGTTGGACTGTAACCTGGTGTTGTGGTTTTTAACTTTGTCCACCCCAGCCCTACATGGTCTCCTCCACATCACTTATATCATTAATGTGAGAGAAAGTGAGGACTGGAGGTGCTGGAGATCAAAGTCAAAAAATGTGGTGCAGGAAGAGCACAGCAGGTCAGGCAGCATCCGAGGAGCAGGAGAGTCGATGTTTTTGGCGTAAGCCCTTCTTTAGGAATGTGGGGAGAGGGGAAGGGGGCTGAGAGATAAATGGTGGGGGGATGGTAGCTGGGAAGGCGGTAGGTAGATGCAGGTGGGGACTGATAGGTCGGGGGGGGGGGCAAAGGGTGGAGTGGATAGGTGGGAAGGAAGATGGACAGGTAGGACCTGAATGTACGTTTGCTTGCTGAGCCTTCACTGGAGGCTCACTGAAGATGTTACCTAGTATGGTGACAAAACGTCTGAAAACGAATCTTCCAGCTCAGTGAGCAAACATACATCCAGAACCTGAAGCTGAGCTACAAATCTTCTCGAAACTCGCTAAGTACAAGAGGGTGGTGCCAAGTTGGAGGGTTGAATCTGGGATGAGGTCAGTAGGGGACAAGGGAAATGAGGAAACTGGTGAAGTGGACGTTAATACAGTGGGGTTGGAGGGTCTGAAGGTGGAAGATGAGGCGTTCTCCTCCATTCATCGCGTGGCTTGGTTTTGGCAGAGGAGGAGGCCCAGGACTAGCATGTCCTTGGCAGAGTGGGAGGGTGAGTTGAAATAGTCGGCTACAGGATGGTGGGTTGTTTGGTGCGTGTGTCCCAGAGATGTTTCCTGAAACATTCCGCGCGTTGACGTTATCAATCTGCCTAATAGCCTTCACTCTCTTCTGGCAAATTGTTTTGAAAAATAATCTTTAGTGTTCTCCGTTTTCATACTTATTCAAAGGCCCCTGCACCACAACTTACAACTATCTCTGTATCGTTTTGAGTTTTTGTTTTTCTAGTGGCTAGCATCTCTAATGTCATGTAAGTGCTTTCTTTTAACTATATCCATTTCCTGCTAGTTGACCAAGAGATCATTTCATTTCACAAGCTGCTGTCGTCTTGTTTTCTTGAAATGAGAGGAAAATACTGCAGATGCTGGAAATCTGAAATATGAACAGAAAGCCCTCTGGACTTGGGCAGTATTTCTGGAAAGCGAAGCAACAGAGTTAGCTTTGATTTTTGAACAGGTTGTGATGAAAAGTCATTGACCCAAACTGTTAACTCTGTTTCTCTCCATAGGTGTTGCTTGACCTGCTGAGTGTTTCCAGTAGTTTGCTTTTAACGTTGTTCTTGAATTCCGTACTCTGCTGTCTTTTTTTTAAATAAAGTGGAATAGATTAAATATGACATTTGTAACACAACAGTATGAATACCATCATGAAAAGGCCAATAATGAAGATTATTGCTGAGCTACTGCCTGGGTCCTTGCTCATTTTCTTTTTGATCTGTCCATCCCGTTAGTTTATTCTAATAATGATATTGTGCATTGTAGTGAAAGCCCTACAAAACTTGGACAGCAGGAGTATCTCCTGCAGAGTTGGGCTGTTGTGCATTTTAACTCTCCCAAGCAGATGTGTGTTTGGGCCTTTTCCCATCATTGACTATGTTACCATGCAGACGGAGAGGGCACCCTCCTGTTTCACCAGCCGTATCCTGATTGGCTTTGAGAGGTGATACCACAGCTTGGAGAACACTGGTTAGCAGCTGCTTATAAGAAGAAAAACCCAAAAGATTGGACAGAAATTTTCTTTTGGCAGGGATTGGAAGGTTCTTGAAACTTGAAGCGGGGGGAGGGATTGTGCTGGCTCCACTAGGGAGTCACGGCCTTTCCTGCCATTTGACACTCCAGTTGATAAATGGTTGCTCAGTCTTTGGCAGAAACTCGACATCTTCATCCTGTCTGCACAGACAGGACAGTTCCCCTCCAAGTCACTCACCATCCTGACTTGGAAGTGTGTCTGCATTCCTTCAGTATCATTGGCACTTCCTCCTAATGGCATTGTGGGTCTGCTTACACCACATGAACTGCAGCAGTTTATGAAGTTCATCATCTTTTGAAGGGTAGCTAGGCATGGGCTATAAATGCAGCCAGTGATGCACAAGTCCCTTGAGTAAATATTAAAAAGGAATAGCAGTTAAAAATGCTGATGGATTCCCGTGCTAGATATTAAACCGTCAGAGAGTCCCTCTGAATCTAATCTCCTTCCTCACCTCAATTGGAAGGCCTTGATATTTCAAAGTCTCTTGCACATTGTGTGATTTCTACTTAAAAGCTTCGTATTGGTGTGCAATAGTTTACACATGCTTCAGTACCTCTAGGAGACAGATAAAGCAATTTGTGTTGTCTAGGTGGCTGGCGGCATTTGACACTCCTCTGCCTCTGTGTAAGATGGGTTGGCAGTCGGAGGGAGGAACTGTGGAGACAAGCAGCTATTTGTGAAAGTGCCACATATCTTTGAGATTAAAAGCACAAACCCAACTGCCTATGCACTTGCAGGTGGTGCATATGGAGAGAAAATAATGATGTATTTTTTTTTAATTTTGCAGGGGGTTGACGATGCTTTCTACACACTAGTCCGTGAAATTCGAAAACACAAAGAGAAAATGAGTAAAGGTGAAAAAAAGAAGAAAAACAAAACTAAGAAGAAGTGTTTAATTATGTGAATAGGTTTTAATGCTTAGCTGGATAAGTGATATCTGATTATTTTTTGTATTTTTTTGTACATTACAGTAAATTATTAGGCTTTCTTTTTATTGTCCTTTTATCAAATTCAGTTTAACAGAACTGACAGCTGTTGGGTCATGGCCTGATTTTTAAAAAAATGCTTAATTTCTTTCCAATGCCAGTATTCTGAGTGTCTGTCATTGTTTTGTTAAATAGCATAACTGTCGGTCTGAAAACAAATCGGTTACTCCTCCAGGACTTTTGCGCATGTAACTATGCTTTTCTAAATAAATTTTGTCCTTATTTATCATGCTGAAAATATATAAATGAAAAAGTATATATTTCCTCTTGAGTGCCAATAGCCTGCTAGGTTCCACCTGTCATGAATGGTTTACCTGGGATATATTTTAATATCTTTGTATGGTTGTAAAACTTAAAAGGTGCACATTTTATACATTGTGCTTTGTTTGTCAATGATTTAATTTCTCTGAATTCTTTTAATTGTGCTGACTTGAGAATGTTCATTAATGTTCTACAGAATTGACAAGTGGCCAGTGTCAGACTTTGTAATGTTTATACTGTAGAAAGTTTGTCTGATATTTGTTGTAATGGCTTTAATGACAAAAAATGTACTTTTTAGTGATTAAAAAATAAAGCAATCCAACCTTGTTCTGACATTTTTAAAGATGAGCTCTGGCTGTGTGTACTTAGATCCATGGCATTATTGACCTACATCTGACTATAAAGGTGCTTTGTTCTTCATCTGACAGAACTGTTACTATTGTTATGAAGGATTGGTGATGCAGGATGTCATAACTCTGCAGCTGAAGATCGTACTGTGACTATTCTTATTTGTAAATTCAAAGAAAAGTTTGGGAACAGAAATAAAGTCACTATTATTGCAGTGTCTTTCAAAATCTCAATGGATAAGCTTTACAGCACACTACATTTCGAAGCAGTCGCTGGTCACCACATTTCCCACCTAACAATTTCCCACCTAAAGCACTGCAAACAGCAATGTAACAGATCAGATCAATTGAGAGAAAATGTGCCTGCTCTCTTTTTGTGTGATTGCGTCATCTGAAAGATGTAACATGCTATTTGGAAAATATGCTCAAATTATAGCATTGGGTGTCATGTTTTGAGCAGGGAATGCAATTCTGGCCAAAATGCATGTTTTAACATTTGTATACTGTGTAACCAGCAAATATGTGTGTAAATTTGTAATGCTAATCAGTATTTGTCTAGTTGCTTGTCAGTAAAAAGGTTATTTCATACTTAATCTGCATTTTAGAAATCTTTTTTCCATTGTAGATTTATTTCTGTTCCAAATCAGTAGTTGTCCCTTCTCATAGTTTGAGTGTAGGTTTTTATTGTTTAGTGTGGTGAAAAAGAAACTTGTCAAAAATACCTAGCTAGATTACAGAACATTTGTTATTTGAAAGCTCAGTCAAGTTTGGGGATTTGTGTTGTGTTATTTTCTTGTACTTGTGTCTTGGTTTTCAATTTGGCATTTTGCTCTGTTGCTCTGGTGAAGGCAGAATTATTAAATAATTTTTAAGGCCGAGGTAGATGGATTCCCCTAAAAAAAAAAGGAAGATTATCAAGGATCAATGGGATTGAGGCATAAAAATCAGCCATAACCTTATTGAATGGTATGGGTAATTGGTCGACTTCTCAATTTGTGTTTTGCACTCTTCATTCTCTAAGGCATGGCAGATAAATGAACCATTCCTAGCACTGGTTTTAAAGTAAGCAAATGGTACATTGGGTTATTTTAGTTACTAATATCCTGCAGATATTAATCTCTTGAGATTTGAGTGGCATTGCCATCATTGAATAACTCCATCAAAATCCTTTGTGGGGGGGGTACCATGCACGTGAAAATGAACTGGGCCAGCGATATAAATACAAGAGTCAGTTAGAGACTGGGAATTCTGAGGTTAATAACTGGCCTCTTGACTCTAAAGTCTGCCATCCTCTCTGGTACACAGGTCAGTACTTAGAAATACTCTGAGTTGCCTGGCTGAGTGAATACACAACAACATTTGAAGATCAACACCATCCAGGACAAAGCAGCTTTCTTGGCATCCTCTTTCTTCTCCTCCCCCCCCACCACCACCTTAAACAGTCCTTCCCTCCCTCATACACCATGACTGTGTGTACCATCTACAAGACACACAACCTCAATGCTCCTTCAACAAACCATGACCTCTACCATACACCATCTTGACTTGAATCGACATTGTGAAGTCACTGTGCAGTCATTGGATCAAAGTCCTGGCATTCCCTTTCGACCATTATGGTTGGTTTATCTTCATGAGATGGATTGTAGTGAAATTTGGTCGAGGAAACAAGTGGCCTTTCCACTGGTGTCCACATCATGGAAAATTATTTTTAAAAATCCTTTACTCTCTAAGGTTCTTGAAATGGTTTTCTCCTCATCAATCTATTTCCATCTTTACTAAAACTCCATCTTTGAACTGCTTCAATCTGACTTTCACCCTCCTCACAGCCCTTGGGTGGGCTTTGCAAAATCCTGACCAATGTTCTGTGGCTAACTTTACTTCCTCTCATCCTCTTGGACATGACTGTGATATTTTGGCGTGGTTAATCATTTTATTCTCTGTTTTTCTGGGACTGGACCTGCATTGTTCCAAATTTTAAACACCGTAACACCGCCTTTTTTGGCGTTGACACTACCCCAAGTTCTTGGTTATCTCCTTTTCCTGATCTATCTACTATTTTGGTAATGTCACCTGCAGGTTTGATGTTATTCAACTGTATTTCTCCACCTATACACTCTCCCTTTCTGTGTCTGATGTTTCAAAGAGTATGTTTATGCAGTTCACATGCATGTCTTCTCCACTGCCTTCTTCCTTGTTCTCAGCCTGTGTGGGCACTTTATCCCACTGCCCTATTTAGAATGATGCGCCTATCTGATACTCCCTTATTGCACCAAACTACTTAGTAACTCAGCAGTGCACACTTTTCTTTACAATGTCCTTGAGTACAAATATTTCTCAAGTATTATGCATGAGCATAATAATAAATAGGCAATTGATTTAGAGTTTTCACACAAAAATGAATAGTTAGATTCCCAGAACATCAATAGCAATTTCACAATAATGTTAAAACGTCACTAAAGCAACAAGTGGGATTAAAATAATATGAGATTATGTAATGTCCTGTTATGCTCCACACCATTAGAATTAAGCTGATATTGCAAACTTTCTGGGTGTAGTAGTGCCTTCAACACTTCAATGTATTAGTGCTGAAAAATAGCACTGGGCAGAAAAGTTGCAAATTGTATTCAACCTAGAAAAATATGAAGCAATGTATTTTGGGAAGATTGACAAGGCAAGGCCAGGGGGCTGACCACTGTTGGAGGGTGTGGTGATACCGCCAAGGTAAAGGAGGGAAGTGAAGATGTGACTGGCAAAGCAGCATTTGCATTTTGTCAATCTTCTACCACCCTACGTGTTTTAGGAAGATCGCAAAATTATGGACAGTACTGCTACAATTTCTGCTCACTTCAGTTTCCATGGATGCATCTCATCTGGTCCTTGTGCCTCATCAACCTTAAGTGCAAACAACAAATCTAAAACCTCACCTTTGTTACTTTTATTTTCACAAATGTCTGGACTACCTTCTCTTCCACCATAACTTGTACAGCAATTTCATTGGTAAAGGCAGGAGGAAACACTGTCACAGCCAGGCAGCAATAGCTAGAGGATGGGTGACAGGAGACACAGCACCTAGAGAAGACGGCAGGAGGAAACACTAAGGCAGGCAGGCAGTCAGCAGTAGTTAGAGGAGTATATGAGAGGAAATGCTGAGGCAATCAGGAGTGCCTAGAAGAGTATCTAAGAGGAGACACTGATATAGGCAGCCAGCAGCACCCAGAGGAGAGGGCAGGAGGAAACACTATGACTGTTGGTCATCAGTACCTAGAGGAGCAGCGGAGCGGAGAGGAGACACTGAGACAGGCAGACAGCAGCACCAGTGGGGAGGGCAGGAGGAAACACAGAGGCGGGCAGACAGCAGTACCTAGAGGAATGGGTGAGAGGAAACCATGAGATAGGTAGTCATAGAGATATACTGCATGGAAACAGACTCTTCAGTCCAACTCATCCATGCCAACCAGATATCCTCAGTAAATCTAGACAAATTTGCCAGCATCTTGCCCATATCCCTCTAAACCTTTCCTATTCATACACCCATCCAGACACCTTTTAAATGTAATTGTACCAGCCTCCACCACTTCCCCTGGCAGCTCATTCCATACACGCACAATGCTCTGTATTAAATGGTTGCCCCTTAGGTCCCTTTTAAATCTTTTCCCTCTCACCTTAAATGTAGGCCATCTAGTTTTGGACTCCCCTACCTGAGGAAAACACCTTGGCCATTCACCCTATCCATGATTTTATAAACCCATATAGCGTCAGCCTTATTCAGCCTCTCCCTATAGCTTAAACCCTGCAATCCTGGCAACATCCTTGTATAGTAAATCTTTTCTGACCCCTTTCAAATTTCAAGTCGTGAGCATTTAGAGCAGTAGACAAGAAGAGGAATCCAAGACAAATGTCACCAACATCCAGACAAATGGCCAAAATGAGGACCACATGACAGGTGGAGAAGTAGAGAAAAGGATACTGAGACAGGCAGAAAGCAGGATCTAGAGCAGTGGGTGAGACAATGGCACCCAAACAGGCAATCAGATACAGAACAAAACTCGATGTGCTGACTGGTGAGAAGTTTTACTTTTTATTCTTTAGTTTAAAGTAAATATTCGGAAAATAGGATGAAGTCTGGGGCATTCCAGATTATCAGATCAACCATGCTGTCATTCGATGAGACAGAATAGACTCGACAGGCTGAATGGCTTATTTTTGCTTAAGTTTTTAAATTCAATTAATAAATCTGAAAATGATAGCCTCATTAATTATAACCAGGAAAATGCTATTGATTGCTGTAAAAATCCATCTGGTTCACTAATGCTCTTTAGGGAAGAATATTTGCTGTATATGTGACTCCAGATCCACAGTATGATCTGGTTGACTCTTAATTGTCCTCTGAGATGACCTAGGAAACCATTCCAGAGAATGGCGGGGCAATAAATGCTGGACTTGGCAACGATAACCACATCTTATGTAAGAATAAAAAGAATGTGATGAAATCAGCAAAAATATGGTCAACAGAATTGGCAACCCTAGTTGCTATTGCCCCTGAAGCAATGGCCTTTAGGATCAGTGACAGATAACTGGTGTAATGAGTGACCAATCATACCAGTGAGAATGACTAATGAGATGGATGACCATTGGGGTAGGTGATCAGTGGGGTGGGCAATGGAATGAATATGCATAGAGCTGAGTGACTGGTGTGACCAATGCTCAACACATTGAGTGACTGATGAGATGGATGACCACTTAGATGATTGACCAGTAGGATGGGTGAATACTCTGAATGATCAGTAGAATTGTTGACCAATGGACAGAGTAATAGAAACATAGAAGATAGATGGTCATTTGGCCCTTCGGGCCTGCTCAGCCATTCATCATAATCATTGCTGATTGTCCAACTCAATAGCCTAATCTGCTTTCTCCTCATAACCTTTGATCCCATTCACCCCAAGTGCTATATCTAGCCGCCTCTTGAATACATTCAATGTTTTGGCATCTTGAGTACTTCCTGTGGTAATGAATTAGCACTCTGTGGGTGAAGAAGTGTCTCCTCATCTCCTTTCTAAATGATCCACCCCGAATCCTCAGACTGGGACCTCTGGTTTTGGATACACCCAGTATCAGGAACATCCTCCCTGTGTCTACACTGTCTCGTCCTGTTAGAATTTTATAAGTCTCTGAGATTCCCCCCGCCCCCCTTACTTGTCTGAACTCCAGCAAAAACAATCCTAGTCAATCTCACCTTATACTTCAGCCCCACCATCCCGGAATCAGCCTTTCACTGCACTCCCTTTACAGCAAGAGCATTCTTCCTCAGAAAAGGAGACCAAAGCTGCACACAATACTTTAGATATGGCCTCACCAAGGCCCTGTATGCCGGCAACAGTGTATTCCCTGCTCCTGTACTCAAAACCTCTCGCAGTGAAGGCCAACATACCATCTGCCTTTTATACTGCCAGCGACTGGTGCAGAACGACACTGAGGTCCCGCTGCACACGTCTCTCTCCCAATTTACAGCCATTCAGGTAGTAATCTGCCTTCTTGTTTTTGCTTCCAAAATTAATAACCTCGCATTTATCCAAACAGAAATTACTGGTTAAACTCAGCAGGTCTGGCAAACATCGGTGGACAGAAAGCAGAGTTCACATTTCAGGTCCAGCGATCCTTCTGGTGGTGGATGGAGGTACTTGCACTTCACTCAATCTCATAATATGGTCTCCTCTACATTGGAGAGACTGGGTGACCGCTTTGTAGAACACCTACGTTTTATCAGCAAAAAAGACTTCGAGTTTCCAACTGCCTGCCACTTCATCACACTAGGTAAAAACAATGACTGCAGATGCTGGAAACCAGATTCTGGATTAGTGGTGCTGGAAGAGCACAGCAGTTCAGGCAGCATCCGAGGAGCAGTACCCTGTTCCACACACTACCCTGTTCCCTGGCCAACATCTCTGTCTCAGGCTTGCTGCAGTCCTCCAGCTGAACCTTAACCCCCTCCTTTGTCTATTTAGAGATAAGTATTCCCCCCTTACCCGTTTCAGTCAATCGGAGGTTTCCTTTCAAACGGACCGCATCGGTCACCAACCGTCAGCCACGTCTCCCGTACGTGATGATGTAATCAAACCGTCGACCAATGGGAAGCTGGAATAACAGCAGCTCATTTTCTGCTTGGGAACTCTTTCTTTGTTTCAAAAATATACTTTTATTTGTAAAAATAAAATTTGTACACAAATGTATGAATATACATATTCTATATAATCTCAAAACGTATACAGATATAGTCACAAATGCAGTTTGGTTCTGTATTATAACAAGAAAACAAACAAATATTGGAGTTTGATTCTATCCAAATAAACCAAAAACATATCTTACACATACAAGACCTTCTGGACTCAATCTTGAATCCAACAATTTTAGGGCCTGAGCACCTTCTTCCATGTGCTTACCCCAAACCCCACACACCAGGCCTTGTCTTCACACAGGCTGCTACCGCACACAACCCATCGTAAGTTGAAAATCACACAATACCAGGTTATAGTCCAACAAGTTTATTTGGAAGTACACGTTTTTGTAGCGCAGGTCCTTCGTCAGGTAGCTAGCAGGGCAGAATCATAGGACACAGAATTTATACTAAAAGATCAAAGTGTCATACAACTGATGCAATGTATTGAACAAACCTAGATTACTATTAAGTCTTTTAATCACTTAGAATGGGTTGCTGGTTTCGATTGATTAATATGTAAATCCCAGAACTTCTTTCAAGTTATTTCGAGATATCTTAAGTTTTTATAAACAAAAGGTGACAGCTCAAACAATGCATGAAAGGTGAGGTTAGTGTCCGTGTGTATTCCAACCTTGAGTCAGTCTGGTTCTATACCCAAAGTAGGAATTTATAAAGTTTCACATAGACTGACTACTTATAGACTGTGTGCCTTTTGAACAAAACGTAATGTATCTGCAAACACAAATCTGCAAATGCAAATTCACCCCATAGCCTTATACGTGTGTGCGCGTGCATGTGAAGGAGAGTGTGTGTGTGTTTGAGAGTGTGTGTGTGCTTGACAGAATGTGTGCGCGAGTGTAACGGAGTACATGTGTGAGGCTGTGCGTGAGATTGTGGGGTGTGTCTGAAAGAGAGTGTGTGTATGAGAGAGGGTTTGTGTGAGTGCGATCGTGTGTAAGAGTGTGTGCGTGTGTGTGTGTGTAAAGTGTAGTGGGGTAACCTGTACTGTGACATGTCCCCAAGATCCCGGTTGAGGCTGTCCTCATGGGTACCCAACTTGGCTATCAACCACTGCTCGGCCACTCTGTGCTGTTGCGTATCCCGAAGTCTGCCTTGGAGGGTGGTCACCCAAAGATCTGAGGCTGAATGTCCTTGAGCGCTGAAGTGTCCCCTGACTGGGAGGAAGGGCAGCACTGGCAAAGCTAGTGCTCCCAAATATGTAAACCTGTTGGACTACAATCTGGTCTTATGTGATTATTTTTAACTTTGTCTACTCCAACACCAGCACCTCCCCATCATTGTAAGTTGCTAATGGGAACCTTTTTTTTTAAGCATATTGAAAATTTATTTTTAAAAATCACCAGTGGCTAAAACAGGCATTACAAGTTGTTTAATACTCTCCATTGCAAAAATAGTCCAAATATACAAAGAAATAGTTGGAGAAAAAGCCGCAGCAAAGCAGCAAATTTCAGAATATTTATTTCGGTAATTAACTGCTGGGACTTTATTTTGTCCATAGATTTCAGATGGGGAGGTGTATTGGGTTTAACTGTAGAAAACGTCCAACTGCTCAGTTTCTTTTATGGTCACTGTCTCTGTAATTGTATCTTCCCTTGTTAAGGTTGACTTTGTCATGTTCAAATCTCCACTCTTTATGCTTCATGCTGTCACAATGTGAATCCCGCTCTTCTCTCTTACTGCGATTGTATTTCTTGTACTTATCACGATCATCATTCTTACTGTCAATCCTGTCTTCTTTTCGCATTTTCTCTTGTCCACTGTGCCTTTCCTCATCATATCTCAACTCTCTCCCATCACCATGTGTGTGTCTTATGTCTCTCTCTGACCTTTCATTGCCAGATCCTCTACCATTTTGATCATCGTTTCGCTTTTCTTCTCTCTCGGAGTGCTAATGGGAACCATTATTGGTGGTCATTGATTCTCTATTGGCTCTCCCAGGCCGACCTTTAACCCCCCCCCCTCCTCCTTTGTCAGTTTAGAGATAAATTTTCCGCCCTTACCCGTTCCAGCCAATCAGAGGTGTCCTTTCAAACGGGACCGCGTCGGTCACCAACCGTCAGCCACGTCCCTCGTACGTGATGATGCAATCAAACCGTTGACCAATGGGAAGCTTGGACGGCGGTGACGCTAGAGGCGGCCTGAAAGGTGAAAGTGCGCCGGCGGCAGGCCGTGTGTCGCTGAGTCTGCGCAGTGGAAGTAGGGGTGCGCGCGAGGTAAGTGGGGCCTGGGCTCCGGGTGAGGCCTGTCCCTCCAACGCCCCGGCTCTTGAGGCCAGTATCCCCTCCGCTAATGCCGTAATTAGTACGGCACAGGGTTCTGGGGTGGGCTTGGGCTGGACCGTGTTACTTCGTTGCAGTAACTGTTTAATCCCAGGTCAGTCCATGTTGGATTGCAGTGTGATCCCTGTCAGGCTGAAGACCTCTGGGAAGAAGCTGCTGCGAGCTGGTCAACTTTTAAACTTGTTTAGCAGGTTCCAGCTGTTGATCTTAAGTACTTTCTTAGTTATAAAATTGAGATGCTGGAGGTCTGAAGCGAAAACCAGCTACAGACTGCACTCCGCCGTCTGGCAGCAGCTGTAGAAAGAGAAAGAAAGTTATCGTTCTGAGCCTCCTATGACTCGTGTTTGCAATGCAGTTTCAGCTCTTAATTTGGGAAAATATGTACTTCTGTCTTGGATAAGGATTTCCTGCACTGCTTTGTGTTGATTGACCTGTTAATCTGCTTGTTTAAGAACAGTCTGTAATGGCTTAAAGTGCACGTAGACTCGGCCTTACAAACTATACAATGATTAGATTAGATTACTTAGTGTGGAAACAGGCCCTTTGGCCCAACAAGTCCACACCGACCCACCGAAGCGCAACCCACCCAGACCCCTAACATGTACCCCTTACCTAACACTATGGGCAATTTAACATGGCCAATTCACCTGACCCGCACATCTTTGGACTGTGGGAGGAAACCGGAGCACCCGGAGGAAACCCACGCAGACACGGGGAGAACGTGCAAACTCCACACAGTCAGTCGCCTGAGGTGGGAATTGAACCCGGGTCTCTGGCGGTGTGAGGCAGCAGTGCTAGCCACTGTGCTGCCCATAAATGGGTTCACTGAAAATATATTTTTTTGGCTTATGACAGTGTATAATTTTGTGAATGATGAAAAAGTGTGTACAGTGCACACTGACCCAACTAGTTTTTGGTGGGTGCTTGTGCTCCTGGGTGTGTCAGTCTTTCAACATTTTTTTTTCTCTTTCTTTCCTTCATTTGTACTTGTCTGCTTTGCTTCTGGAAACATCTAACATGTTTGACCTGTTTCCTGTTGTCCAGTTGGCAACAAAATCTCTGACCTTATTTGACTTAAAATTACTGTTGTAGTTATAGTTTTTAAGTGCAGTAAATAGTGGACATTCTTGTGACATTGATCCTCCCTCTCTGTCATTGGTAACTTTAGTTACCTTTTGGTCACTTCTTAAAGCTTAAGAATAATACTGACCTGGTCTGGCACCATCCTTGTAATGTCAAAGTGAAAGGGTTTCTGTTCTGGGTTGGTGAAGTAATAGAGGTGGTCAGGAAGTGGGCTGCTGGTTGGGAGAGGGGTTTGCCAGGGGTGGTGGAAGGTCTGGGGTAGGGTGCTGGAAAGGGGTAGTAAATCAGACAGCTTACCATTAGTTGGCATAGGGATGTATGTAGTAGGTAAAGGAGATGTTCACTGTCAGTTGTCACACTCCTATCTAGCATGATTCGGAGATGCCGGTGTTGGACTGGGGTGTACAAAGTTTAAAAATCACAACACCAGGTTATAGGCCAACAGGTTTAATTGGAAGCACACTAGCTTTTGGAGCAACGCTCCTTCATCAGGTGATTGTGACAATCACCTGATGAAGGAGCGTTGCTCTGAAAGCTAGTGTGCTTCCAATTAAACCTGTTGGCCTATAACCTGGTGTTGTGATTTTTAACTTCCTATCTAGCAGGTAGTGATTGGTTTAGGGTGTTGTCATTAGAATGCCAGATTGACAGATGCTGTCTTTTTTAAATGGGAAAAAAAAGTATAAATTTGTTTTTTTTTAAATCTGGTATCAGGATCTTGTTACTCATTTATGTAGGTATGCCAACAAGTAGTTTTTCTCCAACAGGATACTGCTGGCAAACCAAAAGGTTTCTTGCAAATCTCACATGAATATCATGATGGGAACTGGTGTGAAGTCATGTCCATAGGCCATGTGTCCCAATTATTGGCTGAGTGCATCAAGTTACATGTCCTGCTGACCATTTAGGCAGCATGCTGATTGTGCTTAATCATGTGCTGGTAAACATTGAATGGTAGATGTGTTTTTTTGCTATTGAAAATCACAAACGATCCAACCTGTACTTAGAATTACATTGGAAAACAATTCATGTGCGTCAGTTGGTCATGCAGTATTCCTGAAGAAGGGCTTATGCCCGAAACGTCGATTCTCCTGTTCCCTGGATGCTGCCTGACCTGCTGTGCTTTTCCAGCAACACATTTTCAGCTCATGCAGTACTTATGTGTGCTAGAAGATAGATATCTAAGTACACAAGATCCTGTTTCTCAAGTAAAAGGGACTTCTCATCTTTTATGTGAAAGAATTAGATCATGGAGACTACTGATTGCCATAGAAATGCAGTGGCAACACCCTGATCAGTCAGTCTGCCTGCCTATACTTAAATCCAAGGTTGACAGTTATCTGTTCTTGCTGTGTTTGCATGTCACTGATAGCCTAACTCATTTCAGCCATTTCTCATGTTGTCTAAATTGGTGTACCTTTCTTTTGTTTCTTTCATCCTAGTCCTGATGAATGTAAGACAAAAGGCTTTGATTTTTGTTTCCTTTTAGCCATGTTGAAACTAACTACATATTAATTGAATCTCATGACAAATTTGACCTTTGTTTCTAAAAGCTTGGAATGCCTTTCTGTAAATAGGATTAGTCGATTTGGATGAAGATTGTGTATGGAATGAGCTGCTAGAGGAAGTGGTGGAGGCTGGTGCAATTATGGCATTTTAAAAGGTATCTGGATGGGTACCTGAATAGGAAGGGTTTGGAGGGATATGGGGCAGCTGTTGGTAAATGGGATTAGATTGATTTAGGATATTTGGTTGGTGTGGACAAGTTGGACCAAAGGACTTGTTTAACACTTCAGCAAACATTAGAATTAATTAGTTAATTGGAGAATTAATTAAAATCTATTTATATTAGAATTCTAACAGTTGCCATAGTCCTACCAGACCTTAGGACTGCACAATTAGAGATGACCGGTACTTTGGGCAAGGGTTAAGCTAGGGAGTTCTAATGGTAACCTCACCTGGTGCAGGAATTGAACCTGTGCTATTGGCATCACTCTGGATTGCTAACCAGCCATCCAGTCGACTGAGCAAAACCGAACTACTAAATTCCAATAAATGTGGTATGCAGGATACTTTTACTGGAATTGGATATGGTATGCTTAGTAGCTGTACTTGTTCTGATAGCTCCTTTTTTTGAAATAGTATAGTCAGGTGTTTGTTCATCTCTTTAAAAATTGCCCTGTAGTAGTAACTCACTGGATCATTTCTGAAAGGATGTTGTGGAACCAGAGACTTTTACAACTAGCCTTCAATTTCAGATTTTATCTGAATTTAAATTCCACCAGCTGCTGTGGCCTAGGCCTCTCCGTTGTTAAAGCAGGGGCATTTCCATTGTGTCACCATCAATGTTTTTCATGCTGCAGTGTTGAGGAATGTGGAAATCGCAGAATGTTTCTATTTAAGAGCCTGTCTGAATCCAGATACTGGATTCAATCTGGTTTGTATGCTATAGCCTTGAGGTTTCCTAGAAGTTGTGGTAATGCTCCACTTGGCCATGGGCCCTCACTGGATGACTTCAGATACAGAGCATTTCTTAATGTGGGAGTGTCCTAAAATAAATTAGCAGTCCTGGGCATTTAACTCCATGGTCTCAGATTGTTATCTAAAAACCTATACCTTTTAGACAAGATTTTGTTTATTAATAATGGTGAATGTCAGAATATGTAGATAAGTTTGCAGCCGGATTGTGATAACGTTCATTTTGTTTTAATGCAGATCCTGAGGATTGCATTGGAATCAGTTTACTGTTAGTTATTAAAATCACTTGAGCTCCAACTTGACTGGATTGCCTTAGGTTTTTAACACTTTTCCTTAAAATAAGAAAGACACCATGGATCAGAGTTTGGATGGACTGCAAGAAAATGGATCTTGTGAGGAAACAAAATGTCTCAACCCTGATTCCTTGAACAAAGGATTCTTATTTGAAATGGATTCTGATGCTTCAGAATTTGAAGTTCCTGAGACACCCAGGTACACTGGCCAGGTCTTAAAATATTATTTTCAATAATTTTAATGTAATTCATATCTATACACTTTTCATAATTTTTTTTGTATATCTCTCACTTTCCCCCTTTTTTTTGTTTTAAGCCCTGTTTTTTCCAAGAAGAACAGTAAACCATATCGTGTGGAGACCGCAGTCCAGGATAGAATTACTAATGAAGGGCGAAAACCTATATCTGTGAGTTGGCCTTTGACCTTGTACCAGCAAATTTGACTCTGCTTCCTACTGAAGTTAGGACAAGCAGTTTGATTCTTTTAAACTAGTTACTTTCGTTGCAGTTTTATCCTAGTGTTTCATTGAGGAATATTGAGATGCAGGAGCCCTTCAAACAGAAGAGAAGCAAGGGCAGAGAGTAAATTTTGATGTTGACCAGGGGTGAGCGGTCTTTTCTGTTTGGTTTGTCACAACAAGGTTCAAGTTATCTTCTGCGAGGCTATAATTCTCCTCCATTTATAACTTCATTTATTGTAAATGATAAACAGCCAATCATTTGTTTTCTTTTTGTAGAACAAATCTATTGTCTGGTCACAAAATTGCAATACAAAGCATAAGTCTTGTATTGAAGTATGCCCAAATTGTTGCACAGAGGTGTGAAGTTTTAACATGAGACTGTTGTTGGTTAGTTGGTTTCTTGGATGCTATCAACTGGAATGAATGTTGCAGTTATATCTTTTCAGTTTTCTGCTTTTCAATCCAGCTGGGCACTTCTACTCTAGAGACAAACCTTGACCTGTTATCTTGGAGCAATAGTATCAAATAACCACTTGCCTTCCTAATTGCTTGCTGTTCCTCTGTTAATGTTTTGTACGCAAGCAGCAGAAACTGTTCTGAACTTCAGTGCTCTCTCAATTTGAAGTTTTTTCTAATCTGGCTGAAACCTCTGTTATACTCTCTACTACTTATCTGGTTCCCCGTCCCCTTGTGACATCTTGCACAATTTTCTTGCTGCTTACTTTCCTACTTAACTGTTCTAAGTTCAATTTGTTAACATGGGGCCCAAGTTCAATACTTTTAGTAGCTATTAGTTCAACCCTGCGGACCCTGAAAATGATCCATTTAGTTAACTTGCATAAATCAATAGAAATATTCCTCTATCCTTGCCAATATGTTGTGAATTTTCTGTATTAATCTCTAAGTTAAATTCCTTAAATCTAAATATACTATATTTTCCTTCTGTACCTGCTAACGAATACTTTGACAAACTTATTTCTTTCGATTGTATTGAATAGTAAAATATTTACGACTAAGACTTATTTACTCAAGTTAATAGACCTTCATTCCCTTGGAGCAGCTTTTAATTTCTCTTTCCCTGATACTCTATTTGAAATATTCCAACTCTAACTTTTGTATTTTGAAGCTTCCGAATGCAAGGTAATTGCTCACTGCAGTTTTAAACTTCCTGGGCATTTACCCAGGAAGCCTCAGGGTTTCTGAGGGTCTTGACAAACATAGTCAGAGACCTGCCATACACTGGACTATCTGGAACAAGATGATCTGAGCTGTTGTGTATATCCTTCAATTTTCTTTAAGTACGCTCATCCTTGTACTGTTTCCCAGAGGAATTTTACCATAAAATTGCTAATTGACCCTGTGTCTAAAATGCTATCAGATCTGAAATAGCCTGTTCTGTATAGTTGGGCTTTCGTCACTCAATGGCTCAAACCATGGAGAAGCTTAGTGTCATTGTGGAAACTGCCCATCCTCTGATCTGATCTTGTCTCCTTTTATTTGTGTGGCTGGTTCAGTTAAGGTTCTGTACCTAACACTTCACTTCAAGAAATGAAAATGGTTGAAGGAAGTGAGCTGAAATTGGAATAATTGAATCTGGTAACTTGCTATAATTTTAAATTTTAATCCATAGAGAAGAGTTTGGTGTGATATATAGTAGTTTGTTGAGATGAAATTAATTGTGCTGTGGTTGGAATTAAAAATCTAGCTATTTAAAAATGTACATATCTTGAGGTGCCAGTTAGCTGCATTATTAAAGATTCTTTAAAGATTAGCTTAACAATTAATGGACAAAAAGATTGCAAGGTGAACAATGGATAGGGGTAAAAGCCATGATTTAACTCCACTATTCATAAAGATTCTCTGTTCGTGTATTTTTTTCTCTTCCTGTCACAATCTTCCCACTTGAAGTGACTTTGCACTATATTTCTGGCAGAGACTAGAAAGAAAGTGGATTGAATAGCCTTTGTCCCTTTAAAAACTGAACAAAAAACAACAGAACTTTTGGCCCAAGAACAGGCCCTTTGGCCGTCCCAAGCCTGAGCTGATCCAAATCCACTGTCTAAACCTATCGCCCAGTTCTTGAGCATCTGTATCCCTCTGCTCCCCATCTATCCGTGTATCTGTCCAGACACACCTGAAGTGAATCTACTGTCTGCCTCTACTACCTCTGGCAACACGTTCCAGGCACCTACTGCCCTCTAACAGTGGTTCAGTGGTTAGCACTAGTGGTTAGCTGACTGTGTGCAAATTCCACACAGACCTTCTCCCTGTGTCTGCATGGGTTTCCTCTGGGTGCTCCAGTTTCTTCCCACAATTTAGAACATAGAACATAAAACATAGAACATGCTCTTCGGCCCACGATGTTGTGCCGAACATTTGTCCTAGCTTAAACACCCATCCATGTACCTATCCAATTGCCGCTTTAAGGTCACC
>NC_057732.1:5715902-5726144 GCF_004010195.1 Chiloscyllium plagiosum
ACCCTGTGGTTTCTGCACCTTTCCAAAATCTGTTTCCCAATCTGTTTCTCCACATCTCTGCTGCTATTGGGGGCCTATAGTAAACACCCAACAAGGTGACTGCTCCTTTCCTATTTCTGACTTCAGCCCATACTACCTCTAAAGGCAGATCCCCCTCGAACTGCCTTTCTGCAGCCGTTATACCATTTCTAATTAGCAACGCCACCCCCCCTCCTTTTTTACCACCCTCCCTAATCCTACTGAAACATCTGTAACCAGGAACCTCCAACAACCATTCCTGTCCCTCTTCTATCCACGTTTCCGTGCAGGTCAGGTTAATTGGCTATGATAAATTTCCCATAGTATTAGGTACATTAGTCAGTTAAATATAGGGTAGGGGAATTGGTCTGGTTGGGTTACTCTAGAGGGTCGGTGTGGACTTGTTGGGCCGAAGGGCCTGTTTCCACACTATAGATCAGATTCCCTAAAGTAGTCTCTGCGTGTATCCCCCTTAAACTTTTCACCTCACCTTGAATGCGTGACCTCTTGTTGAATCCCTCAACCTGGGGGGAAAAAGCTTATCTCTATCCACCCTATACCCTTCATTCTTTTGTAGACCTCGATCGGGTCCACCAACAATCTCCTTTTTTTTTAATGAAAACAATCCTAACCTACTCAATCTCTCTTCATAGCAAGTGCCTTCCTACCAGGCAACGTCCTCGTAAACCTTCTCTGCACCCTTTCCAATACGTCCACATCCTTTTGGTAATGTGCCGACCAGAACTGTACACTGTATTCTAAATGCAGCCAAACCAAAGTCTTGTACAATTTTAACATAACCTGCCAGCTCTTATTGCCAACAGAGGTAGTAGAGGCAGACAGTAGATTCACTTCAGATGTGTCTGGACAGGTGCACAGATAGACGGGGAGCAGAGGGATACAGATGCTTAAGAACTGGGTGATCGGTTTAGACAGTGGATTTGGATCAGCTCAATACCCTATCTAATGAAGGCAAGCATACCATAGGCTGCCTTGACCGCTCTATCCACCAGTGTAGCAACTTTCAGGGTACAATGGACTTGAACTCCTAGATCTCTCTATCAACTCTTCCCAAGGATCTTGTGTTTACAGTATAGTTGGCTGTAGAATTAGACTTCCCAAAATGCATCCCCTCACATTTGCCTGGATTGAACTCTATCTGCCACTTTTCTCTGCCCAATTCTCCAGTTTATCTGTATCTTCCTGTATTCTTTGACAGTCCCCTATGCTTTCTGCTACTCCAATCTGTGTCATCTGCTAACTTACTGATCAGACTGGCAGTGCTCTCTTCCAGATCCTTTATGTATATCACGAACAACAGAGGCCCCAGCACTGATCCCTGTGGAACACCACTAATCACCTTTCTCCATTTTACGAAACTCCCTTCAACTATTATTGTCTCCTGTTGTTCAACCAGTTCCTTATCCACCTAGCTAAAAGACTTTGCACACCATGTGACTTCACTTTCCCCATTAGTTTACAATTAGTTTATCAAACACCTTACTAAAGTCCATTATATAACCTCTACAGCTCTTCCTTCATCTATCAACTTGATCACTTCCTCAAAGAACTAAGTTGGTAAGACACTATCTCCCCTGCACAAAACCATGTTGCCTATCGCTGATAAGCCCATTGTTTTCCAAATATAAATGCATTTTATCCCTCAGTACCTTCTCCAGCAACTTTCCCATCACTGACATCAGGCTTACTGGTCCGTAGTTACCTGGAATATCCCTACTACCCTTGTACAGGGGGACAACATGAGCAACCCTCCAGTCCTCTGGCACTTCACCTGTGTTTTAATGTTGCTACAAAGATATGTCAGGGCCTGTTATTTCCTCTTTCACCTCCCTCAGTAACCTGGGATAGATCCCATCCGGTCCTGGGTATTTGTCCACCTTAATATCCTTTAGCCTACTCAACACATCTTCCCTCCTTATGTCAACGTGATGCAGAGTAAACAAACGTCTATCTCTAACCTCAACATTCATGTTCCCCTCCTTAGTGAACACTGATGCAAAGTAGTCATTGAGAATCTTGCCCATTTTCTCAGGTTTGACACACAACCTTCCTTATCCTTTATTGGACCAACCCTTTCTCTAGTTACCTGAAGTAGCTACCTGTTCTATTTTCAGTTTCCATAAGACATAGGAGCAGAAATTAGGCTATTCAGCCCATAGTCTGCTCTGCTATTCAATCATGACTAAGTTTCTCCCCAAAACCCTTAACCCCCTTTACAATCAAGAACCTATCTATCTCATAAGTATGCTCAATGACCTGGCCTCCAGCCTTCTGTGACAATTTCTGGCACCTAGTCTGTGGCCTTGGAGGGACTGACATATCTGAACTCCAAGGTCTCTCTCTCTACCTCTACCCCCCCCCCCCCCCCTCAGTACCCTCCCCCTTGTGTATTCTCTGACTCATCTCTGGATTAAATTCCATTTGTCACTTCCCACTCAACCAAACCATTGATATTCTGCACTTGGCAGCCATCATCTCCATAATCAATGGTATGGCCAATTTGTCATCTTGAAACTTCACTGTCATGCCTCCTGCTTTTTAAATTCTACATTTTAATATCTACAACAATGAGTTGTGTGACACATTGCTGAAAATTGCTTTCAATTCATTAAAAATTCTGTTGGCAGTGGCCCTTTGTTTCCTGTCTGAGTCAATTTTGAATCCGCTCACTACTTTCCCCTGTACTCATGGCGTTTTCTTTTTTTGTCTGCCATGTGGTACCTTGTTAAATGTCTTTGTCTACATTGATTTTACTATGTGTATTGCACTACACTCGTCAATCCTTGTTGTTCCTCCAAAATATTTAAGCTAGTAAGACCCAACCTTTCCTTAAGAAAACCATGTGGAATATCTCCGGTTTAATCTGTAAGTCCCATTTAATCCTATCTCTGATTCTAGTTATTTGTGCATAAGCCCTAAAGTAGGATTAGGATAGTGAGGTGCTTGTTTCTGACCAGCACCGACTTGATGGACTGAAGGGCCTTTTTCCATATTGTAGATCTGACTGAAACCACTGAGGTCACACTGAATCTATAATTGTATTCTTTGCGCCCTTTTGAAATAATGGTGCCTCATTTGCAGACCTCAGATCCTTGGGTACCTCCTCTGCATTTTAGTGAGGGTTGCAAAATGATCCTCTGCATCCTTTTGAGGAAGTGACCAAGTTGATGAAGGAAGGGCTGTTGACGTCATATACATGGACTTTAGTAAGGCATTTTAATAAAGTTCCCCATGGTAAATTAATAGAGAAAGTCAAGTCACATGGTGTGCAAGGTGTTCTAGCTAGGTGGATAAAGAACTGGTTGAGCAACAAGAAACAGGGTGGTAGTTGAAGGGAGTTTCTCAATGCAGAAAGATGACCAGCAGTGTTTCACAGGGATCAGTGCAGGGGCCACAGTTTGTGATACTCATAAATTAGTTGGAACAGGGCACTGTTAGGATCAGCAAGTTAGCAGATGACGTGAAGATTGGAGTAGCAGAAAGCATAAGCGATTGTCAAAGAATACAGGAGAATATAGATAGACTGGAGAGTTCGACAGAGAAGTGACAGATGGAGTTCAATCCAGGCAGATGAGGTGATGCATTTAGGCAAGTCTAATTCTAGAGTGAATTGTACAGTGAACGGAAGAGCCTTGGGAAAGGTTGAGCAGAGAGATCTGGGAGTGCAGATCCAATGTACCCTGAAGGTGGCTGCACAAGTGGATAGTGGTCAAGAAGCATTATGGTATACTTGCCTACATCAGACAGGGTATTGAGTATAGGAGCTGGCAGGTCACGTCAAAACTGTACATGTTGGTTTGGCTGCATTTAATATACTGTACAGTTTTGGTTGCCACATTACTAAAAGGGTGTGGATGTTTCCTGGTATGGAAGGTGCTAGCTATGAAGATAAAAGTTGAGTAGGTTTTTTTTTTTGAAAGAGATTGAGGGGGGAGCTTGATTGAGGTTTACAAAATCATGAAGGGTATAGACAGGGTCGGTAGAGATAAGCTTTTTCCCAGGGTTAAGGATTCAATAATGAGAGGTCACATTTTTAAGGTGAGGTGAATGGTTTAATGGGGATACACACAGCAAGTACTTTACCACCTCTGCTGGCAACGCATTCCAGATACCCACCACCCTCTGTGTAGAGGCAGGCACGGTAGATTCATTTAAGATGAGTCTGTGAGTAGTTGAGGAGCAGAGGGATACAGATGCTTAGGAATTAGGTGACAGGTTTAGATTCAGATTGGCTCAGGCTCTTCAGTCCTCCAAGCCTGTTCCTGGTCTGTAAGTTTTCTTTCCTTACATGAATATGCAAGGAATAGTGGCAGGCAGAAAGGATCAGTTTAATTTGGCATCATGTTTGGCACAATATCATAGGCTGAAGGGCCGGTTCCTAAGCTGTACTGTTCAATGATCTAAATATCAAAATCAATGATATGGAGATGTTGGTGTTTGACTGGGATGTATGAAGTTAAAAATCACAACACTAGGGTATAGTTCAACAGGTTTATTTGGAAGCACTGCCTTTCGGAATGCTGCTCCATCAGGTGGTTGTGGAGTATAAGATAAAAGTTTTTAGTGTGATGTAACTGAAATTGAAAAAGACCTAGATTGTTTAAGTCTGCCATCTTTTAGAATTACCATGTTGGTTTCAGTTGTTTCATACATAAATCCCAGAACTTTTTTAAAGTTCCAATCTCAAGTGAACTTTAAGATTTATGAAGTGGAGTTTTTAATTTAGATGTGAGGAGCTGCATTTTGGGAAAGCAAATTTTAGCAGGACTTGTACGCTTAATGGTAAGGACCTGGGGAGTGTGCTGAACAGAGACCTTGGAGTGCAAGTTCGTAGCTCCTTGAAAGTGGAGTAGCAGGTAGATAGGATAGTGAAGGAGGAGTTTGGTATACTTTATTGCTCAAAGTATTGAGTACAGCAGTTGGGAGATTGTGTTGTGGCTATACAGAACATGGGTTAGGCTACTGTTAGAATATCATGTGCAAATCTGGTCTCCTTCCTATCTGGATGTTGTGAAACTTGAAAGGGTTCAGAAAAGATTTACAAGGATGTTGCCAGGGTTGGAGGATTTGAGCCATAGCGGGAGGCTGAATAGACTGGGGCTGTGTTCCCTGGAGTGTCGGTAGAGGGGGTGACCTTTATAGAAGTTTACAAAATTATGAGGGGCATGGATAGGAAAATAGAAAAGGTCTCTTCCCGGGACATGGGTAGGATAAATAGACAAGGTCTCTTCCCTGGGGTGGGGGAATCCAGAACGAGAGGGCATAGGTTTAAGGTGAGCGGGGAAAGATTTGAAAGGGATCAGAGGGTCAAGTTTTTTCACAGGTGGTGCATGTATGGAATCTTCTGTCAGGGGAAGTGGTGGAGGTTGGTACAATTTTCTCCAGTATTTCCCTTTTAAAATTTGCTTCTTTAATTCACTCATGGATGAGGCCAGCATTGGCTAAGCCAGCATTTATTATTTAACATTCCTAATTGCCCTGAGGCCAGGTAAGAGTTAATTACATTTGTTGTGGATCTGGAGTCACATGGAGGCCAGTCTAAGCAAGGATGACCTCTTTCTTCCTTGAAAGATATTAGTAAATCGGATGGGGGTTCTTCTAACAATTGGTGGCACATTCATGGTTATCATTAGATTCTTAAATCCAGACTCATTGAATTCAAGTTTTAATATCTGCTGTGGCAAGATTTGAACCCAGGTCCCCAGAATATTACCTCGGTCTATGGATTAACAGTCCAGTGATAATACCACTACCTCTCCCAAATGCTTATTTGTATATCTAATTTTACCCTCATTAGGCAAAGTATCATTTTTAAGCTAACAGTTCTGAAAATTCAAAGATCAGCGACTCAACAGGTATGGTAGCATCTTTAAGCAGGACAAAGTTAATGTTTTGAGACCAATATGATACTCTAGTTATGCTGCGTAGAAACAGGCCCTTCAACATATGCCTGTGTTGACTGACAAACAGAACTACACCAATCCCATTTACCTACACTTGGTCCATAGTCTACTGTGCCCTGGCATTTTAATTGCTCATCCAGATGCTGCTTAAATGTTGCAAGAGTACTTGCCTCCACACACATGATGCCCCCTCAGGCCACACATTTAGTTTTGAACGAATTCTGATTTCATCCAGCCACTTACTACTCACCTTAAATTTGTGCCCTTTGGTCTTAGACATCTGTCATGGCAAAGAGATTCTCATGATCTATCCTGTCGATGCCTCATAACTACTTGTGCTTAATTCAGATCCCCCTCAGCTGCCTCTGTTCCAAGAAAAACAATTCCAGCCTTTCCAATCTCCTGAGAACAGACTTTTTTCTTTCCAGGCAACATCCTAGTGAATCTTCTGTGCACACTTCAGTGCAGTCATGACCTTCTGATGATTAAAACTGCACATTGTTCCATATGTGGCCTAACCAATGTTTATGAAGTTGTAACAAGACTTGCTAGCTCCTGTATTTTTTTTGCCCAGCTATTGGAGGCAACCAGCCCATATCCCACTTTGACTACCTGTGCTGACACCTTTAATGATCTGTGAATTTGTGCACCAAGGTCCCTTTCTTCCTCTGTACTCAGAGGACCTACCATACATTGATCCTCCCAAAATGCATCACCTTGCACTTAGCAAGATTAAATTCCATCTGCCATTGCTTTCCCTGGTTTACCAGCTGATCATTATCAGACTAGCATGAGATGATCCTCCTCACTGTCAACAACACTAATTTTATCTGCAAGCTTATTCATCATGTCCTTCATGTTCATATCAGAGCCCCTACAGTGTGGAAGCAGACCATCCAGCCCAGTGAATCCACATTGACCCTCTGAAGAGCATCCCACTCAGACCCCCTGCTGTCACTGTAACTCTGCATTTCCCACGGTTAATGCACTTGGCCTGCACATCTTTGGACTATGGGAGAAAACCTGGAGAAAACTGCATAGACATGAGGAGAACATGCAAACTTCACACAATTGTCCAAGGCTGGAATTGAACCACCTTTTAGTCACCTTTTCAAGGAACTCAAATTTAGTCAGCCAGAAATGCATGCTGATTATCCCTGAAGATTCTCTGCCTTTCCATGTATTGCTTAATCCTGTCCCTCAGATTTTGCCAATAATTCTCTACGACTGATGTTAAACTAACTGGTCTGTATATACCTGGCTTATCATGAATAAGGAAACCACAGTACCTATCCTCTAGTCATCTGGCATTTCTCCTGTGGCCAGTAAAGTATTAAATATCTCTGCCAGACCCCAGCAATCTCCGCACTTACGTCTCATAGCAGCCAGGGATAGATCTCATCAGGTCCTAGGGATTTAGGTACGTGTATGCCTGCTAAAAGATCTAATACCACCTAATTAATCTTAATGATCTGGAACCTTACCATCTCAAGTAAAATCCCTGGCTACAATGTCTTTCTCCTTTTGTGAATAAAGATGATAGTATTAATTTGAGACTTCTCCTCTGTCCATTCAGGTTGCAGCTTGGACCCTGAGGCCCCATTCATTCCCTGGTAATCCTCTTGTTTTCGATACATTTAATGCCTTGATTTTCCTTGATCCTATCTGCCAGAGATTTTTCGTGGACCCACTTTGCCCTCATTTCCTTTTTAAGCAACCCCCTACAATACTTTAGAAGGGTCATCCCTGTTTTTAATGTGCTATATCTGACATGTGCTTTCTCCTCTTGCATTATGAAATGCTTCCTCCCTTGACATCTCTGAACTTGTTGCCCTTGTCCTTCACTCTTGGAGGAACATGGCCCTGAATTCTCACTATAGTGAGATTTCAGTGCTGATTTAAGAACCCTATCTACATTTACAGCCCACTGGTTACCATGTATACCTGAAGCCTTACTTACCCTTAGTACATTAGGATCAAAAGGAGGACTAATAAAGCATCTTTTTCTTAACTTCACTCCACTCCTCTTTTTGTAATCTTTGTTTTCCTGGTTTTCCTCATTTGTTTCACCTGACTTCAGTACTTTAAGTTTCCTAAATTATTACTTTGAGACTTGTTCAAGCTTTTTTGCTTTCTAGCCCAGTATGCTTCTACATAAACCAGGGGATTCTAGATTTGGCAATCAGATCATTTTGCTATAATGTGTTTTGTTAATGCAAATTTGCTATAACAATTGACGAATTGGGGAACTGTTTCTAAAGCACAGTTTCAAAGCAAGTCTTGGTTGTAATGTGATTCTGGTCCCATTATTTAAACGGTGTTGCTATTGTGATTTTTCTCAACACTCCGTTGCATGAGAATGGAACTACTGCATTATAGCAGAACTGACCGTACAACCTTGCTTTCTTTGTGGGGACTTGTCTCCATTGTCCATGTAGAATCTCTCTCTTTTTGAACCCCTCAATTTGCCATTGCCCTTTTAAGTTAGAGACAAACTGCAGATGGTGGAATCCAAGGTAGACCAGCAGGAGGGTGGAAGAACAGAGCAAACCAGGCAGCATCAGGAGGTGAAGTCAACATTTCAGGTGTAATCCTTCAGGACTGGGGGGTGGATGTAAGGGGAGCTGCAAATAAGGGTAGGACGACAGTGGGGGAGGGAAGGATGGTTGAACACAGGTAGAGAATATGACCTGGTTGGTAGATAGGAATGAATCTGGTTGGTAGCTGGAAGGAAGGGTTAATCAGAGGACTGGAAGAGAAGGAGAGGGTCTGGAAACTGAGTTAGGGGATGGGAAAGGAGGTTAATTGAAACTGGAGAACTCAATGTTCAGTACTCCAGGCTATAGGCTGCCTAGGTGGAAGATGTGGTAGTCTGCCAATTTAGCTGTGGCAATGGAGGAGGCCAAGGATGGTCATGTCAGAGGGAATGGGAAGGGGAATTGAAATGGGCAGTGACTGGAAGGTCAGGTTGTCCCCTGTGGGCCTGTCTGAGATGCTCATTGAAATGTGCCTTTAGTTTACATTTGATCTCTGATGTAGAGAAGACCACATTGGCAGCATTAAATACAGTAAACTAGGTTGGAGAGGCAAGTGAGCCCTTGATTCCCCTGGAAGGTCTATTTATGGGGTCCTAGATGGCGGTGAGGTGGGGGTTTGGTGTGCTGGGAGGTTTTGCATTGTTTATGGTTGCAGGAGAAGGTACTTCTAAGAACAGCATCATCTCTTCTCTCTCTTTTTCTCCCCCCCCCTCCCCGCACACGCATACGCACATGCACATACCAAAGACCACTCGCCACTCACTGCCAACCCCTGAGTGCCAAGATACCGTCCCTTGCAGATGTATGCTCCTTCAAAATTAAATTTTAGGCAAGTCATCTGAAACTTTAGACAGTGGAGAGCTTGGTGTTCAGGAATTGGGTTTTGTCAGTGTACATGTGGAAACTTTAAAGTGTTGCTGAGTGACAGCAAGGAAGTGAAATGAATGTCCTTTGAGCACCAGAGCTCACTGAAGCCAAGTAGAGATCTTATTGCTATGGCTGTTTGGCTGTGGTTTAGATAATACAACCAGGCAATTGTTGCCCCATGAGGTTGGATGATGGTGGAGGGGCAGTGGGGGTTGGTATTATCAACTGTCAGTGTTGCAGATGCGTCAGTCAGATGTACAGCACAAACAGACCCTTCGGTCCAACCCACGCATGCCAACCAGAAATCCCAACCCAGTCTAGTCCCACCTGCCAGCACCTGGCCCATATCCCACCAAACCCTTCCTATTCATATACCCATCCAAATGCCTCTTAAATGTTGCAATTGTACTAGCCTCCACCACTTCATCTGGCAGCTCATTCCATACATCTGTGTGAAAAAGTTGCCCCTTGGGTCTCTTTTATATCTTTCCTCTCACTCTAAACCTATGCTTTCTAGTTCTGGACTCCCCCCAACACCAGGGAAAAGAGTTTGCCTGTTTACCCTATCCATGCCCCTCATGATTTTATAAACCTCTAAGGTCCCCCCTCAGCCTCTGAGGCTCCAGGGAAAACAGTCCCAGCCTGTTCAGCCTCTCCCTGTAGCTCAGATCCTCAAACTCTCCAATCCTTAATCTTTTCTGAACTGTTACAAGTTTCACAACATCCTTCCGATAGGAAGGTGATGAGAATTGTAAGCAATAATTCCAACAGTGGTCTAACCAATGATCTGTGCAGCTGCAGCATGTCCTCCCAACTCCTGTAGTCAATACTCTGACCAATAAAGGAAAGCATACCAAACGCTGCCTTCACTATCCTATCTACCTGCAACTCCACTT
>NC_057732.1:5726168-5731350 GCF_004010195.1 Chiloscyllium plagiosum
ATTTGCTTTCCCAAAATGCAGCACCTCGCATTTATCTGAATTAAACTTCATCTACCACTTCTCAGCCCATTGGCCCATCTGGTCCAGATCCTGTTGTAATCTGAGGTAACCCTCTTCGCTGTTCACTACACCTCCAATTTTGGTGTCATCTGCAGACTTATACCTCATATACCCACATCCAAATCAGCAGCACTCCACTGGTCACAGGCCTCCAGTCTGAAAAATAACCCTCCACCATCACCCTCTGTCTTCTACCTTCGAGTCAGTTCTGTATCCAAATTGTTAGTAGTCCCTGTATTCCACGAGATCTAACCTCGCTAACCAGTCTCCCATGGGGAACCTTGGGCGGCACGGTGGTACAGTGGTTAGCACTGTTGCCTCACAGTGCCAGAGACCTGGGTTCAATTCCCGCCTCAGGGGACTGTCTGTGTGGAGTTTGCACATTCTCCCCGTGTCTGCGTGGGTTTCCTCCGGGTGCTCCGGTTTCCTCCCACAATCCAAAAAAATGTGCAGGTTAGGCAAATTGGCCATGCTAAATTGCCCGTAGTGTTAGGTGTAGGGGAATGGGTCTGGGTGGGTTACGCTTCGGCAGGTCGGTGTGGACTTGTTGGGCTGAAGGGCCTGTTTCCACACTAAGTAATCTGATCTAACCTTTGTCGAACGCCTTACTGAAGTCCATATAGATCACGTCTACTGCTCTGCTCTCGTCAATCCTCTGTTACTTCAGAAAACTCAAATCAGGTTTGAGACATGATTTCCCACGCACAAAACCGTGTTGACTATCTATCTCTAATCAGCCCTTGCCTTTCCAAATACCTGTACATCCTGTCCCTCAGGATTCCTTCCAACAACTTGCCCATCACTCATGTCAGGCTCACTGGTCTGTAGTTCCCTGGCTTGACCTTACCACCCTTCTTAAACAGTGGCACTACATTAGCCAACCTCCAGTCTTCCGGCACCTCACCTGTGACTATCGATGATACAAATATCTCAGCAAGAGGCCTAGCATTCACTTCCCTAGCTTCCCACAGAGTTCCAGGGTACACCTGATTAGGTCCTGGGGATTTATCCACTTTTATGCATTGAGACATCCAGCACTTCCTTCTCTAATATGGACATTTTTAAAGATGTCACCATCTATTTCCCTACCTTCTATATCTTCCATGTCTTTTTCCACAGTAAATACTGACGCAAAATACTCACTTAATATCTTCCCCCACTTTGTCTCCACACGCAGGCTGCCTTGCTGATCTTTGAGGGGACCTATTCTCTCCCTAGTTACCCTTTTGTCCTTAATATATTTGTAAAAACGCTTTGGATTCTCTGTGGCTCTATTTGCTGAAGCTATCACATGTCTCCTTTTTGCCCTCCTTATTTGCCTCTTAAGTATACTCCTACTGCCTTTGTACTCTAAGGATCCAGTCGATCTATACTGTCTATACCTGACATATGCTTCCTTCTTTCTCTTAACCAAACCCTCAATTTGTTTGAATCATCCAGCCTTTCCTTTCACCCTAATGGGAATATGCTTTCTCTGAACTCTTGTTATCTCATTTCTGAAGGCTTCCGATTTTCCAGCCATCCCTTTTTACCTTTGAACATCTGCCCCCAATCAGCTTTTGAAAGTTCTTGCCTAATGCTGTCAAATTGGCCTTTCTCCAATTTAGAACTTCAACTTTTAAGATCTGGTCTATTCTTTTCCATCACTGGCCTAAAGTGCTCCCCACTGACACCTCAGTCACCTGCCCTGCCTTATTTCCCAAAACTAGGTCGTTTTGCACCTTCTCTAGTAGGTACATCCACATACTGAATCAGAGAATTTTGTACACTTAACAAATTCCTCTCCATTTAACCTCCTTAACATTAAGTAAGTAATGGATATTTATCTTTGTCACACTTGTGCAGGATTCCACTTATGACTAGCTGCATTCTGCAGAAAAAGGCCTTAGCTTTTGTAATGCACCATGTCAAATTTGAAGTTCTTCCAGCAGCCTCTGCAATAGGAGGTTAGACATGAACTCTACAGATGCTGCTGGATCAGTATTTCCAGTAGACTGTTTAGCAGCATTGTAATGTTTTGGTTTTTTATATTAAGTTTTAGTTGTATTCCACACACTCCAATTTGGATTTTTACTTTCATTTTGGTGAGAAAAATACTGCCCATTCAAAAATCAACTTATTTTCCATTGTCTATTCTATAAAATGCATTTGTAAACTTTTGTTCTACGTGACTGTGTTCCCCATTTTGTATGCAAACTTAGCGCGTGCACTTTATTCTATAGTCTAAATCATTGTAAATTATCTATTTAGGAGCTCATTTCTGTCTCATGTACCTCTGAATAGCAATGCTTTGCCTTTTACAAAATTAAAATACCACAGATGCTAATGCTGCTGAAACACAGCAGGTCTGGCAGCAACTGAGGAGTGAAATTATTAATGTTTTGAGCTCAGCATGGAACTACTTTTTAGAACTAAAATGCGTTAGGAAATTGGTTGTTCTTAATAACTTCTGACGGAGGGTAGATGGCATCTGGGTCCAGTGCAAAAGACAGGTTAATGATAAAAGAAAGATGGACAATGGGTGTAAACTAAAGTGAGAATGGATCCTTGCTATTGAAAGCAAGGCAAGACTTGGTTGGCAGGGGATGGAGGGTGTGGATGAGAAGAAATATATGGAGTAAACAATGTAGTCAGCTTCAGAAGCTGTGAAATTCATTTGAGACTGAGGCTGCAAAGAGTCCTAGTGGAAAATGAGATGTTCCTTGTTGCTTGCTTTGTGCTTTGTTGAAAATATTGGAGTAAACCAGAACGCGTGTTAGCATGAGAGCACTTGAATGGTAAGTATAACTGGGAGGTCAGGATCATTCTAATGGACAGAACAGATGTTTTGCAAAGTTGTTACTCGTCTTTCTGGTCTTTATCATGGTAAAAGAAACAATATTGTGAGCTGTGAATATAATAACTAGGTTAAAAGAAGTACCAGTAAAGGGTTGCTTTGCCTCACAGGTCTGTTTAGGGTCTTTGGACAGTGAGGAGGGAGATGATGAATGGGCAAGTGTTACACCTTAGATTTGCTTGGGGTAGTGAGGAAATGGTGTGGAATGGACCAGGGTTCCATGGAGGAAATGGTCTCTGTAGAATGCTGCCAATGGAGGAGATGTCATTTGATATCTTGGGCTGATGAAATGGCAGTGGCTGATCCTTTGCAGAGACTAGTGGGATGGAAAATGAGGATGAGAGGAACAGTATTGTTCTGAGGCTGAGGGAGATGGGTGGAACACCGCTAAAGGCCTTTGTCAACCACACAGGTTAAGAGTGGAATCCTTGGGGGCAAAAGGAGCTGTTGGAGGCATCTTGATGAAAGATGGTATTTTCAAACAGAAGCAACAAGGAAATTGGGAGAATGAAGTATAATCCTTGCAGGAAGCAGAGTGTAGTAGTTTGGGAGTTAATGGGCTTGTAACAAATATTGGGGAAATGGCAACAGTGAAGTTAAGAGTCAGACTGGGTGAGAGAAGGATGGAAACTGAACTTGAATCGAGTACCGGCCCATCTTTCCATTTGCAACATAAGGTTTGTACATGAAATAAGCATTAACAAAATAGCTTAGAAATTGGAGCCATGGCTTGTACAGTGCAGATGTGAAGTACCAAATGTATCTCCAGTATTAAATGGTAATCTTGAAACAACCTTATTGTAAGACATTGGACCATCAAAAGTTGTTCTTAAATTCATGATGGCAGAAAGAGTCATGAAAAGATCACAGTTGCAGATGTCCTGAGCGATGCAGTACTGACCACTTCTCTGCTCTGAATCCACTGGCAGTGTGGTACTGGATTTACACTGGCCATTCTGGGTAAGGGTGACTTTCCAATATCTAGAGGAATTGAGACCCAGTCTGGTTTAGGCTACAAAACTAACATGTTTGATGCTCTGAATGTGGAAAGATGGCAAGGAGGTGAGGTTCCACTAGGATAAAGGCTCAGACCGCTTCACTTTTAACTGAAACTACTTTGGTTTAAAATTCAAATTTTAGTTTTGTGGGCATCCTCAAATTGTTTAGTTGAAGAACTGAAAAATCCAGGAGAACAATAGACATTGAGGTCTGCTAGTTGTATCATACATTATTCAATGTAAGTGCGATGTGCAATTTGATAGGAAAATGTCTTGGGATATAAATGCTAGTAAAGCAGAGGTCACTTCAGGTGGGATAGAATTAAGATGTTGTATCACACCTTGGCTGGTTAGACCACAATTCTCTCCAGTTAAACTTCCCCTCTTATTTAAGTGGTATAAAGATACTGGCAAAGATGAAAATGAATTACTTGAACAACAGAATGGAGGTTAAATTTATCAAAAGATTGAATAGGCTGGGGCTCATCCAAATGGAGAAGATACTTGCTACTCCTGATACATGTCTTGGAGGCTTTGATTCCCAATAATAACACTAGGCAGGGGAGCTCAAAACCAGGTGCTAAAATAAAAAAACAGCATGAGTCATTGAGATGTACAGCACAAAAACAGACCCTTTTTGTCCAACTCCTCCATGCCAACCAGATATCCTAATCTAGTCCCACTTTCCAGCATCTGGCTGATGCCCCTCCAAACCCTTCCTATTAATATACCATCCAGATGCTTTTTAAATGCTGCAATTTGTACCAGCCTCCAATTTCCTCTAGCAGCTTATTCTGTACATACACCACGCTGTGTGGAAAAAGTTGTCCCTTGGGACTCGTACATCTTTCCCTTTTCACCCTAAACCTATGCTGTCTAGTTCCCAACCCAGGGAAAAGACCTGGTCTATTACCCTATCCATACCCTTCATGATTTTATAAAACCCTGTATAAGGTCACCCCTCAGCCTCTGATGCTCCAGCAAAAGTAGCTCCAGTCTCCCTATAGCCGAAATCCTCCAACCTTGGCAACATCCTTGTAAATCTTTTCTGAACCCTTTCAAGTTTCACAACATCCTTCCAGAAGAAGGAAACTAGAATTGCATGCAATATTCCAAAAGTGGCTGAACTAAAGTCCTGTATAGCCAGACCTCCCAACTCCTCTCCTTAATACTCTGGGATGCTTTCCTTTATTGGTCAATGCTTTGTTCACTATCCTATCTACCTGTGACTCTACTTTCAAGGAGCTATGAACCTGCACTCTGAGGTCTCTAAGTTCAGTAAAACTCC
>NC_057732.1:5731850-5742518 GCF_004010195.1 Chiloscyllium plagiosum
GGACATGAATCTGCGTCCCTCCAGGTTATGCTGTGCCGACTTTAACGATTTTTAAACTGCAATGTTGAATATTAGTCTTTAGGACAGGTTCTCTAAATGTTGCTTTTTTTCTGCATTTTTTTGGTTGAATTGGCCTTTTCTGCCTTTGAGGTTTTAGATTAGATTACATTACAGTGTGGAAACAGGCCCTTCGGCCCAACAAGTCCATACCGACCCGCCGAAGCGCAACCCACCCATACCCCTACATTTACCCCTTACCTAACACTACGGGCAATTTAGCATGGCCAATTCATCTTTGGACTGTGGGAGGAAACTGGAGCACCCGGAGGAAATCCACACAGACACTGGGAATGTGCAAACTCCACAGTTAGTCACCTGCGGCAGGAATTGAACCCGGGTCTCGGGTGCTGTGAGGCAGCAGTGCTAACCACTGCGCCACCGTGCCGCCCCACTTTACACTACTGCTAAAAAAAATACACTTATCCTGTATTCCATGTCACCATTGACCAGAGTTCAAAATTAAATAATAAACTGCTACAGCAAGAGACAGGCCTTTAAACTTCCTTATTACAAAGACAGAGGAACCTACCTATTGTTTAATCATCATTATCTTCATCTAGGAGATCTATCCAGTCACTTGCACCATTTCCTAAAACCCACTTTAAGTTGAACAAAAGAATCAAGGTTGCCATGCTATCAGATACTTCTGCTTGCAAGTATTTTAATGATCTAATGCTTTATTTGTTGAACTTTGGCTCTGTTCTAGGTTGCACAGACCAGTACCTGTCCACCAAAGAGATGCCTCGTAATGACAAATAGTACTGCAACACAGACACCTGAGAAACGTACTAAAAGACTCCTTGCCAAAAATAGCAAAGCTTATTCTTCCTGCTCGTTGCTGAAGAGTCCTGTGTGTTTACAACCAAAGGAAAATAGAGCTTTCTCAAGTCTAAAATCAAAAAGATCAAGCATTGCAAAAGCTGCTGCTTCCTCAAGATATTTGCTATCACAAAAAACTCCTGTGGAGTCAAAACTGCTTTCGAGGTCAAGAGATTCTAGTTCTTCTACTGTGAAGACGAACTGCTGTGTGGCCTCACGCTGTCATTCCCCTTCAGCTGTTTCCAGTTCTCGCTCCTCTCCAGCAATGAAAAGGGCAAAATCAAGTTCAGAAGGTTTTTCTGTTGCCAGCAGTTCCACTTCAAAAAGTTCTCCAGTGTGCAATGCACTTTTGAAAGAGAGTCTAAGAATAGATTCAGAACAAACATCTTCTGCCTTTGAATTGTGTGCAGGTGGATTTGCAGTTGCCTCTGCTTTCAACTGTGCTGCTTCTCCAGGCTCAGCACTAACTATTTTAGGAAATGGTGCAAGTGACTGGATAGATCTCCTAGATGACGACGATGATGAAACAATAGGTAGGTTCCTCTGTCTTTGTAATATGGAAGTTTAAAGGCCTGTCTCTTGCTGTAGCAGTTTATTATTTAATTTTGAACTCTGGTCAATGGTGACATGGAATACGGATAAGTGTATTTTTTAGCAGTAGTTTAGTGCAGAAGAATATTGGTGTTTTTTTTGCCTCTGTACAGAAGCAAACAAGACTATTCAATCATCAAATCTATGCCAGGATTTCTGTGAGTCAACCAATCTAATCCTACTTTCCTATTCTCTCTCCATGTCTCTAATCTGTTTTAACTTTTTTTTAGTTCCTTTTTTTAAATAAAATCTGTTTTAACATTGACAGAATACCACATTTATTTCCTTTTTTTAAAATGAAGAAAAATTTCACTTGACCATCTGACTGGTCAAAGGAATCAAGCTATCCCGAAACTAAACTGGATAAAGGTATATTAGATCTAGTATTGTGAAATGAAGCTGGGTAAATTGATCTTGTAATTAAAGGGGAGGTGTGATATTTATGGCAGCTGTTGTGTATATAATACGGAATTCAATTGTGGTTTAGTCAAAATTAAGACTTTACCCATCTAATTAGCTTCCAGTTTGAGAAGTGTTTGGTTAATAGTCATAGAGATGTACAGCACGGAAACAGACCCTTCAGTCCAACCTGTCCATGCTGACCTATAGGCCAACCCAATCTAGTCCCAACTCCCAGCACCTAACTGATATCCCTCCAAACCCTTCCTATTCACATACCCATCCAAATGTTTTTTAAATGTTGCAATTGTACTAGCCTCCACTTCCTCTGGCAGCTCATTGCATACATAGACCCTCTGCATGAAAAAGTTGCCCCTTGAGTCTCTCATATCTTTCCCTCTCACCCTAAACCTATGTCCTCTAGTTCTGGACTCCCTGACCCCAGGGAAAAGACTGTCTGTCTGTCTATTTATCCTATCCATGCCCCTCATTTTGTAAACCTCTATAGTCACCCCTCAGCCTCTGACACTCCAGGGAAAACAGCCCCAGCCTGTTCGGCCTCTCCCTATAGCTCAAATCCTCCAACCCTGGCAACATCTATCTTTTCTGAACCCTTTCAAGTTTCACAGCATCTTGCAATAGGAAGGAGACCAGAATTGCATGCAATATTCCAACGATGGCTTATCCAATGTCCTGTACAGCCAAAACATGACCTCCCAACTCCTGTACTCAATACTCCGACCAATAAAGGAAAACATACCAAACATCACCTTCACTATCCCATCTACCTGCGACTCCACTTTCAAGGAGCTATGAATCTGCACTCCAAGGTCTTTGTTCAGCAGCATTCCTTAGACCTTACCTTTAAGTGTATAAGTCCTACTAAGATTTGCTTTCCCAAAATGCAGCACCTCTCATATCTGATGTTGAATAGACTAAAAGATTGGCACATAAATAGTGAAAAACATTTCAAAGAATTCAGATTCTGGACACTCTACCTCAACTCCTTCATTTTCATCTGTTGAGAGAATCTCAAGAATGTATTACAAAAATGTAAGCGTCTAAACTTAGGCAAACTATAGTACTGGAAAAGCACAGCAGGTCAGGCAGCATCAGAGGAGCAGGAGCATCGATATTTCAGGCAAAAGTTCTTCAAGAATGATGCTGAGGGGCAGTGGGGTGGAGAGAAATGAGGGGGTGGAGCTGGGGGAAGGTAGCTGAGTGCGGACAAGCAATGCAAAACCTGAAAAGCAGGTTCTTGTCTTCAACCTGTTCAATCAATTAGTAAAATAGTGACTGATCTATATCTTGAACAACATGTCTGCCTTGGATCCATATCCATAGGTTTTCTTACTAAACAGCCTTCCTGTCAAACTTCAGTTGACCAGCCCACGTCAAGTTTTTGTTCTCCTTCTACATGCCCTATTTTTGTGACTCTTCTACCCCCATTATCACAGCACTACTGCAATAAATATTAATGAACATTTAATTTAGGAGACCATTCATGATTTGGAACAAAGGTTGTGAAAGCTGTGCTAGCTGTGAAGTGCTAGACTCTATGAAATATAGACTTTCATGATACAAATGTGTGGCATCAGTTTGTCCAAGCAAAAATTGGTGTTGGGCAAAAGTATGCACCCGACATCTAAATTCATGGTCTAAGTTACATTGTCAATTGCTGTTACTGGAGCCAAGTTTTAAGTGGTTTCTAATCAGCATCTTCAGGAATTGCACACCACCTCAGTAGGTGGGATGTTTACTCAGGCCCCTTGCTCAGACACTACCACTGTGTCCCAAGAGCCTTCAAGTTGTAAGTAAGCTGACATTTGGGTTAGTAGTTGAATTTGGAAATAGTCAGCATGGACTATTGGACCAAAGAGTCTGTTTCCATGCTGTATGACAGTAGCATTTCCCTGATATGGCCTACATTAATTGGGACTTTGTAAACCTAATAACAATTTGGTGGCTTTCAAAATGGATGCTGCAGCCAGACACTTGATTCCCCAACTTGCTTCAAGGAAGAATGCCACCTGTCTTGCTTTGTTAGATGCTAATCAATTGGAGTCATGAGTTGGACAGAATAGCCATGTCTGTAAAATTACTCTAGAGGCTGGTACCCATCAAGTCACCCTTTAATTATCATCTGCAGAGTACTTGACACTAGTCTGGTTTCCTCAGATCCTGCACTGAACAAGACCCCTGATGCTTCTAGTTGTGTCAGCCAGGGCTCCTTGAATGGACCAGGTTAACAGCCCCAACCATCAAACTTGTCCACCTGGCTGACCTTCACAATTGTTAGTCTGATTCCCTTCTCAGAAGTTGACTTTGAACTGTGTTCACCTGGTACTAAATGACTGCAGTTTAGTACTCTAATTAGAATTATGTCACTTTTAGTGAATGAAAATTGAGAGATCACTACACAGCCCCCAATATTGAGATTTTGTTTGGCTTGAAGTTATAGATCACTATACTTCTAATAGCTTTGTCCTAGATGGATTCCTTGTAAAGTTAAAGGTGGTGTTACTGTTATATTCCATCTGTTAACTTACTTTTTAAGTGCCCTCAAGAGAGCAACAGCAATGGGAGCCACCGATAATTGTGGTTGATGATGATGACTCTACTGATACATTTGTTCGTTTTGCACAACTTGAAGAGGATGAAGCATTTGCCAGACAACTTCAGGTATGTAAATATCTACTGAGTCAGTCACTTATCACAGGAACAGACCCCTCAGCCCAAATTGTCTATGCTGCCCAAGTTTCCAAAACTAAACTTGTCTTGTTTTGCCCATTTCCCTCTCAACCTTTCCTATTCATGTATGTGTCCAAATATCTTCTAAACGTTGTAACTGGACTAGCATCTACCACTTCTGGAAGTTCATTCTATGTATGAACTAGTATGTAGAAAATGTTGCCTCTTAAGGCCCTTTTTTTAAAAGAAAAAACTTCCTCCCCTGTCCTTTTAAAATTATGCCCTCTTAAGGTTGAGGAAGTCAAAACTAAAGAAAAGACCTCTTGTTTACCCTATCTGTGCCTCATTTCATAAACATCAGTAAGGTCATGCCTTAACCACCTCGTGCAGTCCTGTGAAAGACCCAGCTTATCCAGTCCTTGGATTTCTAGGTGTCTAGTAGACTTGGTATCAATTTCTATCGAAATGCAAAAGGGTGTGTTCCCAGAATATCAGCTTTCCAACTGATGGTTTTGGCAGAATTCTAAAATCACAATATAATCTCCAAACCACAGTAAAAGTGAAACATCTGTAACATGGCACTAATTGTTAACACGGTAGTTCACTGAGAGCACTTTGGTGTCACTACAAATATAAATAGCATTTGTTTCTTGTCACTTAAAATTTGTATAGCAATGTTTGGACCAAAGTAGACTACAAAATTGTACAAAGCATGTAGAGGCATTCAATCTGCTGTCTATGCAGTTCTTGAGCTATTTTGGTTCTGTTCTTGTCCCGTGGTTGTGAATCCTTTTTTGACCTCAGTGTATTCATCCAGTATATGGCCCCTGTGAAATTGTTCCATTTTGCTTCATGTTGCTTACTTGTATGTCCCAAAACACTTTCTTCTTTCCTTTTTTAAACTTAATTCTCTGCCTGTCCTTAAGTTTGCTTTTTTTTTTGCTGTTTTCTAGGTTATCTTCTAACCAACCTCCTTCAGGGATGATAAATCTGTGGCAGGTGGGACTTGATTCAGAGGCAGAGACACTACCACTGTCACAAGCCCATCTGTTTTTGTTCTGTTCTTTTCAGTTAAACAACCTGTTGTTTTGGCAGGCGCAGTTTGATCTAGAAGCTCAGCAACAATCTGAAAATACAAGAACTACCTCAGTAAGTAAAATACCACCTTTTTTTGTCTGTGCTAAGCTAACATGAACAGGCTGGATCAAATTCATTACTCTGGCTACTGGGCCAGAATTAAATACTGTCTGCAATCTGCACCAGATAAGCCAGTTTTAATACTGTTCAAAAACTTTTGTCGAAACCTTTGTCTTGCATTCAGGGCAATTTGAGAATTCCAATTCACGGGGGTAAATCATTTTATGCTGCTTTAAATGAGTGCTGTTTAGTTAACAAGTGGATTCTAGAAATGTTGCCAAGAGAAATGCATCTATTAATGACAGTTAACAGCCATGCTTTAAATTTTAAACCATGCAGATTGACTTTGGTTAGGGCATTGCCCTGAGAGGTGAATATGTCATGACTGTCGCCTGTTTTGAGTTGAAATGGGTGCCAGGAATCATTGGCCCTCAAATTCCAGAGTATGCATGATTACCCAATGTGATGCCATCTAATTAGACTGTGTGCTTCCCAAAGACAAGTTTTTGTATCAAACATTCCCTTGCCTTGTCAACCACTAACTACCTTGAAATGGAAAACTCTCAGCAGGTAAGGCAGCATCTGAGTAGGAAGGTGAACGTTTTGAGCATAATGACTTCCCTGATGAAGGATTTTTGACCAAAACATCAACCCTCCTGCTCCTCTGCTGTCTGACCTGTGCTTTTCCAGTGCCACACTTCTAGACTCTGATTTTCCAGCATCTTCGGTCCTCACTTTCTCCTAATGACCACCCTATGACTCCAAATATCGCAAGTGTCTAACATTAAATGTGATTCTGTATTTTAGACATTTTTCTAGATAATCCTGAGTATGTGGTGAATGTGGCACCCTTGTGTATTGCAAGGTGCATATTAATACACAGGTTTTTTTTGCAGACAAAACCAAGTTAACATTTCAAGTCCAGTATGACACCTCAGTTGCCAGACCTGCTGAGTTTCTCCAGCATTTTGTTTTCCAATTTCCAGCATAAGACCATAGACACAGGAGCAGAATTAAACCATTCAGTCCATCAGGTTGCTGTGCCATCCAATCATGGCTGATCTGTTTCTGCACTCCATTCTCCTATTTTCCACTTGTAATCCTCTATTCCTATACGAAACTAGAACCAATGTATCTATCTTTTAAGACACTATGCTGTGGAGGCCAAATCAGTAAGTAACCTGATTCTGCCAGTCAGCCAATCCTCTATCCATTCAAGTACCTTGTCCCTAACACCATGGGCTTTTTTAATCGGCCTTCTGGCAATCCAATTGGATCATGTTAACTAGCTCTGCTTTGTCTAATTTGCTTGTTACCACCTCAAAGAATTCTAACAGATTTTTCAAACATTATCTCCCCTTGATGAAGTTATGCTGAATCAGTCCTATTTTACCATACAATTCCAAGTCCTCTGCAATTTTTGTCCTTTTTTTAATAATGGATTCTAAAGTGTAAAAAGGTCAGGCTTCTAGCCTAAAACTTCCGGTCTTCTGCCTCCTTCCTTATTCATGAAGTTACGTTAGCCACTTTCTAGTCCAGAGACCCTCCGTGACACGAGTGATTCGTGAAAGATCACCAATGCCTCTGCAATCTCTTTTTTTTTTTCTCCTTCAGAACACTGGGGTATAATCCATCTGGTATTTATCCACCTTTCAGAACTTTCAGCTTCCCCAGCACCAGCTCTTTAGTGATGGCCACTACTCTCTCATTTGCCCCCTGACTCTCCTTGAAGTTCTGGTATGCTACTGGTGTCTTCCACTGTAAAAACTGAAAGTACCTAATTCAGTTCCTGTCATTTTTGTTCCCTGTTCTTCAGCCTCATTTTCCAAGAGTCTAATGTCCACTCTTGCCTTTCTTACCTTTTATTTTCTAAAAAGAAAACCTTGCAATCTTACTAGCTTGTTTATTCTGACACCACCACCATCCATCCCCCTACCCATATTGCTTTAAGTTACTCTGCTGTCTCTTACTGATCTCCTCTCTTGTAACTGTGAAATTTATTAATCTGCATACTTTAATTTACTATTTGTATAACCATGCTTTCTAGCTGAGCTTTCCTGTCTCCATCTGAAGTGAATGTCACCCAGCATTGAGCAACTGGCATCTTCTGAGGAGAAAGTGAGGTCTGCAGATGCTGGAGACCAGAGCTGAAAATGTGTTGCTGGAAAAGCGCAGCAGGTCAGGCAGCATCCAGGGAACAGGAGAATCGACGTTTTGGGCATAAGCCCTTCAGGAATTCCTGAAGAAGGGCTTATGCCCGAAACGTCGATTCTCCTGTTCCCTGGATGCTGCCTGACCTGCGCTTTTCCAGCAACACATTTTCAGCAACTGGCATCTTCTGCCTATACCCATAGAAGGTTCAGTAGTGATGGTCTTTTCACTGTGGAACTGCAATAACTAAATGTTGGCATTCTTTACAGACACTGGAAAATTCCCACGCATTTTGTGGTTTGCCTGGGTGTTCGGAGTATGCAGGTTTATTTGCTTCAGACGTTGGATACTGTGGGAAGCCTGGATGTAGTGAGCTTCAGCATCAAAATGACATGTTGAGTCCTGAAAGAATTGACTCTGCTCTTGATCTGCAAAGATTTTTCAATGAGACGAGCGGTAAGTGTTTATGTACTGTTGGCTATCGATATGCTGAAGGGATAGAGGCTGTTTGAAATTATAATACAAAACCATGGAACTTCTCTATGGCTTGGCTTCCACATGAATAAAGGCAGTGCTTGTTGACGCCTGTGCTAATTGGGGAGCACTAATGCACACTGTTCCAAACCTGACTCACTATATAGCACTTCACACCATATGTGCAAATGCAGTGGTGTGCGCTTTTCAAATAGTGGTTCAGTGCAGGGGGAGAAATACCCCTGAGGGAACAGGGTTCATAAGCTGGGGTTTGAGGGAGGGTGAGGTGACAAGGAGCTGGGAAGTCCTATTTCTCCCACTTCCTTCCCCTGCCCAACCATTCTTTTATGCCTGCTACTCCACGAGCATCTTGGGATTCTCCTTTTTAAATTTACTTGCTAGTACTTTTCAACTTTCCTGCTTTTTCAGTGGCCTTTTTATAAAATATTTTTCCTCTTCTCTCCCTGTCATATCTACCTACCACCACCAACCCCCTCCCAAAAATCAGGTGCCCCTCTTTCCCTTAGATGTATTCCTAAATATCCAGGATTCTCTGCTCCTTTTTTGGGGTGAGGGAAAGGGGAGAGAACACACTGGATATGTACTTCCAATAGATTCTGCACCATGCAGGTGCACATCATTCTGCAGTAGATATTTCCACAAGTAGCTATTCTGTGCTACCTTGGCCTTTTTCCTGCTTTATCTTAATTTCCTGTTTCCATTCCCCTCCCCAACCTTTTTCCTTAACACTTTAAAAATGTCAGTCCTCTTCAGACTTGTTACAAATAACTCTTGCTCTGTGTATTGCTGCTTGCATTTTGTTGGTAAACAACACCAGAAACTGTTCAAGTTGTAATTTGACAAGAGTACTGTCCTGCAATTCTAACATGACTAAAATGACTTGAAACGAAAAAATTTTACATTTGGTTTAAAAGCTGCGTTATTGTCATTTGATATCGTTCCCTGAAAACTAAGTAACTAAATCCTTTTCTGATGTTTTTAGGTAGAAGCAGAAGACTTAGACACAATCGGCATCAGCATGCTTCTATGTATTTAGATGAAAGTATAAATGATGGTAATGATTATGAGGTGAGTAGATTCATTTTTTTTTTGTTCATTACACTATTGGTGCAAGATTGAAGGTTTCTTAGTGTAAGTTAGCAATACTGGCACACAGAAGCCCTTTTTAATAGTGAACACCACTTAACATATTTGACAAACTGGAAATCTTGGTCTAATTTCAAAGGTATCTTAAATTTATTGCACTCTCTTAAAACCTAGGAACTTTTGGCTTATGAAGAAAGACAGGGTTCAGCTGTTGCACAGAAAAAACTCAGCAATGCTGAGATTAACTGTTTACCAGTCAATTTATTTGATCCATCAAATGCTGCAGAAAAGACACAGTAAGTAAAAGTTGTTTTTATATTGTCCTTACTTTGGAGTTGTACTAGCATTTAGAATTGGAAAATCTTTAATTTTAAAGTGGTGGGGTGGGGGGGGGAAAGCATCCTAGTCTGTTCATGGGATGTAGGTGGTTTTGGTTAGGTCACTGTTTATTGTCCATCACTAACTGCTCTTGAGGTTGGTGGTGAACTCTGCTTTGAGCCACTGCAGTTCATGTGGTGTATGTAGATGCACCCACAGTGCTGTTCAGGAAGGAGTTCCAAGATTTTGATCCAACAACAATGCAAGAATAACTATAGCTCCACTGTTGGATGTTTCTTCGAGGGGAAACTTGCAGATTGTGTTCACATACTTGTACATTTTTGGTGGCGGCTGCAGGTTTGTTAGACGCTGTTGAGTAGACTGCACAATAAATCGGTGTAGTGGGTAGATGGGTGCCAATCAAATGGGCAGCTTATCCTGAATGGTGTTGAGCTTTTGAGTGGTGGAACTGCACCCATTCAGGATAGTAGAGAATATTCCATTGTAGAGCTGAAAATGTGTTGCTGGAAAAGCGCAGCAGGTCAGACAGCATCCAAGGAGCAGGAGAATCTATGTTTTGGGCATGAGCCCTTCTTCAGGAATGAGGAAAGTGTCCAGCAGGCTAAGATAAAAGGTAGGGAGGGGTGTTGGAAATGCGATAGGTGGAAGGAGGTTAAGGTGAGGGTGATTGGTTAGGAAGGTGGTGCTGAGTTTGAGGGTTGGGGACTGAGACAAGGTGGGGGGAGGGGAAATGAGGAAACTGGAGAAATCTGAGTTCATCCCTTGTGGTTGGAGGGTTCCTAGGCGGAAGATGAGGCGCTCTTCCTCCAGCCGTCGTGTTGCTATGGTCTGGCGATGGCAGAGGCCAAGGACCTGCATGTCCTTGGTGGAGTGGGAGGGGGAGTTGAAGTGTTGAGCCAC
>NC_057732.1:5742614-5785931 GCF_004010195.1 Chiloscyllium plagiosum
TTGGTGGGGTGGTAGGTGAGGACCAGTGGGGTTATGTCCTGGTGGCGGTTGAAGTGGCGGGTCTCAAGGGCGGAGGAGCGGGAAGTGGAAGAGATGCGGTGGAGGGCATCGTCGATCACATCTGGTGGGGGGAAATTGCGGTCTTTGAAGGAGGCCATCTGGGTTGTACGGTATTGGAACTGGTCCTCCTGGGAGCAGATGCAGCGGAGACGAAGGAATTGGGAATATGGGATGGTGTTTTTACAGGGGGCAAGGTGGGAGGAGGTGTAGTCTAGTTTGGTGGGGGAGTTGGTCGGTTTATAGTAAATGTCTGTTGATTCCAGTCGCCCGAGATAGAAATGGAGAGGTCTAGGAAGGGGAGGGAGGAGTCCTTGTAGATGGACAAGCATTTACTGAGACAAGTGGACTATTTTTACTGCAAAATTCCAACTTTCAGTGGTCATCCTTCCTCATGATACTGGTGAGGGATTCACCCATTTGAATACAATTGAATGTCCTGGATGGTAGTTGTACTTGGATGCAGCACTTCACTAAAGATCCTAAGACAGCATTTTCCAAACTTACAACTATCTCTAAGGACAACAGCCAAAGGACACCACCTCCAAACCACATGACATCCTGACTTGGAAAATATCACCATTCTTTCGCTGTCAAAGTCAAAAATCTCAAAGGCACTGTGGGTCAACCTACAGCATGTGAACTGCAATAGTTCAAAAATGCAGCTCACCACCATCACCTCAAGGGTAACTAGGAACCAGCAACAAATGCTGGTCCAGCCAGTAATTGATATGTTCCACGAGTTAATTTAGTCATTGCCTTCACTTTTGTAGAATGGTTGTTACTTGTTGCTCAGCAGAGAGCTTTCCACCCCATTCCAGTTTGACACTAATTTCATGCAGATTCCTTGATGTCATTTTTTTTTGGCCGAATGCTATTTTGATTATTTGGAGCAGTTGCATTGTGCTCCATTCCAGAATTTAGCTCTTTTTGCCTATGATTGCACCATTAATGAGTCACCAAGTAGCACTCATATTTCCAAACTGTCAGTGAGCAGGTTATACTAAGCAAGTGCAGTTTGACATAACTCCTTTTCACCAGTTTGGGTGGTAATTGGCCAGGTTGTATTGGTCTGCATCATGTGGATGGGTAGACTAGTTGTTGCTGAACTGGAACAGCTTGGCTTGGGGCACTGCTGTTTCTGGGGCACTCTACTTCAGTTCTTCTGCCAGAATGTCATCGGGACCCATTGACTTTAATTTTTTGATCACAATGTGAGTAGAGTTGGCTGAAAACTGGCATCTATAATGCTGGGGAACTCTGGGAAGTAACATGCAATTGCATCTTCATCTTCAGCCAGAAGTGCATATGCTTCAGTGTTGGCTTCTGCCTGATGTGCTTGGATCTGCATTAAGGATGGGAATCACCACCCTCTTGTTAATTGTCCATCACTAGCCATATCTGCACATGACCGGGCTACGGAGCCAAGATCTGATCATTTGAGTATGGGATACCTTGGCTCTATCTATCACAAGCTGACTCTTCTGGCATGCAGGTATTAGAAGAACAGGAGTTGGCTTTTTGATCCTTTTTTGAGCCTGCTCCATCATTCATTAAGATTGTGGCTGATCTGACCTTCCCTTTCCTGCTCTTTCCCTGTAACCCTTTGATTCTCCTTCTGATCAAGAGTCTGTCAACCTTTTTTTAAAAAAAAAATACACAAGGACTCTGACTCACTACCACAAAGAGCTGTGAGACAAAGTTCCAAAGATGCTCAATCCTAAAGAAATTCTTCATGACTGTCTTAAATTGGCACCCCTTTATTCTGTGATTATGCCCTCTCGTCCAAGACACTCCCAGTGGGGGAACCTCCTCTCAGCATTTACCCTGCCAAGCCCCTTAAGAATTTCATATGATTCAATGAGCTCAACTCTCATTCATCTAAACTCTAATGAGTCCCACTCTATTTAATCTTTACTCAAAGACCACAATCATCCAAGTGAACCTTCTCAATTGTCTCCAACAAAATGATCTTTTTAAATGAGCCAAAACTCTTTAGTGCTCCAGATATGGTTTCACCAGCACCTTCTACAACTGCAGAAAGACTTTCCCAGGAGGGGAATTCCCTTCGTCTTTTACCTGATGACTCCAGAACCTCAAGAATTTGCACAATAATGTTAAACTTATACAGCAGCTCCCTCCTGACTGGGTGTCTGCCACTACCATCATCTGTAATGGATTTCTGCTGGTGGGACAAGACATAGCAAGGATGCAATTTTAAAGATTTTTGTAGGTCTGGTTGTAAGTTTGTTAGCTGAACTGGTAACTTGTTCTCAGACATTTTGTAATTATGCTAGATAAGTGAGTCTCTGCGCTGGTGTTCTGTTCTGCCTGCTAGTTAAATGGGACAGAACATTAGTGCTTCATCAGAGGCTCACTTATCGAGCATGGTGATGAAACATCTGAGAACACAGTGAGCAAACTTACAACCTGACAGAGAGAATACAGCGAGTAGTATCTGGAACTTGAGGTAGGAATCTAAGTAAAACTAGTCAAGCAACAGCCTGACTGGCAGAACTGTCCCATTGGACAAGTCCCCCAGCTATTAAGGAGGACTTTTCATGGTCAAGGCTTTTGCTGTTTGTTTCCATGCTTAGGTTGATGTCAGGTGATGCATCTACTTGCTTTCCAGGAGACTTTGTAGCAGTTTAATACACGGAGTTACAAAGCCATTTGACGGCAGTTAAGAAGACCACATTGTCTCATTGACATGTGACAGCAATGGTTTCATGCTTGCTGTTAGATTAGCTTTAAATCCAATGTTTTTATCAACTCTGTTCAAATTCCACTGAGCGCTGCGGAGGTGTAGGTCTCCAGAGTACTGATCAATATTGGCATTTGGATAGCATGCATTACTGAAGACTTGGCGGAGGTGGGTACTGCAGGTGCTGGAAAAGCACAGCAAGTCAGGCAGCATCCGAGGAGCAGGAAAACTGACATTTCAGGCAAAAGCCCTTCAGATGCTGCCTGTGCTTTTCCAGCACCACTCTAATCTTTTACTGAAGACTTACCTCTGTAATAAATTGAGCTTCTGTGAAAACCAGTTTCTCATGCAGGACCATCCTTTAAGTGTTATATAAGCTTGACTGAAATGTCAGGTTTGATTTAAGATGGCTTATTGCCTCATTCGGCAGGAGTTGAGAGCCCTGATTCAATACACAGAACTGAAGATGAGTAGAAGCTGTTGGTGTTCTCAACCTATGCTCATCCCAACTCTTCAAATGAAGCTGAAAGTTTGCTTTATTTCACCCTACTTTTCAAAAGCTTCATTTTAAAATTGTTACCTATATCAGGTGGTTAACAGTATTCTGCATCCTGATTATTCTTGCAGGAGTGGATAGGAAACACTTGTGTAACAGTCCAGTGAGTCTCCTTGTTTTAATGTCAAAATTGTAGAAATGTTCACCCTTGCCCTCAGCCTCATTTCTAATATCCTTAATGGGATACCTAGCTTGTTTGGTCAGTTTGGTGGTTGAAATAAAAATGTATAAATTGAGCTGATAGAGAACTGAAATGACCATGAAAGCTGCCAGGTTATAAATGATCTGGGGTCCTTCACATCTGCAAGTGATTTCAGCTTTGCATAAAACAACTAATACCCTCCAAGGTACCTCCTGTCTGTTAGGATAAGCATTTAATGCATCCTTGCCAGTATTGTGCATAGTTTATTCAATTACACCATAAATTTATTTTTGTTATCTATATTTGCTATCAAAATTGCATTTAATTTGATAGATGCAGTTAAGCACCATAGCTCTTTAAAACTCCATTGTTCCTCATTAACCTATTTTTATCTGATTTCTGTTTTTATGCCTCCTTGATTAAGCCAAAACTATGATCTTGCAGATCATATTTTGTTACTTTTAAATTGTGGACTTAGTTCTCTTATTCCATTATACCTGAATGCCTTTTTAAAATACCATTAGGATGGGTTTCTGATCCATTAAGTTTGGCTAATCCCACTTTCATTTTTAATTTTGTTCCTTTTTGGTTAATAATTTCTTGCACTTTTGTTTTAGTATCAAATGCCAATTTTCCCCCTATATTAATCAAGTACCAATCTTTATGCCTTTACACTTCTGGTGAAAAATATTTAACTTTCTCTCTGTACCTTCTGCAACTAACTCTTTTGATCTGCCACTTTTCTCTCTGGCATGTACTTCAAGCAAAATGTTGTCCTGTAAATGAGGTGACAAACTTGAGCCTTATTTCCCTGTTCATGCCTCAAGGCAATTTAAGGATCCCAAAGGTATGGATGGCAGTCAAAAGGTTGAGACTTAACCAGAGGCATAAACATAATCTAGGCTAATGCTTGGCATCAGAAAACTGCAGCCAGATGGCACCTGACTTTCAGATGTTAACAATCCAGTCCAACCTTGTCAAATATATGTACAAAATCTCATGACACTTTTTCTTTAAAAAGAAAAGCACGAGTTCTTTGTCCTTTTACAGGATATCTATTGAGTCAAATGTTAATGCACAAGATTATCTTGTAATTACAACTATTAGTAGCCTCCTGCTCAATGTAAAATATGCTGCATTACTGCAGTGAACACTTTAGTCTTAATTATGAATTTATATGGGAGACTATTACAATAGAAATGTAACATTCTGTATTATTCTAATATTTCATTCACAGTTTACCTAATTTGCATGGTTTTTGAAAGTTGATTTGTTTTTGCGCTCAAATTAAAAGTACATTTTTTTCTTGATTTAAGTTGAGATGTGCATTAGTAAAATATTCATCACATTAATCTCATCAGATGTCATATCTGCTTCAATGACTACGCACCAAGAGAAGAGTTGAGGATCTTGCCATGTCTTCATGACTATCACAGAAGATGTATTGACCGCTGGTTAAAGGTACTCTTTAGCAAAGGCAATGTATTACATGTTCTGCTAAAGCATGTGAAACACTGGGGCTGGTGGCTGGGTACAGACTCTCCACTGAGATTAAAATAACTGTAGATACTAGAAAATGCAAATATTGCAGACTCAAATTAATTGCATGTGGAAAGCATTTTTTGAATTTGTGGTTGAGGATAAGGTTACTAATTAGCTACTGTCAGATGAAAACTTGCTTTTTCTGAATCTAAAAGTTGAACAACCTTTAATCTTTAAAATCTGAAGTTTACTTAGAAAGCAAATAAAATGCAAGAGTATATTTTATTAACACTCTTTTTTACCAGGCTCAATGTAAACTTTTCAATTGAGATTCAGCAGTTACAAATTCAATCATGGTTGTGATGATGACCATTCAGCCCATGTCTCCACAGGTTTTGAGCATTGATTTGATGCTGTAACCTTGCATATGATTTCTAATCAAATCCTCTCACTACTTGAATGCTTTGCTAACATCTCCCACTGCACGATATACAATCTTCAAACTGACTGAAGAGCATTTCCTGATGAAGATATTATGCTCAACGTCACTTCTCCTCCTCAGATGTTGCCTGACCAGCTGTGCTTTTCCAGCACCACACTCTTCGACTGAGGTCTAACTAGTGTCTGAATTTCAGTATAAATCCCTTGTATTTCTGTACCCTTACTAAAAAGCCTAGATAAATGCTGTAAGAACTGTTCACTTCACATGTCTTGCCATCCATCCTCATTTCTGATGAAGGACTTATGCCCAAAACGTGTATTCTCCTCCTTTCGGATGCTGCCTGACCTGCCGTTCTTTTCCAGCACCCCACACTCTTGACTCTGATCTCCAGCATCTGCAGTCCTCTCTCGCCTCCTTTTAAGCACAGATACATTTGGGTTTCTCTGCTCCAAATTGCATTGTTTTGTTAGGAAGAACAAAAATATATTTCCATACACTTTGCTGTCATCAATACTGTTACCTTTTCAAAAAAACTCCATGTTAAACATTACTTTCCCTTATGAAATGCATGCTATCTCTCCTCTTAATTGATTTACAATTATCCATGTGACTACTTCTATCCCAAGTAATTGTTTCTAGAGGTATTAATCAGTCACCTGAAATTTAAACTCACGCCCGATTGTTGGACTTATCCTTGTACACCCTTTTTGAACAAGTGTAATATTTGCAATTCTTCAACTATCTGGCACCATCTTTTAGTCTAAGGAAGATTGAAATTATGGCCAGTCCCTCCACAATTCCCACTCACTCTTCCCTTTGGATGATTCTCAGTTGGTCCAATTAAAACTGATTTCAGGATTGCACCACATGCAGCAGTGAGTAGTCCAACATGCCCAGCAAAAAGTCTCATGCTACGCTCACACATTTTTGAACTGGATTCTTTGTAAGAAAGTGACTTGAAGTTCCCAAACTTGCCCCTTTGTTGATCAATTTCCATTTTAAAACTGGCCTTTAAAGAATTTAGAGCAGCAAGTTAATGTACAAATTAACATTAATACTTTTTAAAAGCCCCATCTTAATGTCTGTTCAGTTTAGTGATAGTAATAGTTGGTAGCAATATTAAAATTTAATTCAAAGATTAATAACTATTTCTATCCTGCAGAGAAACTCAAGTTGCCCAATTTGCAGAGTCGATGTGAATTTGGATCAGTCTTGATGAGCGTAACTATCAGAAGAGTCACAGTGCAATAAATTATTTTTTGACTTGAATGGAATACTGTTTTTAAGATGCATTCAATTGTGCATAGATGAAAGTGTTTCCATTTTATTTCTGTAAAAATGACTTGAATTTCAACACAATAGCTCAATATATATTGTTTAATGTCCTTATTTAAGAACTGATCTCAAATCCTCTTAACAGAAGACCAAAATAAAATTTGAAATCCAAAACAACATTCCATGTTTTCACTTGCTGTATAAAAATAAATGCTTTTGAATATTTGACCATTAAATTACAAACTTTCACATGCCCATGTTGCAACTCTCCTTCCAGATTATTGAATTAGCATCACTAACATCAATTTAGTATAACTTTTCTTGGGGTTAGATCAATCAGCCTAACTTAAGGGCCTAGAAAGGCTCATGTTCCTCATTGAAAGCTAAGATTGGTGGAGTTTAATCTGCCTTGCACTCATTATCTGCCCTTTTTAACAATAGGAAACTTCAAGTTGCAGTATTTTTCTACAAACAAAAGGCACAACTGTACAGTATATTTGAGGTGCCAATGCTGGCAAGATTGAGTAGAATGGGTAGATTTACAGGTTCTTTTGAGGATGAAAGTATTCAGAACCTAAAAAATCCTCCAAGCAAAGTTTCTTTCTTTAATTGCTTTTAACTGGTTTTATACACCTTTGTTGCTGATCAGTTGTCAAGTAAATAATCAGGAGTCTGACTTAACCTGGGACCCACCTTTAGGGTCATATGTTGTTTAATGTCCCCCAACTAAACAGCTTATCAATTTTACACTTTTCTGCAAAGTATTTGATATCAATTCTATTTATAGATGTTATGATTTAAATGTGGTGTTTCTGCAGCTTGAAACCATCCAGCATTTAAAAGGATTCCTTCATATCTTGACAAATAAGACTCGTGATTTACTGCTGTTTTTTTTAGTTTAAAACTAGTGTGCAGTACCTTTAGTTGCAAGCTTTCAATTTTTGTACTGTCCAGTTTTTAGCATGGTGCTCAACAGTTCCTGAATCTTAACTGACATCAAGCAGTATTCAATACTACACTGAATGGAATCTGAAAAGTGTACTTGCAAAAGTACCAAACTCTGCTGTCGTTGAATGAATAACTGTAGCTGCTCAAACTGCAGGCTACAAATTGATTGTTTGCAAATAACTTTGTGGATGGCCAAAGTTGAATGGAGAAATTATATTTTTATACTCTTGTCCTTTTTGTATCAAGAATGAGTCACTTCAAGCATTATTGAATAGCTTGATGTACATGTGGTAATTGTTTTAATTGGAATTTGTAATATGTAGATGTTGTTTGAACACAAATGTACTGAATAGTTTAATTTGCAATTAAAGTCTCAATACATTAGTTCCTCTTTGCTCCTCTGCTTTTTTAAATGGCCAATGAATGCTAAAATAATGCAGACAAAGGCTCAAATCCCCAGTACCTACCATTGGCAGACTCCAGGGAAAATTTAAGCTGGCTACTTTGGCAGCAAGGGAAGAAAAGCAGAATATTTGCTGCACAAAAGGAACTGTCATTTTATGTCCACACAACTAACACAGGTACAGCAAGTGATTAAGCAAATGAAATGTTGGGTCTTCCCTACAAACTATTTAAAATTGAGACATTAGAGAGACTGCACCTTGCTAGTGTACAGTTTCTTTTCAGAGGAACCTTAGCTGTTCAAAAAGCTCACTTGGCTGATCTTTAGGCTGAGGAAGTTGGCCTATAAAAGACTAAGCTGTACTCACTAACTCAGACAGGTTGATTTTATTGAAACCTGCAGAATTCTGTGGCTCTTTTTAATAGGGTAGATGCTAAGTGTTTTCCCCTTTATAGGGAATCTAGAACTGGGTCACTGTTTCAGACTAAGGGGTCTTCCATTTTAGATAGAGATGTAAAATTGATTTTCTCTTGACTGCATCCAAGCAGTAACCTCCACCATTCAAAAAGGTCATGACTGAAGTCTCAACCGTACCTTTTGCCTGTAGGACACAGTAATGCTGAGTTATATGGAAACATCTATCATAGTACAAGATATGTACATTCTGAACAAAATTAGTGGTTTAGAGGAAGTGGACTGTAGCCTAACTTGCAGATGAGGGATAAGTGGACAGGCAGGTTACAAAGAACTTAAATCTTTGTTTATTTTCCCACATTATAAAATGTGGGAAATTAAAGTTAATTTTGTAAGAGAAACTAAAGCTGCAACACTAGGACTTGAGCCTACTTGGGCACAAATCAAAGTGAGCACACATGCAGATAGAAAATTGTCACAATTTGTACCAGCTGAACATTAACCAAATACAGCTGTGAAGTTCTTAAATTTAAGCTGCAAACTGATTTTTCAGCAGTGATTTGTGTATCAAGCCTGTTACAAACACTCTAGGTAAAATAAAACACTCGTCTCCTGTATTAACAAACTTCTTCGCACCAGTTTTATTATCACTTACAGTACATATTCAGTTGCTTAAAATGGCAACTGTTGTATGGTGGTTGGTTAGTATTTGCATTGTAATTAAGTGTTCATTAATCAGACTTTTTAAAAACTTTTTTACCTTTAAAATGAGAGCTGTATTTTTGATCATGGCACAATTAGGCAGCAATAGTCTTGATCAAAGGCCAACATTATTAAATTAGTTTGGATTGACAGGTGTATCTAACTATGATCAGGTTGCATGCAGATAATGCTAACATAGCAAGATCTGAATACTGAGCAGCATTAGTACTTGTATTCTAAAAATGTTTGAATTTTGAACGTTATAGCAATGGCTTCTTAAAAGTACCATTCTTAATTAACCAATTTTAAACACAGCATTGAGACATGCAAATAGATGCAGACAATTTGATTGAATCCCAGAGATAATGCAGTGTATTTGTATACAAGTACATCTTTAAATTGAGGTGTTAAAGTTGCCCCATCAAAAGATCACTCATTCTTCTCTTCATAATAACGTTGTTTCATAGCTCTGTATTTCCTAAGGTAATACAATGCCTCCAGTTCCTTTATCACAAATTCTCCTCGAGCTATTAATGCCTTTATTTGCTCAGGATCTGTAACATCTTTATTTTTAATGAAAGCTGCCTTAAGACGGTCTCTGAAGTAGTCTTCTCCTTTTGGATATTCTTTGCCAAGGTACAGCAACTTTAAGATAAAATATTTATCTTTTAGTTTCAGGGAAATGCATTTAAGTTTTTAGGTTTAGTTAAATACAATATTTTTCATTACATGCTGTTCCTGCTAGTTAATTTAAGGTGTTTGCGGGCTCTGGTTTTAAAACCTAGGAGGACTTCCAAAAATTTGGAGTGATCTGCTTTTGAAATGAGGATTTCTGATGATTGGTCCACCCTGGCCTACATAATTGAAACAAGAGTCATAATATCTATGTTCGATGATTGATTTTGTTTTTTTTTGCAAGGGGAAAAATTGACATTCTCTTTCTTATTCAGGCAAGTGGGATCTCCTCGATCAGTTTTTGTTGTTCAACTTGAAATGAGATGAGTTGCCCAAATATCTCTCTTCCCCCCACCTTGGCCTGTGATCTTCATGCTTTTTCTAGCTCTTCCAGATGTGCCTTGTGAAAGTTTTTTTAGATTAGATTACTTAGTGTGGAAACAGGCCCTTCGGCCCAACAAGTCCACACCGATCCGCCGAAGCACAACCCACCCATACCCCTACATTTACCCCTTACCTAACACTACAGGCAATTTAGCATAGCCAATTCACCTGATCTGCACATCNNNNGAATTGAACCCGGGTCTCTGGCGCTGTGAGGCAGCAGTGCTAACCACTGTGCCACCCAAAGTTATTCCATGGTACCTGACGACAGTTTGGATGGAAGACATTTTTCCCTTTCTACCACTGTTTAATTTCTTCACCTCCCTACTAACTATACTAGATTACATTGTTAGATATGCTGCAAGGTTTGAAACCCTGTTTTATCTGCCTATAGTACAATGCTTCCAGCTTTGCCTCCTTACTTCCCTCTAAGTGTTCTTTAGTTGGCAGAAAAGCTTTCTGCTTTCTTAATCCTACCTCTTGGAACTTTTCCCTATCCTTGTTCCTTTTTTTTATTTTCCTATCCAGTCCCCTGAAACATCTGACTGAATTGACTAAGATGTTTTGTTAAAGGTATAGAATAATTTGTGATTAAGTCTAAAGATGGAAGACTAGCATATGTAGTGTTGAAGTGAAAATACCTTGTAACTAAGTTTATCCTCTATCATTGCCTAGCAAATGTTCCCTACCACATGTGACAACCCAGGGTTTTGTCAATGATTCTGGTATGGACATTGTCTGAGGAATTACAAGTGAAGCAGTCTATGGAGATGAACACAAACCATCAGCAGACTGTCCTGTCATGTGGTAAAAGCAACTGAAGCCATTTGGATCTAGGATGCTGCTCTTTCTACACTTGTTTTTAATTTAAAATTGGTAACTACCTGCTACTTTGCCTCTCTCCTCCTGAGCTACTAGAATGAGATGGTATAGAATGACTATTGGAATGGCTGTCATTTTTTCCCCTATAATTCTTCCAAAGTGTTAATATGGACTGTTGCAAATTCTGACAATAGTCATGTATTAAAATAATTTTTCTCTATCCTTAGATGAAGTCTTTCCATTTTGCAATGACAGTAGAAAATGTTTTTTTAAAAGTCTAGTACTCAGTGACCCTTCCTCCAGGGTAGAATGTTTCAAATGCCCAGGTGTTATGACAAGTTTGCTTAAAGTAACACAAAGATAATGAGATTTAAAATTAGAAACCCAGTTGATTTTTGTACCCTTCTGTACCCAGACCCAAGGAGATTTGAGGTTGATTTATGTACTGAAGGCAGCACACTGATTAACAGTGGCCTGGAAATTTCTGGTCTTGCATGATTTACTTCAGAAACTTTTTTAGTATTATGTTTAAGTTCAATGTTACAGCAGATGACCAGAAACTTACTTGTTTATACAGTTTTATTACTTCACTTCGTAAAGGATTTGCCATGTTCAAACAGAAGATTTTCCATCCAGCTTTTCACTCTCTGCAAAAAAGAAAAGTCTCAAATTTTGGTACATTAAATAGCAGTCTTGGCTTAGTGACTTGAAGGCTGGATTCAAGCCCAATGCAAGACTTGTGAACACAATTTGGGTTGACTCTTAAGCTTAGGTGAATTGTTATGATGCCATAGGACTATTAAAAGTTAGAAAGTTCTCTGTACTAGTCAACATAAGGTCATCAGTCTCCTTACTGACTCTAGAACCATTCAAACGGGTTGCTATGACTGTCCACAAAGTAATTCAATTTTACCCATTGTTTACTGGCTAGAGAAGTCAGCCTATAAACAACCACAGGGGTTCTTTGCCACTAGTGAAACAAGTGTCACAGTTTCTTTCCAGTGCTCAATATCTAGAATTAAAGGCACAAGTAGGATATTGTTGGTTGAGTAGCAAAACTAAAGTTCCATTACTATTAGGAACTACACTAATGATACCCCATTCCCTAATTAATTATAAACAAATTAACCAGACTTGAAGGCCAATCAAACCGATGTTTGAAATGTGTAAACAATACTTTAACATACAAAGTGACAGAACAAACATAACTAGATATTACTGATATCACAAAGCAGATATGAATACTTAAGTGACCACTTACTATGAGTATTATATAATGTGAATTTAGAAAAGATTGCAAAGAGATGTACAGCATGGAAGATGATACTTTGGTCCAACTCGTCCACACCAACCACTTATCCGAAGTTAATCTTGTCCCATTTGTCAGCATTTAGTCCTATTTTTCCAGCCTGATGTCTTAAGTGGTAATTGTACTAGCCTCTTCCGAGCAACTCATTCCATACTCCCACCACCCTCTGCATAAAAAAAGTTGATCCTTAGGTCCCTTTAAGTTTTTCTCCTCACATTAAACCAATGCTCTCTAATTCTGGACAGCCACACCAGGGAAAAGACCATGCCACAAACTGGAAGAATTGTATCTGTTCAAAATGCACTTGCCTCCGCCTAATATTCTGGATCAGTGGTGCTGGAAGAGCACAGCAATTCAGGCAGCAGCAGGTTTTACAGTTCCTGCGGTGGCAGGGGAAAGTGCCAGGATGGGAGGGTGGGTCGTAGGGGGGCGTGGACCTGACCTAATATTGACCATCTGTCAGTCACCTGTTTCAGCCATAGCACTCTTCAGAGTCATAAGGATCCAGGCTCTTCTACAAAATGTTAATAGTCCAGTCCAGTACTAAGGGAGTACTGCATTGTTTTGGATGTGCTGGTATTTGAATGAGTTGTTGAACGGAGGATCTTATCAGCTTACTTTTTTGGTGATAAAACGCATTGTTAAATATAAATCTTTATTTGCTGATGGCACAAAGCTTTGATTTTCCACCTGTAGTATATAATCACTATCCAAAACACCATCAAAATGCTAGGAATTACATTGGTGTCTCACCAGGTAAACAAGAACAAAACTATCTAGTTTAAAAAATAACACCAGATTATAGTGCTACAGGTTTATTTGGAAGCACTAGCTTTCAGAGCAGGGGACGACCACCTGGTGAAGCAGTGCTTTGAAAGCCAGTGCTTCCAAATAAACCTGTTGTAGGATTTTAAACTTTGTATACTATGGTCCAACACCAGCACCTCCAAATCAAAACTAGCTAGTGCAGTTTCCAACATCACTTCTAATCCCTGACAGTCCAGATCTTTCAAAAAAAGCACTAAGATGTTGCTTAGCTTCATTTACACCCAGACTGTCACTACATGCTACACTTGAAGCAGCTGAAAGGGGTAGTGGTGGGGAAAAGAGACTGTCCCACACCTCCTGGAATGTGCCTTTACAAAGGTATGGAGAAATATGCAGTGCTTCTTGTCAAGGTTTGTGCCTGGAGAACTAGCAACTCAGTGAAAAATGCTCTTTGATCTGCCTGAAACTTGTTGGCCCTCCAGTGCAAACAGCTGAACTCAATGTTCCAAGGTGAGGGAAGTACTAATGTTGGGGCAGTTGCCGCCAAGGCACAGTGAGGAGAAACCACCATTCAAGGCTTTTCTACCTATACTGCGTATTCAAGAATGGGTACCCAATAAAAACAATCTACTGATTCCTAAACAAACCCAAACAGGCAGACAACACGCCGAGAAACTCTAGCCACATTACCATACATTAAAGACATCTCTGAAATGACTACCAGACTACTCCAACCCCTTGGCATTATGGTAGTCCACAAAGCTACCACACTAAAACAGCAGCTGATGAACCTAAAAGGACCCCATACAAACAAACAGCAAAATGTAATTTACAAATTAACATGCAAGGACCGTAACAAACACTACATTAGACAGACAGGCAAAAAAAAAACTAGCTACCAAAATTCACAAACACCAACTAGCAACCAAAAGACATGACCCCCCACTATCACTTGTATCGTTATGTACAGATGAAGGACACCACTTTGGCTGGAACACACCCATCCTAGGACAGGCTAAACAGAGAGACACACAGGAATTCCTAGAGATCTGGCATTCTAACTGGTACTCCATCAACAAACACTTTCTCAGAACTTGGTAAATGGAGTCAAAGAGCTGGAAATGATATCACCCACCTTAAGAAACCAAGATACATAAATAGAAAGCAGGACATAACACCAGCACTTCACCAGAGGCTCACTGATGATGTTACCTAGTATGGTGACAAAACATCTGAAAACAAACCTTCCAGCTCACCGAGCAAACTTACAACCCATCTTTCTGCCAAAGTAAGATGGGGGTCCATCCAGTTATCAAACCATTTCAGTACCTCAAATACATGCAAATATAAATCTTGTATAAGAAATGCCAACTTCCAGTGTACGTTTGTTATTCATGTGCAAAGACAACACAGAAATGCGTCAGTATCTGTACTTTACTTGAATGAATAGAGTTATTTTTGCAACAAAAAAAGATCCCAGACCCCCTAATTCTGCCTGCGCCACCCCTGGAGCTGGTGGTTTTGCTGTATTTCGGAGACCGTTCCACCCCCAGGCTTGCCCTGACTTACTGTGTATCCTCACTCCGACCCAACCTTGGGTTCAGCCCAGCTCAGTACCCTCCCTCCTGTCTGACGGCAGGAGGACCTTCACACCGTGTCTCTCTCTCTCTCCCCCCGCCCCCCGTTACCGCCGGTGAGCGGGCCCTTACCCGCCGGCAACAAACACCGTTATGGCGGTGGCGACAGAAGCAGGGACGGGGATCGCTGCCGTAAACTGATTGCTGGCTCCAAGCCCGGTCGCGAAACACACGGCGCATGTGCGGCAGCGGCAAGGAGGGGGAGGGCCGCACATGCGCCGTGAGGCCGGGCGCGTCTCCCAGCAACGGAGCCGCGGTAAACAAGCTTGGCCCTAGCAACGCGGCCTGCTCTTCTCCCTTCTCCCTGTGTCTGCAGATAGAGCGTGCACTTTCTGTTTTTGTTGTAAACAACTGGAACAAGAAGCCACGATGGTGAGTTTAAGCATGTTTTAATTTCAATATTATTATATGAATCAGACTGTACGGGGGAGGCCCGTCGGCCCGTCGGCCCATCCAGTTCCCGTCGACAAATGAAAACTGCTCTCAGTCTACACCAGACCCACTTTCCAGCACTTGGCCCCATAGCGTTATGGTATTTCAAGAGCTCATTTAAGTTCTTTTCAAAAGTTGTGAGGTTCCCTATTTTTACTGCTCTCCTCCCCAGTTTCATGTCAACATCATAGTTTAATATCAATATTACAACATAGTTTAATATCAGTATTGTAACGTAGTTTAATGTCAATATGTCAACATTGGTCTAACATATCAAAATTGTGACCTACTGTTTTCTCACTACATCACACGTTTTAATATCATAACATACTTTAATAACAATAGTACAGCAGTTTGAGATTAATTGTAAGAAATAGCTTAATATTAATATTGCATTGGTTTAATATTACTTGTATAATATAGATATATAATGTAGATATATTCCATGTCATATATTTCAATGAGTTTGGGTTGCTAAGGCAACACATGCATTTCCAAGTATGTCATAGTCTCGAGCCAAATATAGCATGATAGAGGCTCTAATGCCAAGGGGTTGGATAGAGGCTCTAACACTATTGCATGTTTGGCCAGGAATCTCTGTCACTCTTTTTGCCTGCCTCTAGCACATGTTGGAAGGATTTGCCAAGTTATGAACACAACTTCTGATTCAGGGGATGTTATTTCTATGATTTCCAGAAGGCTTTTGCTAAAATCCAGGAATTAGTTACAGCTGAAGATCATGGAAGTGAGGGCAAGCTATTGACCTAGCTAGACAATTGGCTGAGCCACATGGGACAAAGAGAGTGCGGAATAATGGGTAGGTGTTGGTGGTGGCATATCACCAGACCTGTAATTCAGAGATCCAGGCAAATGCATTTGGGACATGGGTTCTCCAATCGCCATGGAACATAGCAAAATTTCAACAACTTCAATTAGAACACTAATGATCACTTTGTAACTATTGTTGATTGTCAAAAAAGGATCGGTTCACTAACTCCATTAGGAAAGGAAATATTTTGTCCTTCCCTGGTCTGTGGCTCCAGACCCACAGCTATATAGTTGATATTTATATATCCTGGTAAGGCAATTCAGTACAAGCGCAATCAGGAATGGGCAGTAATTACTGTTCCAGTGAACAGCACCTACATCCCCTGAACAAGTGCAAAGTCAGAATATTTGGATATGTGCTATGGACCCAAATGTTAATAACCTAACTAATAGGATTAGAGGCTACATATCTAAACCTACCAATGATAGAAATATGATGGATGTATAAGCAGAGTGGATAGAAGTATAAAATTACAATTGAGTGAATGGCTAAAATTGTGGCAAATACATACCAATGTGAGAAAATATAGGATTGTCTAATTTGGTTTTAAAAAGGATAGAATAAGATAGTTTCTAAATGGCAAAAAGATACAAGAAAGGAGATTGAAAGAACGTTGAGGGGGGTGAGTGGAAAATTACATAGGTAATTTAAATGGCACGTACGAGGACAGATAATAATCAAAAAAGGTTCATGGAATTTTAGCCTTTATATCTGGAGGACTACAACATAAAGGGGCAGAATTCATGCTTCAGTTATACAAAGCCTTGTTCAGGCGACATGTGAATCGTTCTGGGCAACATGCCTTAGAAAGGAGATATTGATCATGAAGATATGCAGTGCTGATTGACCAGAATTACACCTGAATTCCAAGTATTGAATTGTGAAGAGATATCAGTCAAACTGGTGTTGCATTCCCTGGATTTTCAAAAATGCAGGGATTATTGACTTAAATTTTTGAACTGTCAACGGGAACTGATAGGGTTGAGGAGTCTAGTCTAAAGAGTAGAGACAGATCTTTCAAGAGTGAAATTAGGAAACTCTTCTCAATAATAGTGGACGTTTGGAACTGTGTAGCAATTGATGCGAAATGTAGTTAATTTTAAAACTGAGGGTGATAGGTTACTGTTAAATTATATAGGGAAATGGATGATAAATGGAAGTAGGTCACATGATAGCCATAATTTCATTGTATGGCAGTACGGGCTTAAAGGGCTAAATAACCTCACTTTTAGCTGATGTGAATTTCTAGTTATGTACTGTACTCCTACAGATTTTTGTTAAACAAACTGTTTGAATGGTGGGCAGATACAAGGAGCTGAATATAATTCAGTCTGTGAGGCAGAGAATATGCAGTCACTGAATCAATCTGAACAGAACTACATTCCCAGAAACAATATACAGTAATATACTTTATACAGGAGAACAAGGTAACAAGGAGTATATTAAAGACTCTAGCTAGTGTAAGATTTCCATCTATTTTTCTACACAAATTAAACTTTGCACTAGTACTGACACTGTCTCTGGTCTTCATTTTTATTGCGTTCACCTTGACCCTGGCTTCCTTGAAAATCGCATTGACCATTTCCATCTAGAAGAACAAGGACAACAGATACATGGAAACACCACTACCTAAAGTTCCCTTCCAAGCCACTCAACATTGTGACTTGCAAATATATCGCTGTTCCTTCACTGTCACTGGGTCAAAATCCTGAAATTCCCTACCTCAGGGTATTGTGGGTCTACCTACAGCATGTGGACTGCACCGGCTCAAAAATGCAGCTCACTCTTACCATCTCAAGCAACTAGGGACTGACAATAAATGCTGGCCAGCCAGCGACACCCACATCTCACAAGCGAATTACAAACGCAGTTTTAAGATATACCCATTATGTATAGATGTGCTTGAAAAAGGTGTCGTGCCAACCTCTCATTGCAACGCTCCAAACATCAATACAGGCTTGAAATCTGAAATTGAAGCAGAAAATGTTGGAAACATTCAACAGATCAGGCAGCATCTGTACTGAAATAGGACTGACATTTCAGGTTGATGACCTTTTGTCCAAGCTGTTCAAAGTTTATTGTATAAAAGGTCTTAAGCATGTATTGATGCATGGAAAGGTTGAGGGACTGGAGATGATGAGATTGATAAAGAATATAATGATGAGTCTGGGAGAGCTTGGAGGGTGAGGTTTGATTAATTAACAAGGCAAATGATGGTGGTGTAAGGCAAAAGGAGATGGTAATGGGACATGTGAAAAAAGACTGTGAGGAAGTGTAAATACGGATAGCAGGATCACTGCCAAAGATGCTCGTACAAAGATGTGCAGGTTAGGTGGATTGGCCAAGCTAAATTGCCCATCGTGTCCAGGGATGTTCAGGGTAGGTGAGTTAGCCAAGGAAAATGTAGGGTTACATGGATGAGGTGGGTCAGTGTGGAATGAATGGGTTGAATAGCCTGCTTCCACACTGTAGGGATTCTATGATTTTCTATGATCTGCGATAGTCTGAAAAAAATAGTAGCAAAAGTTAAGATCTGAAATTGCTGGGTTGGGGGGGGCACTTTGGAGGGTTGGTGTGGACTCGTTGGGATGAATGGCCTGTTTCCACACTGCAGGGATTCTTACAAAAATGTTTAATGTGGAAGACTGTGAAGGGTCTCAACACTGGGGTCATGGCAGTTCTGTGGCCTATCTCTATTTATCATTCTTATCCCTATATTATTTAACAACTTTTAAGCACTAATCTATCATCTTCAGTTTTAAAATTAACTATTGACCGAGCATCAGTTGTTGAAGAGTTTAGTCTGGAAGTCTGTGAAGATTCTCAACACTGAGGCTTAACATTGAATTCAACAATTTCAGATCTTAAGTCGCATGTGTACATTGTTTCAGACAACTGTTATTGTGATTCTGTGATTCCCAGTCATTCTTACCCCAGACAAATTTTGTTAAATTCCACCTTCCATCATTATCTTGTCATTTGATCTTTCCTACCTTATATGTTATTACAGACCTTACCTTTTCTTTTTTCCTCTCCTCCTTTTCTGTGCCTTTATGCTTTCTTGACACCTAATAATTGAGAAACCTTTTCCAATTCTAATGTAATGCCATTGACCTACACAGAGGCTCATGTTTTTCGACTTTCACCTGTAGTATTTGGTTTGTTATTTGAATCCTGAGGCTACCAGCTATGAAATAGGAGCAGGAGTAAAGCCTCAACTTGTAATTCTGAGAATGACTCATTAATTTGACCCCTGTTATCTGTCTTTTAGTCAAGCATGTTCCACACTTTCAAATTACCACCAACCCCAACGACCCATTATTTTGAGTAACAAGCTGTCCAGTGGTACCACATCTTTTGGAAAATCTATATATACTACTTTCACGTGTATCCCTTTACCTACCCTGCCAGAGACATCTTCAAAAAGACCATAAGACATAGCAACAGGTCATTCAGCCCACCTGAGGCCACTCTGCCATACAATATCATGACTGATCTGATAATCCTCCAATCCAGTTTTCTCCGTTTTCCCTGATTCTCTTAATAATTAAAAACTTGCCCATCTCAGTTTTGAGTATAATTAATGGCCCAGTCTCTATAATCCTCTGCTGTAAAGAAGTCCACAAATTGTCCACCATCTGAGAAATTAAATTTCTCCTCATCTCTGAAAGGTCGACCCATTATTCTGAGATTATATCCCCGGTCCTAAACTCTCCCAAAGGAGGAAATAATCTTTCCACATCTACCTTGTTAAGCACCCTTAGAATCTTTTATGTTTCAATAAAGTCACCACTCATTCTTCTAAATTCCAATGAGTACAGACCCATTCTATTTAATCTCTCCTCATAAAACAGTCCTTCCATATTCAGGATCAGCCTAGTGAACCTTCTTCGGACTGCCTCCAATGCCAGTATAGCTTTCCTTAGATAATGGGCCAAAATTTATTTACTGTTTTCCAGCTATAGTCTGACTAATGCTCTATTTTTGTACTTCTTCCTCTTTAAATAAAGACCAATTTTCCATTGCCTTCCCTATTACCTACAGAACTTTTAAGTGAGCTTTTTTGTGATTTAAGCATTGGGACTCCCATATCATTCTGTGCTGTAGCTTTTTTGCAGTCTTTCTCCATTTACATAATATCCAGCTCCCTTATCCTTTCTGCCAAACTGCATAATGTCACATTTTTGCACATTATATTCCAGCTGCCAAATGTTTGCCCACTCGATTGACCTGTCTATGTCATGTGTAACCGTAGTTCTACCATACCAAATGCTACTGTCTCATTAGATTAGATTAGATTACTTACAGTGTGGAAACAGGCCCTTCGGCCCAACAAGCCCACACCAACCCGCCACCCACCCAGACCCATTCCCCTACATTTACCCCTTCACCTAACACTACGGGCAATTTAGCATGGCCAACTCACCTAACCTGCACATTTTTGGACTGTGGGAGGAAACCGGAGCAAACCCACGCAGACACGGGGAGAATGTGCAATCTCCACACAGTCAGTCGCCTGAGGCGGGAATTGAACCTGGGTCTCTGGCGCTGTGAGGCAGCAGTGCTAACCACTGTGCCACCGTGCCGTGAGACAACTGATTGTGGTTTAACCTGAGGGTCACCATGCCTCAGTAAAGAAGAAGGGTCCTTCATGGTAACCTCAGCTGATAGTTTCTTTGTGTCATCCTCACGACTTGCCTTCTCACCTACTTTTGTGTCATCCACTAACTTGGCTATTGTGCATTCATTTTCATAACTAATATATATTGTAAATAATTCTGATCCGTGTGGTACACCAACCAGTTACAAGTTGCCACCCTGAAAATGGCTCCCTGTCTTCAATTAGATAGAGTTAACCAATCATCTATCCGTTTTAATATACTACCTCCAACACCATGGGCTCTTATCATATTAAGTAGCCTCATATCTGACACTTATCAAATGCCTTCTGAAAATCCAAACATCCACTGCTTCCTTTTTTATCCAGCTTATTACCTCAAGGAATTCTAATAAATTTATCAGACATGATTTCCACTTTGTGAAGCCATACTGATTCTCCTTGATCACATGTATTTCTAAATGCTATTTAGAGTCTTATTATAAAAGACTCTAACATTTTCCCAATAATGTACATTGTGCTGACTGGCCTATAATTATATTTTTGTCTCCTTCCCCTTTTAAATAAAGGTGTTACCATTATTTTCCAATTTACCTATCCATACGATATTTCCAAAATCCTGGAAGATTATTACCAGTGTATTCACTATCTCTGTAGCTACATCTTTTAATATCTTAGGATACATCCCACCAAGTCTTTAACCCTTGAGCTTCCCCAGCACTTTTTTCTGTAGTGACAGTTACTGTATATTTTTCCTTTCCTCCTTTTGTCTCTTGATCATTTAGTAATTTTGGCATGCTATTCATGACTTCTACTGTGATGACTGATGGAAAGTATTTATTCAGTTTCTGTGCCACAGGAGATAGTGAGGACCACAGATACTGGAGGGTCAGAGTCGATAAAAATGTGGCATTGGAAAAAGTACAGCAAGTCAGGCAGCATTCGAGGAGCAGGAGAGTCGACGTTTTGGGCATGACCCTTCATCAGGTCTAAGGACGGGGAAGGGGGCTGAGAAATAGCTGAAGGGAGGTGAGGTGGGGTTAGGGGAAAGGTAAGTGGGATTGCAATTAGTGGGTGCAGGTAGGATGTGATTGTGATAGGTCTTTAGGAAGTGTAGAGCGGATAGTTGGGAAGGAAGATGGAGAGGTAGGTTAGGTCAAGAGGGCGGTGCTGAGTTAGAGGGTTGGATCTGGGATGTGGTGAAAGGAGGGGAGATTTGGAAACTGATGAAATCTATGTTGAGGCGATGTGGTTGTAGGCTCCCAAGGTGTTCTTCCTCCAGTTTGCAGGAGGCCTTGTTTAGGCAGTGGAAGAGTCCCAATTTGGACGTGTCCAAGAGGGAATGGTAGAGGGAGTTGCAGTGGATGTCCACCGGCAGTTGGGGTTGGGACTAGAGATGTTCCCTGAACCGTGCCGCGAGTTTGCGCTCAATCTTTCCAATGTAGAGGAGATCACAACCTCATCACCTCAGGTGATCTCCCATCCACAGCCTCCAACCTAGTAGCTCCCCAATCCTGCACCACCCAGTTCTATCTCTTACCCAAAATCCACAAGCCTGACTACCCCGGTTGACCAATTGTCTCTGCCTGTTCCTGCCCCACTGAACCCATTTCCACTTATCTCGACTCTGTCCTGTCCTCCTTGGTCCTGAAACTCCTCACATACATTCGAAACACCACCCACACCCTCCACCGCCTCCATGATGTCCGATTCCCTGGCCCCCAACACCTCATCTTCACCATGGTCTTCCAGTCCCTCTACATCTGTATCACCCATGAGGAAAGCCTAAAAGCCCTTTATTTCTTTCTTTCCCACCGACCCAAGCAGTCCCCCTCCACTGACATTCTCATTCGATTGGCAAAACTGGTCCTTACCCTAAACAACTTTTCCTTCCTACAAACCAGTGGGGTGGCTATGGGTACCCACATGGGTCTTAGCTATGCCTGCTTCTTCCTAAGATACATGGAACAGTCTCTCTTCCACAGCTACATCACCTTTTCCTCTGCTACATCGATGTCTGTATCAGCACTGCCTTGTGTTCCCACAAGGAGCTTGAACAGTTCATCCACTACACCAACATCTTCCACTCAAATTCACCTGGACCATCTCTGACACCTCTCTCCCCTTCCTGGGCCTCTCCTCCTCTGTCTCCAGTGACTGACTAACCCACCGACTCCCACAGCCACCTTGCCTACACCTCCTCCACACTCTCTCCTGTAAAAACACAATCCCTCACGCCCAATTCCTCTGCCTCCAGCGTATCTGCTCCCAGGATGAGTATTTCCACTGCAGGACATCCCAGATATCCTCCTACTTCAAGGACTGTAATTTTCCCTTCCATGTCATCCCAAGGATAGAATCCGTCTGGTCCTCACATTCCACCCCACTAATCTCCAAATCCAGTGCATCATCCTCCCCATTTTCACCACTGCAGTCAGATCCCATCACCAAATATATATTTCCCTCCCCATCCTAATTGGCATTCCATAGGGACTGTTCCCTCTGCGACTCCCACATTAGGTCCACACTCGCCACCAACGCCTTCTCCCTAACTGGTACCTTTCCCTGCTGCTGCAACACATGCAAAATTTATGCCCACACCTCCCCCATCACCTCCATCCAAGGCCCAAAAGGATCATTCCAAATCCTGCAGAGATTTACTCGAACCTCATTTCCTGCATCGTTGCTCTCGATCTGGTCTCCCCTACATCGGAGAGATGAAGTGCAAACTTGCAAAATGATTCAGGGAACATCCCTAGTCTGTACGCACCAACTAACCTCACCGTCCGGTGGCCATCCACTTCAACTCCCCTCCCACTTCCCCTGATGACATGTCCGCTCTGGGCCTCCTCCACTGCATAAACAAGGCCATCCGCAAACTGGAGGAGGAACATCTTCTGCCTTGAGAACCTACAACCACATGGCCTCAACATTGAATTCACCAGTTTCCAAATCTCCCTTCCCCCCCACCCAGATCTAACCCTCCACCAGCACCACCCTCTTGTTCTACCTACCTATCCATCTTCCTTCCCACCTATCCACTCCACAATTCCCACAGACCTATCACAATCACCTCCTACCTGCACCCACTTATCGCCATTCCACCTACCTTTCCCCTAACTCCACTCCCCATTTATTTCTCAGCTCCCTTCCCCATCTCCAGTCCTGATGAAGGGTCATGTCCAAAACATTGACTCTCCTGCTCCTTGGATGCTGCCTGACTTGCCGTGCTTTTTCCAGCATGACACTTTATCAACCCCATTGGTATTTCCCCTGCCTTGTTTTCTAAAGGATCCATATTAACTTTGGCCTCTCTGTACCTTCTTATATACTTTAAGAAGTTATTGCTGTAGGTTTGATATTACTTGCAAGTTTAACTTCCCCCTCTTTAATATTTTTGCTGACTTTTAAAACTTTCCCAATTCTGTGTCTTACCACTAATCTTTGCCACGATGTATGTTTTTCTTTCAATCTGATAGTATTCTCAACTTTCCTAGTTATTCATAGGTGGCTTATCTCCTTCCTAGAATTGGAAAAAAAACATTCTAATTGGTTTGACAAACAAGATTTTCCTAATTTCTTGAACAATATTTATTCCTTAATAAATGTTACAGAAACTGCTTTTCATTGTTCCTTGTGGGACCTTGCTGTGTGAAAGTTTCTCGACATCATGGCAGTGATTATTTCATTGTATGTAAAGCACATGCTGAGTTTGTGAAAGTTGCTATATAAGTGCAATTTAATTTTTTTCCCAATTACGCAGTAGGGTACACAGGTTGAATGATCTCAACTGTTCTAAATTCTTGAAAAAGAATAATTGGAAGATGTTGCAGTATTCATCATTTGCTTCTTATTAGATATATTCTTAATATAAAAGTTAAATGAAATCCAGTTTTCAAAAATTACAGACTTCAATATACATATTGAAAGCACTTCATGGCAACAGACTGAATAAGTGGACTAGTCTTTGCCAGGATGTTTTTGACTGAACAAACAACTCCATTCTTTTTATAAATTCCTTTGCTTAAAATAATGCTATTGAAGAGAAAATGTTTTATTTTAATGGTTAGTAAACCAGACTACAGACTGCTGATTTAAAATCGTCTTTTAGGCTCCATTTATACTGCTGATGTTTTGCATTCCTGCATCATTGTTTTCGGTGTACATCAACACATAAAGTGATAATTGAATAATGATGAGTGCAGCACATACCAAAGAATTGAGATATGAGGTCTCATATCCCCATCACCTTATCCTGGTATCAATCACACTGCAGTATAAATCCAGTCTTATAAACTTGTTTAGTTTTGTCTTTTCTATGTATACAGGTTTAGAGCTTGAGAAACTTTTAAACTATTCTGATTCTTTTCAAAATATCTCACAAATTCTCTTTTCTTCTCTTTATGGTGCCAGCCGCCAAAGCAAAGAAGGAAACAAATGGTATGACAACAGGCAGGTATAGTGGTAGTGTGTTGAAAAAATATTAGAGATTTAGACTTTTTTTAGTACAGCTGTCAGATTCTCACATTTATGTTTACCAGGCACGTGTGCATGTGAGGAGGTGAGAAGCTGCATTTTGGAAAGAGTGGCATTAATAAAAGCTGTTAACTATACTAATGTTGGAAAATGAAAGGTTCTAACTCTCCATTAATTTTGCAATGTTGTATGAGTTAGAAGTACCAGAATCTTTTGTGAAAGAATTTGTTTGAGCTGATATTAATCTCAACTTCTCCAGGATTATATTGCTTTCTTAATAAAATAGACCACTTTTGAGTCACCAGATTGGATGGCAGAAAGTGATGCCCATTGATCATCATTGGCAGCCATTCAATCAATCTGCGTGAGCAAAATTGCATTGCTATTTCAAAGTGACTGCTTTTTATCTTTAGTTATGTACTTTTTACAGTGTCCTTATTTGTAGTTGGCTTCATTCATGCTAAACATAGAAGGGAGAAAGATTTCCTTGTATGGGTAGCCCCTTTTTTCAAGATGCTACTTTTGTAAAGAGTATTCCAAAACCAAATTGTTCTTCATTTTTATTTATAAGCAGTATGGCTGGAGTTAAACAAATGCAGGTAAGGAATTGAACATTGAATCAATGAACAACAGTTGGCATCCTGAAAGATTGTGATGATGAGTAGAGAACAATTCTATCAACAAGGGAATGAGATGGAGTTTTTGTGCTGGTTCAAAGATACTGAAGGGTGACACATTTATCCCCCAGGTGACCAGCACAACACAGGATGTTGCACATGGCCTGCAAACTTTTGTAACATAATCATACAAGTATATTTTCCATAATTGGGATTGTTTGCCCTGTTCATATTGATAATCATTCTGGAATTTGAGCACAGAATGCAGTGCTAAAATTATGTAAGTTAGGTAAAACTTCAATTTTCTGCTAATGAAAACTTATTTTCCGATGTAGAATGTGTTTAAAATACTCCTCCTAATATAAATCTGCTAGCAAATATGTTTCACCATATATTTAGAATTTCAATCATTTAAAAGTCTAGTGGAATGTTACACATATGTACAAATGTATAATACAATGATTTTCCTTTTAGATCACAGGAAATGTCTCCAGACATTGTAGTTATTTCCTAATCCTTAGGACAGAAAGAGGGTACTCTTGGGGGTGTAAGTTTTGCGGGACCTAAAGAAAGGAAAATTTAGCGATTAATGTGACTTCTGCATCACATTCCACCCAGTTTTAAACCAAATTCTAAATGTCAAAATATGAAGTTTAGAAGGTTTTTATTGTGTTTCTAAACTGTTGTTATACCAAACACATATTTTGTCTGAGAGATTACTGTTTTGACTTTCAATTGTATAAAACGTATGTTCTGTTGGCATATATTTCTTTCAAGTCCTCCATTATGAGTTCGGCTAAGGGTCAAAGACTTACCAGATCTGAAGAAAAACTCCTCAGACAAGAGGAGGAGAGGAAACGCTTGGAAGAGGGTAAAGCTCCTTTTGTTTTTAGATAATTATTGTGTTGTCAGCTTCAAATGGCAACGTTGGTATTTTTTTGCTTAAACCTAGTTGGCCTGAGAAAGATGTTGCAGGGCCTTTATCTTGGAATAATTTTCTTAGACATCTGAGTGACTTGCATGGCTACAGCAGAAGACAGTTAAAACTCAACAAATCTGAAGTGAGAGTGGAGTCACATAGAGGCCAGATTGGCTAAGTAGGGCAGGTTTCCTTCCCTAAAGGACATCAGTGAATCAATATTTGGTTCTTCATAACAAAATTATAGTTTGATGGATGCTTTTTGTTTAAAATCAATTGCGAATTTCTATCATATTGTTATTGTGCACATCCCAAAAACAAATGAGAACGTCAGTGCAATTTAGACTAGGAAAGCTTTGAGCAATGTCGGAAGAAAAATACCCAACAGAAACCCTCAAAGTGATGTCTTCAAAATTCACCGATATATATTTTTGCTGGCCTGGTGAAATGCACTGTCCCGATACCTATCTGTGGGTTAAGGAATTTGTGCCATTTCCACAAAAATTCTGGTACTTCCTGGTGCCATTTGGACAACTGGCCACAAGGTTAAGTCAAGGCACCAGGAAGCAGGTTGTTGACCTGATCTCATCCATATTTTAATGGTTATAAACAATTTGGAGTCATTTGTTGAACAGTCCCAATAATAATAGAATGTGAAAGTAAATTTGCCCATCTGGTAAGCAACTGATCTCCTGACATATTCTGATAGGAGGGAAAAAATGCTGGCAGATGAATGCCATCATATTTTCTCTTATAAGTTATGTTAGTTGAAAATAAAATCAGATTCTGGTTCAAATCCAGCTGAGATTCAATATTATGACACAAAGACTGATAGCCAGATCAAATCAGAGTCCCTACTCCACAGTAAAACTGAAACATTCAATGACTGTCAAAATTGATCCTAATCAGACTTTGTGAATAACTGACACCAAACACCAAGTTTATAGCCTAAACAAAAGAATTAACAATTTCTGATGAATTTAATAGCTTTAGCTGAACAAAGTTAAATAACAAGATAATCTAATTAATGTCTATGATTTAAACCTGATCTTCTTTGATTGAAGCCCTCATTCATACATAGACACACACGCAGACCGAATTATGGGATACATTTGAAATATGGATGACATGGTGGCTCAGTGGTTAGCACTGCTGTCTCTCATCACTAGGGACCCAGGTTTGATTCCAGCTTTGGGCGACTGTCTGTGTGGAGTTTGCACATTCTCCCTGTGTCTGCGTGGATTTCCTCTGCATGCTCCAGTTTCATCCCACAATCCAACCAGGTGCAGGCTAGGTAAATTGGCAATGCTAAATTGCTCATAGTGTCCAGAGATGTAGGTTAGATGCATTAGTCAGGGGTAAATGTATAGTAATAGGGTAGGGGAATATGTCTGGGTAGGTTAATCTTTGGAGGGTCTGTGCAGACTTGTTGGGCTGAAGGGCCTGTTTCCATACTGTAGAGATTCTATGATTTAAAGAAAAATAGATGTAATTGGCTTGTTTCAATAAGCTTTTTCCACGTTGTGTAGAATCACACCCATATAGAATTGTATCTTGCTTGATTTCTGAAGATGTCAATCAATGCAAATAGCAACACGGCCCAGACAATCACAAAGGCCAACTTCCCATCTATACCTCCCATCTATAGAATCCATCTACCAGGCCTACTGTCAGAGAAAGGCCACCAGCATTCTCAAAGATCCATCCCATCCTGACAATGTTTTTCTACAACCTCTACCATCGGGGAGAAGGTATAGAAGTCTGAATACATGCACCAGCTGGTTTCGAAAGTTTCTAACCTACTGTTGTTAGAATACTGAATGGACTCACAAACTCTTTACGTTCACGTGTACCTGTGTTTTTGTTTCTGCAGCTGTTTACCTATTTATGTATCTATGCTATTTAACTCTGTGATCTGCCAGTGTTGCTTGTAAGACAAAGCTTTTCACTGTCCCTCGGTACACGTGACAATAAATTCAATTCTGTTCAATTCAGTTCCAGTAGGCTGCAAGGAATATTCATTGAATTCTTATAACTAAAGTTCTTCAAACTTTCAATAAGATGATAATGGGAGGATAACCAGGGAACAAATAAACCTCTGTCCTACAGTCTTTACAGCTACAACCCTCCTGTCCAAAAGATACTGTTGAGAGTCAATTCAAACTTTGCTTTCTCTTTCAGTTTTCTAACATTCTGTTTGTTAGACTGATTGGCATCAGCCACCGTGTGATGGCCATTGTTTACATTCAAACATCTGCTAACACTTGAGCTTAATGCATCTCCAGAACCAAAATGCCTAGTGCTCCTTGAACAAAAAGCAACCTGCAACTAATTTTTAAGGGCAAAAGTGAAGACTGCAGATGCTGGAGATTAGACTCTAGATTAGAGTGGTGCTGGAAAAGCACAGCAGGTGAGGCAGCATCCGAGGAGCAGGAAAATCGACTTTTTGGGCAAGAGCCCTTCACAACTAATGTTTAAGTCATGTCCTTCAAACAAATGTCATTTGTCTTGTTCTTTTTTTAAAAGAACAAAACAAGTGACCTTTGGACTGCTCATAGTCCAAAGGTCACTTTCAATTCATAGTTCACAGTTCCAATAAAAAATTAAAAGTAAAGGTCTCAACATTAGCCAGCCTTTTGAAACCAACAAAATATGAAGTGAAAGTAAGGCTTGCAGTTAAGTGTCATTTTATTGGAACCCAATTTTCTAAATTATTTCTTTGGATGTGGATCTTTCTGGCAAGCTACATCAATCCTTAGTTGTCCTGGAGAAGGTACCTTTTTGAACCAATATTCTGTTGCGGTTTGGTACAGCTGATTATCATACAGGCATGATTTGTTTTGGCCAGCTGTCTGAGCCCCTGTCTCAACGATCCCAACAATAGGATGTTGGTTGAAGCCATGCTGGAAATAGGGTGGCAAGTAATTTGAGTACATGTGCTGGCTTTAATGACTTCTGCCTTCATGCCTCCAAATTGAAAGCAACCACATCAGAGGTCACATGAGTATGGCAAGTCACAGTGTACAAACTACAAAAATGCATTCCTCCAGACAACCTTGTTCATCCCAAAACACTAACCTGGATTTAGTTAGAGAGCAATGAAGGGGTAGGGTGTTCATGTAAAATGAAAGGAGTGAAACAAATCTAAAATGTTCACGTCACTGTTGAGAGAAGAGCTTTATATTTCCTGCAAGAACTAACAAACGTTTCATATGTGACAGAGGAAATAAGGCTGGCAGCTGAACGTGTGGAGCGAGAGAGACTTGAGAAACTGAGACTTGAAGAAGAAGAGAGGGCAAGAATTGCAGCAGCGGTTAGTATGCTTTCATTGAGAGTACTCAGCGTCTCAATCAAATGAAGAGTTGAGCGTTTGAAATTAGCCTGAAGTCAATGGAAATGAAAGTGGTAGGTAGGGTATTGTGGGGGAGAGGAGTGAAGTGGTGTGAAATAGGCTGCCATTTCATTATCTCTTGATTTGCCCTAAACATCACGCCACAGAGCACTGTTGCATGAGCTGTGATTTAAGTTCTCAAGCATCTCAAGTTCTAAGACTCCTTGACTGTGATAGGAAGCATACAGCCAAAGCATGTCACTTCCATAATAAGATAATAAATGGATGCTGGAAGTCTGACTCAAAAACAGAAATTGCTGGAGAAACTCTGCAGGTCTGGCAATATCTGTGGAAACAAAACACAAAACTGTTCTGAAGAAGGGCCACCAGACTCGAAGTGTTAATTTTGTTTTCTCCCCACAGATGCTGAGTTTCTCCAGCAATTTAAGTTTTTGATTCACCTCCATGATGTTTTGTATCTAAGTTTGTGACATTTACATCTACAATAAAATATTTCATGTAGCCTTTCAACAACAACTTGTATTTATTTGGCATTTTAAATATAGTTTAGAAAAAATCGCAAAGTACTTCACAAAGTTTGACACTGAGCCAGTTAAGGGAATATTAGGACAGGTGACCAAAACCTTGATCGAGAAGCTGGTTTTAATCAGTGTCTTAAAGAAGGTGAGAGGGAGATAGCATTAAGGAGGGAAATACAGAGATTTAAAACCTGGACAGCTGAAAGCACCGCTGCCAATAGCATTGCAGTGGAAATCAGAGAGGCATTTAGGCCAGAATTGGGGTGATTTATGTGGATTGCAGGGATGGAAAAGGTTACAGAGTTAGCAGTCATAGCAACTCATAGAGTCATAAGATATACAGCACGGGAACAGACCCTTCAGTCCAACTCGTCCATGCTGACCAGATTTCCTAACCTAATTTCGTCCCATTTGCCAGCACTTGGCCTGTATCACTCTAAACCCTTTCTATTCATATATTCAACCAGATGCCTTTTAAATATTGTAATTGTTCCAGCCTCCACCACTTCCTCTGGCAGCTCATTACACACACGCACTACCCTCTGCATGAAAAGGTTGCCCTTTAGGTCCCTTTTAAATTTTCTCTGCCATCACCAAGTTTTCCCCTCAACCTATGCCCTCTAGTTCTGGACTCCCCAGGGTGAAGACCTTGACTATTTACCCCTAATTATCCCATGCCCCTCATGATTTTATAACTCCTGTCACTCAGGAAGCCCTCCAATAACTTTCCCACCACCGACGTCAGGCTCACCTGTGCATAGTTCCCTGGCTTTTCCTCGCCTTTCTTAAATAGTGGCACCACTTTAGCCAACCTCCAGTCTGGCACCTCACCTGTGACTATTGATGATACAAATATTTCAGCAAGGGGCCCAGCAATCAGTTCCCTAGCTTACCACAGAGTTCTAGAGTACATATGATCAGGTCCTGGGGAGTTATCCACTTTTTTGCATTTTAAGATATCCAGCACCTCTTCTTCCATAATATGGATATTTTTCAAGATGTCACCATCTATTTCCCCACATTCTATATCTTCCATGTCCTTCTCCACAGTAAGCACTGATGCAAAATAGTCATTTAATATCTCTTGCACCTTCTATGGTTCCACGCATAAGGCTGCCTTGTTGATCTTTAAGGCCCCCTATTCTCTCCCTAATTACCCTTTCGTCCTTAAAATATTTTTAAAATCCTTTTGGATTCTCCTTAACCCTATTTGCCAAAGCTATCTCATGTTCCCTTTTCACTCTCCTGACTTCCATCCTACTGCTTTTATACTCTTGTGAGGATTCACTCGATCTCTGCTGTCTCTACCGGACCCATGTTCCATTCTTTCTTTAACCAAAACCTCAATTTCTCTCATCATCTAGCACTCCCTACACAACAGTCGTTGTTGACTGGGTGTGAGGCATTACCTGAATGGAGTATAGAGAAGGAAATGGGACTGTGTCCACCATCTATGCATAAGAGAACCCCACAGGAGGTTGATGAAGGAGTAGCTCTCCGAAAGCTAGTGCTTCCAAATAAACCTTTTGGACTATAACCTGGTGTTGTGTGATTTTTAACTTTGTACACCCCAGTCCAACACCAGCATCTCCAAATCATGACTAGGCAAGGGTCACCTGACACAGTTTATGTACCAAGTGGACCTCAGCTGGAATGAGGATCAAATCTGCACTGTTGGTATCATATTGAACTATGTGTTAGCCGTCTAGCAAACTAGGCTAATTGGTTCCCAGAAAAGCACATAGAAACAAAAAGCACAATAATGAAAAGTCAGCATGGATTTCAAAGGAGAAAATCTTCTTGACCAAATTTAATAATATTTTTTAAGGCGGTGGCCATGAAAGTTGTCAATGATAATACAGTTGGAGTGAGGTTAGGAGATGGTGATGTATGCTAGGGTTGAGGGTGTAGAAAACACCTGGGAGTGACCAGACCTTATGGGGCAGCCCCCCCCCCCCATTGGGAAACGGGAGCCCTTGATGGCCCAAGATAATTTATTACACTTCACTCCACTCCTAAATCTTCTCCTGTCAGCCTCAAAATTGCAACAGAGGGTATGAAAGTGGAAATGTCCCTTAAATTACCATTAGTTGTTACTGGTTTTGGAGAATTCCTCTACTACTTATGTCTGCCTTCTATTCTGTCCAGTAGTCACTCTCTCCCTAACTTTGTGTAATATTCTGAACATATGTGATGATCACCTCCTGAAAAATCCAAATTCTATACACTGGCTAGACTTCTCCTTGAGCTTAAGCAACTGATGGCACTTTCTACATGCAAAGTTATCTGGAATGTATGGAGTGTCCTGGAATTCAGTGTAGGTGTACCATTGTAGTCAATACACTGACTTCTAAATCATAGAGATCCTGATAGCTAAAATACTCAGCACTGAACTCTCAAAATGTAAGTCGGACATTGACCTTAAAAACTCTTTAAATAAAACTGATCTCTGGAAGACCGAGATACTAAGTAGTTAAAACAAAAATAAATTAAAGACACTGGAAGTGATATCTATACATCCAGAACATAGGACAGAAGTAGACCATTCAGTCCCTCGAGCCAGCTCCATCAATCAATAAGATCATGCCTAATCAGTAGCCTAAGTCCATATGCCTGCCTTGGGCCCATATCCCTTGATATCCATGCTTAACTAAAAATTGTCTGTCTCAGATTTGAATCTAACAATTGAATTAGCATGGCCTCTGTTTGAGGAAGAGAGTTCCAAGCCTTCACTACTTTCTGTGTGGAAGTGCTTTCTAACATTTGTCCTGAATGGCCCAGCCCTAACTGTAGCACTACACCCTCGATTCTAGAACCTTTAACCAGTGGAAACAGTTTATCTCTATCTCCCCTGTATTTTCCTATTAATATCCTGAAAACCTTGATTAGTTCAATCCTTAACATTCTAAATACTAGAGTAAAGGCCTAGTTTGTGTAATCCCTCCTCACAACTTAACCCGTGAAGTCAGGTCTCATCCTTGTAAGCCTGCATTAAACTCACTGCAGGCATAAAACATCCTTTCTAAGGTGGGGTGGCAGATCTGCTCACAGCACTCTAAGTGGGTGTAACTAGGGTTTTGTAAAACTGCAGCATAATGTCTGTATCGTTATACTCCGGCTCTTCAAACATGAAGACCAGCATTCATTAGCCTTCTTGAATATTTTCTGCACCTGTTTGTGGCATTTTAAAGGTCTATACACCTGAACCCTCAAATCTTGTTGGATTTCCACAGTACTTAACTTGGTGCCTTTTAAAAAATACCCTGATCGATCCTTTTTCAATCTGAAATGGATAACCTCACAGTTACTTAATTAACATCCATCTGTCACAGCTTTGCCCATTCACCTAATCGATTAATATTCTGTTGGAATTTTATGCTGTTGTCAATGCTGTCATTAACACTGTCTACAGTGCTGCCCAATTTTGGATATATGACTTTTTATCCTATTATCTAAGTTGTTAATGAATATTGTGGATAATTGAGGTGCCAACACAGATCCCTGTGGGATACTAACAGTCATGTCCTGCAAATTACCCATCATTTCAACTCCCTGTTTCATGCCATTCAACCAGTTTCCTATCCATGTCTTTGTCCTCAATTCCATGAGATTCTACTTTAGTTAACAGTCTCTTGTTATCAAGAGCCTTCTTTCTGGTAGTCCATTTAAGAAAACGTCCATCGACTTAGCTCTGTCTCACCATCTTTGTCAGCTCTTCAAAAAACTCTGAGCCTTGTCGGGCATGACCTATCCTTCATGAACCCATGCTGATTCTCTGATAAACTGAAATTTAAAAAAGTGATCAATTACCCTATCCTTGATTATAGACTTCAACAATTTCCCCACCACAGATGTTAGGCTAACTAGTTTGTAATTTCCTGCTTTCCCTCTGTAACCCTCCTTAAAGAGTAGAGAGATAGGAGTAAATTTCCAATTGAGAGGTGTAACTCCAGAATATAGGGAAGTCTGAAGGATTATGATTAGGACATCGGCAATGTGCTCTGCTACTTCCTCGAACACCTGTGGATGGAAGCCATCAGGTCCTAGGGATTTTTCACTTTTTGTTCCATTAATTTCCACATTATTGATTATTTACCTAAGCTAATTTTATTTAGACCCTGTCCCTGATCCTCTGTTAATTTCCTTGTGACTTCTGGACAAGCTGTCCTCCTTTTCTGCTGTGAACACTGAAGGAAAATAATCGTTCAGCATGTCTGCCATCTATCCATGGTCACTGCCAGTATCCCCAATCTCAGTCTTTTGTGGACCAATCTTAACCAGTAAGGGTTGGATTTGAAAGTGACTGATTTAAGTGTTACATTCATAAGACAGCAGTGGAAATAATACTGCACTGTTCTTTACAAAGAGATTCGAGAAGAGATAATGAACAGTCAAGTCTGCCTTTCCTGTGACCATGACAATCAGGCCAAGGGGAGGAGTTTGAATTTCACTAATAGCTGAAAAGCATAATTTTGCTGCAATTAGAAATCTGAAATTAAAAATAAGAACAGAGATTAAATGACACAAGGATTGACAGTGAAAGATTGATGAGAATGGTCATGTGATGAGTGAAGAAACAGAAAATATTTCTAGATGAAGAGTGCATGGCAGATGAATGGATATTGTCTGAAAGTGGAAAAAAAAATGAGTGAGATCAATCAAAATCGGCAAAATGAGGCCAGAGGTTATGATTCATAATTGTTGGAATTAATGCTAAGACTGAAAGAGCTATAAAGTGCCTTTTCATCATTTATAAGCTTACGCTGACCTTCTTTGGAACCTTTCAGACTGAGGACAAAGAGGTTCAGAGTGGGAGTTTAGAATGTTAAAATGTTACGTGAGTAGAAGCTCATGCCATGCTTACAAATTGAAGGCAGGTGTTCTGCAAGTAGTGACTCAACCTCCATTAGACACCACTGTCAAGATTAAGCTGAACTGTGAGCAGCAAAAGTGCTATAGTCAATTGCAAGTTTTACATGTAAATAGCTATTTAACCTGAAAGAAGTATTTAGGGCCTAGGATGAGGAGAGAGGAGATAAAAGAGCAAATTTATATTTCTTATGCTTGCATGGAAAGGTGTAATGAGAAGGAGATGGTATGTTGGGGGTGATTAAGGAGTTGACCAGGGTGTTCAGAATAGAATGTGACTTCTAAGTTCTAGAATGGTACAGGAAAATGTTTGTTTGGCAGTGGCCTTATGCTAGATTAGAGTGGTGCTGGAAAAGCACAGCAGATCAGGCAGCATCCAAGGAGCAGTAAAATCGATGTTTCGGGCAAAAGCCCTTCATCAGGAATACAGTGCTTTTCCAGCACCACTCTAATCTAGATTCTGGTTTCCAGCATCTGCAGTCCTTGTTTTTACCGAGTGGCCTTATGCACAGAGTGTTGAATGGCAGATGGTGTTAAATATAGAGCTGCTGGATGGAAATTAAGGACAGGAGAAGCAAATGAATTATGGGAAGGCAGGAAAAGGCTGGGATGTTGCATGAAATGAACTGGACAAACCTGTGGGTTCTGTCACCTGTAGTCAGGGAATTCCTTGGGTTAAAGAAAAAGGGAGATATGGGAAGCACTAGTATGGAAGGTTGCATCTTCAAAACAAAATGTGATGGAGATAGAGGCAGGGATAGGCAAAGCAGGATGTGAGGAAGTGCATTCAAGATAGTTGCAGGAATCAGAGACCTTATTGTGAATATCAGAGAAATCAAGGAAGAAAGTGAAGGGTTGGAGGTGGGCTAATGGAAGGTGAAAGAAAGATGGAAATTGGTAGCAAACCCAATAACGTTTTCCATTTCAGGGAAAAAGCTAGTATTAGCATCTTTGCAGTCATTAATATACAAAGTGAGGAAAAGGGCCTTGTTTGGACACACCCCACGAAAGATAGGCATTGCTTGCAGCCATCTGTGTACCTTGCCAATACATTTGATTTGGAGGATGTGGGTGAAGTCGTGGGGAGGTGCATTTGGGTTGGGGGGAATGGTGTGGAGGTAGAGAGGTGGTGTGATTGGATATCTGCAGTAAAAAGGTGCTTAGGTGCAAACTCTTAACAAACCAGAAGACATCAGAGGGGTCATGGTGTAGGTGGGAAGGGACTGAAAGAAAAAATTGAGTTAGGGCAAGAAGAAATTCTTTCAGTGGGGCTTAAACAAACTTTTAAAAAAGGTCTCCTACCTTGATCTGTTTGTTAGATTGATAGAACCCCTACAGTGCAAAAAGGGGCCATTCGGCCCATCAATTCTGCACCAACTCCCCCACCCTATCCCCATATCCCAACATGCAGTTTTTTACTGTGGCAAAACCACCTAATCTGCATATTCCTGGACACATGGGGAACTTTTTTAACATGGAAAATCCACCTAATCTTTGGACTATGGCAGTAAACAGGAGGAAACCCACACTGACATGAGGAAAATGTGCAAACTCTGCACAGGCAGTTGTTCAAGATTGGAATTGATCTAGATCCTTGGCGGTGAGTGCAAGCTACAGCACCACTGTCACTGAGCCACCCCAAGTGTTGATCTTGTGAAGGAGGTTGAAGTGGTCTATTTGAGGATGGGGTTCATGGAGCTGGTGGCTTTAGGGAGAAAGATCTCCAGAGAAGCTTAGGTTTCACTTGTTTAAAACCTGTTATATTTATTTAACATAACTCTACCCCTGTAGAGACAACATATTGAATAGGACCAACTGAGTTGCCATTTCAAAGGGACAGGCATCTTTGTAACTATTCACCATGAATATACTCTAGAATTAGGATTAGGATTATCCATAAGCAAACCAGTGGGAGTTCAGCTGATGTCTACACACTTTATTTAGCTTGTAATAATATGTACACTGATTTAAAATGGTAAGATTTTTATTGCAAAGAAAATCAATCTTTCCTACCAAGTTGAATTGAATTGGACAGAAATCTGTGACTGCATATTATGCATGACATACTGAGTTTTTGGCAAGCTCTCAAACAACAGTTCCTTAAAATGTTTTCTGTTGAAGTGCTGGAAAATTATACTGAGTTTCGATTAAATTTAAATTATACACCCGAGCAATTTCTTATAATATAACTGACATGGATTGATTTGCTTTCACATCAAAATAGGATAAAGCACGTAAAGAACTTGAACTACCTGAACTTTACCAGATTTTGGAAAGAAATAGACTTACTATTCAAAAGGTCCACAAAAGCCAGAGAGAAATGAAGAAGGTAATGTTTCTCAATATTGTTGCCTAGTGTAGGCTGTTATTCCCTTGATTTTAGAAGATTAGGTCTGTTGAACACTTAAATATGAAAGCAGTGTTGTTGTTAAATGACTTTGTTTTATAAGATTTATACATTTAATGTGTCTGAAAGTAATAGTTTATATCGACAATGTTTTCTCTATTGGGAAAGTCCTGAACAAGGGACCATAACCTTAAGTTAAAAATTAAACAGTTCAGGAAGCATTTCCTCAGGAAGCATAGTGAAAACCTGGAACTCTGTCTCTCAAAAAGTTGTTGAGGTGAGCTTGAATTGCATCTCCCCTGCCCCAGACACTGCTGACCATCTCATTCATGTCAATATTTTAAGACATAGAGATTGGGAATGAATAGTTTATTCTGTCTCCAGCATACTTGCAGATGGTGCATTCCAGTTCCTACCCTCCAGTTCCTAATGCTTTGCAGCATTAGCTTGGCTATTGTGACCAAGTCTTTTGAGTGAGTTGTAAACCCATGAAATTCTGACAGTTAGAAACCAGCCTGGTACAGTGATAAGGGAACTTTGGGCCTAAATCTGCAGGCAATCATTGCATAAAGCACACTTAGAGCTGGGGGACTGACTGAAGAGTTTTAAATTCTGAAATTTGGAAATGTAGTTTTGCCATTTATGTGGTAATTCACAAATCCAGCTGTTTAGTTTCAGATGTTCTTTAATTTGAACACAAGTTGTTTGTGAAAGCATTTCTTTATGATCATGATGAGCAGACGTTTCATCTTCAAAACTGGGATGACAGAAAGTTGGATGACTGTTATTTTAACAACAAATTTTGATTTTTTAAATGCAAAATATAGAAATTTCTATTATATTCAGCAAAGCTATCTATTTAATAGTGGAGAAAGCCCAAAAGAGCACAAGGTGACTGGGCAGCATCAGACATTGAATGGGAGTGATGAATTTTTTATATTTTTAAAATTCAGAACAAATTATGATGTTCCTTGATGAAAAAGGCACTCTGTTCCTTTCAGTTTTCAGCATCATCTTTTAGATTGTGATGTTAAATATTTGATCCAAATGATCAATGTTTAAATAAGCAACCTCTTGTTGTTATTATTTGTTGTTCTTTCAGTGGCAACGTTACATGCGCTGTGATGGGACTCCTGATCCAACAATACCTCAGGAGATTAATACTTTCATAAATCTTTCAAAGGAGAATCCAAATACAGATATAAAAACTTTGCTTGAAGGAGGGAGAGTAATATTACAGGTAAGCACTTAACTCAATAAACATTGTCAGCCTTAGATTGTGGTTGGGAAAAAAAAACAAGTTTCTTTCTCTCTAGGCTTAGTTTCCTTTCATCTCATGCAATGGAACACTGGGACGCAATAATAAACTACCAGTTTTAGAATTACTATTTTATAGGTAGATCAATGTTTATCTAGTTTATATTCACTATCCTGGTAGATGATCCTTGATAGTGAAGGTGTTGACTAATCATAGCAATTGATCTCCTATCAGTTAATGTAGTAATAACATGACAGAAAACTAATTGGTAGAAAGCTTTAGTGACTGTAGATCTCCAAATTTTGAATTTATCTTCCTGTGTTGAATTGCTTATATATTAGTTGAAGATGATAGAGTGTCAGGATTAGGTTTATCATAACAATATTAATCCACTACAACAAAAAATAAACACTAGTTGCATTGTCACAAAACCATGTGTTTGCAAATCACCCATGTGTATCTGTCCTTATAATAGGTTGGATATAATTTTTAAAGAAATATACTTTGAACTCCTCATGGAGGCATTTATATCCAATGTACCTATAAGGAATTCTGCAGTTTGATGGAAATTTGGCTATAGTGATCACTACATTGTAAAGTCCTCCGAGGTCAGCTCTCACCCCTTATATGATGTTTAGAAGCTATTTGCTATTTTCTCTCTCCTGTGGATCCAAGTTTCTTAAAGCTTGCTCCATGCACATCATCTTTCTCCCTTGAGACAAGCTCTTCAAACTGGCATGGCCTCTCTCGCTCTCTCTTGCTTGGTTAAAGATTTTGCACCTGCATTTGCACAGGTGAAACTGGTAAAGGTTGCTTCCAGAAACAAAATTTCAAAACAGTTCTATTTCTTCAGATTATTCTCTTTCTTATATATTGAGTCATTTAATGTAGACATTAGAAGTATTTAACAAAAGCTTCTGAGTTCTGTATATGAAGACAACATTGAAATCCGCCCTGTGACTGTCATGAAATGTGTTACAGCTTTTGGATGAATTGGAAATGGTATTACGTGACACTCCACCTGATGAGTTGCCGGAGGGAATTTCAGATCAGTATCAACAGACCATTTGGGATCTTCAGGAACTTCTTTCCAATATAAATGATAAAGCAACTGATATCCTCCTAAAGGTAGATGCTTTAGCAAATTTTCAGATTATAAAGTCATGGAGTTATACAGCATGGAAACAGACCCTTTGGTCAACTAGTCCATGGCAACCATTTTCTAAAGCTAAGCTAGTCCCACTTGCCTGTGTTTAACCTATATCTCTCAAAATATTTCCTATTCATGTACTTATCCAAATATCTTTTAAATGATGTACAGGCATCCACCACTTTCTCTGTTAGTCATTCCTCATATGAACCTGTGTAAAAAAGGTGCCTTTTAAAACTTGTTAAAAACTTTCTCTTCTCACTTTAAAAATATGCCCCCTAGCTTTGAACTCCCTCACCTTAGGGAAGAGACCTTTGCTATTTGCTTTATCTATGCTCCTCATGATTTTACCTCTATAGGGTCACCCTTCAACCTCCTATGCTTCAGTGAAAATTTCCCAGCCTATCCAGCTTCTCCTTATAACTCAAACCCTCCCTGGTAACACCCTGATAAGTCTTTTCTGAACCCTCTCCAATTTCATAATATCTTTTCACTCTCCTCCCTTGTCAGTCTTCTGCAGGGACCGTTTCCTCCTGGACAACCTTGTCCATTCTTCCTTCACTCCCAACACCTCTCCACAGGCCTATAGCACCTTCCCCTGCAACCACAGAAGGTGTAACACCTGCCTGTTTACTGCCCTTTTCCTCAGTATCCAAGGCTTCCAGGTGAAGCAGTGTTTTGCATGCACTTCACACAATCTAGTCTACTGCATTTGCTGTTCACAATGTGATCTCCTCTACATTGGGGAAACGAAGCATAGACTGGGTGACTGCTTCGCAGAATGGTTACGTTCTGTTCGTAAAAAAAGACCCAGAACTTCCAGTTGCCTGCCACTTCAACACACTGCCATGTTCTCTGGTCAACATCTCTGTCTCAGGCTTCCTGCAGTGCTCCAGTAAAGCTCAATGTAAGCTGGAAGAACAGCACCTAATTTTCCACTTGGGAACTCGACATCCTTCTGGACTCAACATCAAGTTCAACAGCTTTAGAACAAGAGCCCACGGACCCCACACACTAGGCCTTGTTATCACATTGTCTGCTATTACACACAGCCCAGTGTTAGCGACTAACAGGCCCCATTACCTTCCTAGCCAGATCATTATCCATTTCTGTGTCTGTCCAACTGTTCTTCTATCTCTCTTTGGGCTTTATCCCCACCTATCATTTACTCCTCACCTTCTTCTCCGCAACCTTATCTTTTGCGTATAAACTGACATTTACCTAGATACCATCAGTTCTGAGGAAGGGTTATTCAACTCGAAATGTTAAATCTGATTTCTGTCTACAGATGCTGCCAGACTTGCTGAGCCTTTCCAGCAATTTCTGTTCTTGTTTCTGATATACAGCATTCACACTTCTTTCAGTATTTAATGGCATTAACTATTACCGTATTAATATGTAATGCAGGGTTTACTGAGACTGGTAGATCAATTAATAACAATGTTTGTAATGTTTGGAAACTCTGTTTTTTGAATTATACCAACGGCAGGAATAAGAGGAGGGAAAGATCTTGAAGTACGGTTTTGTCCTTAAGTAAATTTAAGCTATTAGGGTTATGGGAGAAAGCGTGATGAAAATAATTGTATTTTATATAACATAGGGTGGTCAATAAGTTACAGTGGTGCTGAGATTATGTTACTGGAGTACGTATCTGCAACATCACTGAGAGTACCGAGGCTTGCTGCTGTGTTTCAGTGAAGCCCAATGCAAGCTTGATGAGCAGCACCCACAGTTTCCAACCTCATAGTTCGGGAACCCCGCACCGTCCGATTCTACCTCCTTCCCAAGATCCACAAGCCTGACCACCCCGGCTGATCCATTGTCTCAGCCTGTTCCTGCACCACCGAACTCATCTCCACCTACCTCGATACTGTCCTATCCCCCCTAGCCCAGGAACTCCCCACATACATTCGAGACACCATCCACGCCCTCCACCTTCTCCAAGACTTCCGGCCCCCACCGCCTCATCTTCACCATGGACATCCAATTCTTCTACACCTCCATCCGCCATGACCAGGGCCTCCAAGCCCTCCGTTTCTTCATCTCCCGACGTCCCCAACAGTACCCTTCCACTGACACTCTCATTCGTTTGGCTGAACTGGTCCTCACCCTTAACAATTTCTGCTTCGAATCCTCCCACTTCCTCCAGACCAAAGGGGTAGCCATGGACACTCATATGGGCCCCAACTATGCCTGTCTCTTTGTCTGCTACGTAGAACAGTTCATCTTCCGTAGTTACACCGGAACCACTCCTCACCTCTTCCTCCACTACATTGATCACTGCATCGGTGCACCTCGTGCTCCCGCGAGAAGGTTGAGCAGTTAATCAACTTCACCAACACATTCCAACCTGACCTTAAATTCACCAGGACCATCTCTGACACCTCCCTCCCCTTCCTAGACCTCTCCATCTCTAGACTTGGAGATGACTTGACACAGACATTTTTTACAAACCTATGGATTCCCACAGCTACCTGGATTACACCTCTTCCCACCCTACCTTTTGCAAAAATGCCATCCTGTATTCCCAATTCCTCCACCTCCGCGGTATCTGCTCCCAGGAGGACCGGGTCCCTCACAGAACACACCAGATGGCCTCCTTCTTTAGAGATCGCAATTTCCCTTCTCACGTGGTTGAAGATGCCCTCCAACGCATCTCATCCACATATCACACCTCCGCCCTCAAACCCCACCCCTCCAACCGTAACCAGGACAGAACCCCCCGGTCCTCACTTTCCACCTTACCAACCTTGGCATTCCTAAAAAGAGAGCTCAGAAGAGCCAGGAAGAGACATGAGAAGTTGTTGGCAGATAGAATCAGGGTAAACCCTAAGGCTTTCTATAGGTATTTAATGAATAAAAGAATGACGAGAGTAATATTAGGGCCAATCAAGGATAGTAGTGGGAAGTTGTGTGTGGAGTCTGAGGAGATAGGGGAAGCACTAAACGAATATTTTTCGACAGTATTCACTCTAGAAAACGACAACGTTGTCAAGGAGAATACTGAGATACAGGCTACTAGACTAGGTTGGATTGAGGTTCACAAGGAAGAGGTATTAGAAATCCTGCAGAGTGTGAAAATAGATAAGTCCCCTAGGCCGGATGGGATTTATCCTTGGATCCTCTGGGAAGCCAGGAAGGAGATTGCCGAGCCTTTGGCATTGATCTTTAAATCGTCGTTGTCTACAGGAATAGTGCCAGAAGACTGGAGG
>NC_057732.1:5789160-5800643 GCF_004010195.1 Chiloscyllium plagiosum
CAAGGAGCTATGAACCTGCACTCCAAGGTCTCTTTGTTCAGCAACACTCCCTAGGACCTTACCATTAAGTGTATAAGTCCTGCTAAGGTTTGCTTTCCCAAAATGCAGCACTTCGCATTTATCTGAATTAAACTCCATCTGCCACCCCTCAGCCCATTGGCCCATCTGGTCCAGATCCTTTGCCCGAAACATCGATTTTTCTGCTCCTCGGATGCTGCCTGACCTGCTGTGCTTTTCCAGCACCACTCTGATCTAAGCATCTCATTTTCCACTCGGCACTTTACATTCTTCAGGATTCAACATTAAGTTCCAGAACTGCAGACCATGAATGTTGTCTTCCATTTCCAATATATCCCACCCCCACTCATTGTTTTGATAACACGAGTTTGGTCTCTGGCATAGCAGACCTATTATTTTGTAATTCACATCTATCATTAAAACCTTTTTTCCCTATCTACATGTCCCATTAACCTTCCCTTTGTCTTTTACTCTGAACACCATTGCCACCTGTTCCACCTTCATTCAAAATATAGTCAACATAATTTTCCAGACATGTCTGTTCTGAAGAAACATTATTGGAGTCAAAATATTCACTCTCTTTCTCTCTGTCCACAGATGTAGCCAACTGTGTTGTGTTTCTCAAGCATATTCTGTTTTTATTTAAAAATGATGGAGATAATTGTTGGTCATTTTGTCATGATATTATGCAAAAGTGACATGTTGTGTTTTGATGTTTGTTATTTTCTACTGTTGTTTTAAGTTAAGGAGATGATTTGGCAGACAATTATTTTCAAGGACAACATTACTCCTTGAAATCATTGAAAGATTCATTGCATTTTTTAAAAAAAATGAATTTCTTTTTAGAAAGCCATTGATCTTGTTGACATTGAGACTGGAAATATGCAAGAAGTGGTTACTGATGAGAACGTCACTCTCTGTTTGTGGGCAAACTTCAACAAAAATCCCAGGTATGCAGATTGTTGCAGGTGAATGTCAAATTATTTCCCATTGAAACTTGGGAATGTTGGGAGAATAAGGACCTGAATCATCCAAACTGGAGCAATGCGCAAAGGTTCTTCTTGTCCAATGCTGCTGCACATTTCTTTCTCTTTGTTTTACAGCTCCACAAAATTTTAGTTAAGCCACATTTGGAATATTGTGTGCAGTTCTGCTCGCCACACTACCAGGAGGACGTGGTTGCTTTGGAGAGGGAGCAGGGAAGATTTACCAGGATATTGTTTGGTCTGGAGAGTTTTAGATAGGAGGAGAGGTTGGATAAACTTACATTGTTTTCACTGGAAAGACGGAGAATGAAGGGCAACCTGATGGATGTTTACAAAATTATGAGAGGCATAGATAGGGTAGATGGTAAGAGGTTTAATCAAATGGGAGAAATATATCTGAGTGACTGGTTTCAGTTTTAGAAGGAATATCATTGAATTAAAATGGCCACATTGACCGACCAACCAACCAACCAGGTTGAAGCAAGCTTCATGAGACTACTAGTAAATAAGACCCAGTCTGATCTGAAATTAACTTGTCATCAGAGTGACTGATTTCACGAAAATTGCCTCAATCTGGTTGAGTGGTCAATGTGGCCATTTTAATTCAATTTTTTTTTCCCTTCTAAAACCATTTTAGCCCTTGAGAGGTTCCAGCTATTAAAAGTCAGATGATTGCAGTTGAACACTATCATAATAAGGTTACGTTCCACAGGTCTTTCCCGAGTCTTCAACATCAGCTTAGGGTCAGAGATATTTGTGGAGGGTCCTGAGGTGCAAAGGAATTGGTTATCAGAAGTTTACATTTCCTGGGCAATTCCTTCATTATAAGATTCTCATGCCAAATCTTCCATAAGGTTCTGAATCTTGCAGTGTATGTCAAAGCTCCAACAATCTGGAATCCGTAGGATTTGTGGAGCTATTGTTTTTGTTGACAATTTTTATATCGACTTAACTAACATGTAAAAATGGTAAACTGAATATGAACTTTACTATTTGCAAATTTCAAATTTATCTGATACAAAACTTGAACCGAGCAATGATTATGGAGACTCATTAATATGCAAATTTTGGATGATCACACACTGCACTAAGATCGCAAACAAATTCAAGAGTCCAGGGAATGTAAAGACTGGATTTTCACTGTTATGCTGTTGGGTCGAGACAGTATACTTAACAGCTCTTCGGATTTGCCTTGGGAAAATATAAACCTAATGGCTGGGGATCTTTGTTCCAAGATGTGGATGCGGATGGAGTCAATCCAATTCACATTGAGGACAAGGACTACCAAATGTAATAATTAGAAAATCCGCCTTGGTTCTCTAGAATTTTGTCCCATTTGTTTTCTTATATATTCACCCCTTTAGTTCAAATTTCACATATTGCTTACACTGTAATTCACACCCAGACCTAAACATTCCAAATCATGATATTTCACCCATCCCATAGCCCCTTATAGACACTATATCAACTTGGTGTAAACTCATACTAATTTATGACCATTACCCTTTGCTCTCACATCATCCATGCCAATTCACCAATCTATCATGGACACATTTCAGAAACCATGAGACAGTGACATAACATAAATATCTAATCATCTATTATGGACTTTACTGTATGAAAAGGTCATTTATGTACGCACATTGGGTTATGCTGTGGTTTTCTTGGTTACCTAGAAAGAAGCACCACGTAACACATAGTAAGGCCTAGTGGTATTATTGCCATACTGTTAATCCAGAGGCTCAGGTAATGTTATAGGGACCTGAGTCTAACTCTTGCCATGGTAGCTAGTGGAATTTGAATTCAATGAAAAAAAGTCTGAAATTAAGAGTCTGATGATGACCACAAATCCATTGCCAATTGTCAGAAAATCCCATCAGTTTTGTTAATGCCCTTCAGGGAAGGAAATTGCGTTCTTATCTGGTCTAGCCTATATGTGACTCCAGACCCATAGCAATGTGATTGACTCTTAACTACCCTCTGGGCAATTAGGGATAGACAATAAATGCTGGTCTAGCCAGCAGTGCCCTCATCCTGTGATTAAATTTTTAAAAAACTAAAATCTGTGGACAGGCCCTTGTGATTCAACTCATTACAACTCCACTGTAAACCATAAATGATTGCAAAACAGATCAAAATGTTTGTGACTGAACTGCATTATAAAGATATTGCTTTATGGTTGAATGAGTTCAATAGAATGCTGAGTAGGATGTGCGCAAAGTGTTATGTAAACAGTGGAAAATGCTAAAAATTCATAAAGGTTTCTTCTGAAAGGGAGCAGGAACATTTACAGCTAAGATTGAACCTCTTCCATAACAATAAACTAGATTAATAACGAAGAAGTGGTCTGTGAGGCAAGTCCAGAAACACAGACTTTTACTGTAGTAGATGCAGCTCATATTCATTTAAATTAAGCATGCAAAGGGAATAGAAGACTTTTAACAGATGGGCAGAACTTAGAAGACAGTTGAGGAAGGGGAGAACGTAAATAAGCTAAGGCAGAAACTTTAAATGTGAAAGAGAAGAGATTACCTAAAACCTAAATGCCAAAATCATTAAGAATAAGATGCTTGAGTTCAGGGCAAGTGTAACACCAGGGAATTATGGTTTTGCAGAGATTCTAAAAATTTGGTTCCTGCCATAGAGATCGTCAATTGATTCTGTAATCTTAATTTGCCCTGATATATTTGTTTTAAAACATCACTCGCATTTTCACTAACATCTTTTGAGAGGGAAATTTTAACTTTGTTTTAGCTAAGTTTTCACTTCTGTCTCCTGCTGAAGTGAACTTCGAAGCATATACACAATTTTTCTGGGCAGTTCAGCCCATCAGCTAAATTGGGTTGTTTGCAGTTGTTGGTAAGAAATTTTGCAGAAGCAGTACATTCTCCAGAATAAATGTTGATAAATATGATGGTTGGGGAACTTATTAGATGTTGAAGAAGTACAAGTGGGTCATGACTAGGTATTGCAATTCACTGCTAATTTTCATTATTATAGAAGCAGATATTAGCCACTTGAGTTTATTTTGTTCACAATTGTCAGTTAGTCACTTGAGGGGGTTGCTGTAATTGAACACCACAGCTAGTCTTGTTCAGTAACTGAACTGTTTGTATAAAATCCACCTGATATTGGATTCTTTGAGTATAACTTTTAATACTTAGGCTAAGTTGGCTAATAAACTATTGTTATCTATTGCTATTGCAGAAGAAAAGACTTTTAAAAATAATTTCTGATTTTCTCACAGGTTTAAAGGCTACGCATTTGTCAATTACCATTTGGAATTTGAACTCCCTAAACCATTGGCAATGAGTGATATAGCTGTGCGGATCTTACATACGGATTATGATCACATATCTTGCCACAGCCATGCATTTAATGCTCATCAGAGAGCTTTTAAAACTAAACTTGTTGCAGTTGAAATTAGGCAGGATATGCACGAGGATATGGAGGTACAGGGAGAGGGAGAGGAATACCAAACTATTGAAGATCAGAAAATACCTGAAGAACAAAAAGTTAATGAAGAACAAAAAACGTCTGAAGAGCAACAGACTCTTGAAAGCAAACCATTACCTGATGAAGAAATAAAGCCTATTCGACTAACAAGATCAAGGGTATGAATATGTTGAATACAGGCAGATTTAAGTAGTTTTATCAATGGCTATACGATTTCTAATAAATGTGAGATTTGGTATATTTTGGGTTGTTCAATGCCTTTATATTGAAATGACTTTCTCTAAACACTAGTCTTATTCAGCAGTCCACATGCTATAAACTATCCCTAAATCCTCATCAGTAAAAGGACAGCTCACACACACACACACACAAGAACTTTCATGACCAAATAGTCACCCATGCAGAAGGAGTTACCACTTCATCAGATAATGACCTAAGGTGATTGTCCGTGAATGTGGCTACCTTGTCCACTGTGATACAATTACAATCCTTAGTTTATAGACTTGCACTAATGAAGAACACCACAACCAGTTTGGATTGAACTTAAGTGATGGGTTTCCTCTATGTAACACATATCCAGGTGATACACTAATCTGCTGATTCTAGCAATATAAAAGTAAAGATTTGAAAAATTGTGCATTCCCATACAGGTATTGCAGAATTTATCTTTTTTCCTACTCTAAACTTTGAAAACTTCTTTTCCAGTTCAGTCGTTGAGCTCGATTCTTTATTGAATTGATATTGTGGGTTTGATTGTTTTGCTGTTGATTTTTATAATTTGCTATATTGACTTTGAATTATAAGAAAATTAATTTGAATTGCAAGTATAAATTAGAAAGATAATTTACATTTCAAAGCTGTTAAGATTGGCATTTGGCACCTAGACAAGCTTCCCAATTTCCTTCAAATGTTCTTACATACATTCTGCATGAGTGACTTAGAGATGCGATATGGACTGGGGTGTACAAAGTTAAAAATCATACAACACCAGGTTATAGTCCAACAGGTTTAATTGGAAACACACTAGCTTTTGGAGCGTCACTCCTTCATCAGGTGATATTAGAGGACTCAATTCTAAAACACAGAATTTATAGCAAAAATTTACAGTGTGATGCAACTGAAATTATACATTGAAAAATACCTTGATTGTCTGTTGAGCTAGAGTGGTAGCTAGACAATATGTTGAAGGTGTTAGCCCCCTGTGTCTGTTGATTGTTGTGCGGTGCCCATTCATGCCCAATATACCGTGCCCTGGGGCATGGTACATTGGGGAAACCGAGCAAAGGCAACGACGGCGGAAGAATGGGCACCGCACAACAATCAACAGACAGGAATGTTCCCTCCCACTTGGGGAACACTTCAGTGGTCCAGGACATTCAACCTCGGATCTTCGAGTGACCATCCTCCAAGGCGGACTTCGGGACAGGCAGCAGAGAAAAGTGGCCGAGCAGAGGCTGATAGCTAAGTTCGGTACCCATAGGAAGGGCCTCAACCAGGATCTTGAGTTCATGTCACAGTACAGGTGACCACCATTGCAATACACACACACACACACACACACACAGACACACACACACACACATATATTTTGTGGGGTGAATTTGTACTTGCAAAGTTACATTGTACTTTGCTCAAAAACTGCATGAATTCATGTAAAACTCTGTTATCTCACCTTTTAGATTAGAATCAATCTAAACATCATGGCATAGACAGAGAACACAGGGGGCTAACACCTTCAACATGTTGTCTAGCTATCACCTATGGTTACAGCTAACCTGAGAATGCAACTTTTTTAAAAAAGGTTTTGTGATGTACACATGAAAGAAGTGAAACTATCATGGTATTTGAACAGATGAAAGACTCAACAGACAATCAAAATATTTTTCAATGTATAATTTCAGTTGCATCACACTGTAAATTTTTGCTATAAATTCTGTGTTTTAGGATTGAGTCCTCCACTATCACCTGATGAAGGAGCAACGCTCTGAAAGCTAGTGTGTTTCCAATTAAACCTGTTGCACTATAACCTGGTGTTGTATGATTTTTAACATTCTGCATGAGGGTAGATTAACAAGTTCTTAACTCTGAGGTACTTGGCTTGAATGATAATTGGAAGATATCAGATATGCTGCCCTCAAACTTCTGATGGGCAGTGGCAGCAGCCTATAGCCATTTGGTGGCAAGCCAGTGAGTTGGAAATCCACATTTTACCCTAAAAACTACTACAGCAAATTGATATAGTGGCCAGGAAACTGGAGAGAAGTCAACTGCTGTTCTTCATGATGGTGCCAATAGGATCTTTTACATCCACCTGAGAGGGCAGATGGGCATTAGTTTGTGTTTCATCTGAAAGACAACACCACTAACAGTACAGCATATCCTTGGTACCATACTGAATGTAGCAGCTCAATTCCTAGAAAGGGACCTGAATCCTCATTCTGACTAAGAGATGAGAATGCTAAGTCACCTCTGACAAGTTAATTGAAGTTGTGGAATAGGTGTAAAGTTAGGGCCTGATTTAATATTGAACACTCCATGCACCCAGTCAAAATGTACTTCTCCTCACATGTGGCGTAACCCAGTGGGGTACTTTCATTTTTTTTGTGGTAGTAGTAAATAGGTGATTTCAATTGTCTGCTTATTATATGTGCTGCTGATGAAAAGGAAAGTCACACAAATACCTCATAATTTCCAATAATTTCTGTTTGAACTGCAGCTACAGTTTGTTAGGAAGATGTATCAATCTGGACTGTAGTTAACTTTTGTTGGAAGAGTATACATTGTCAACGTGGCTTCAAAGCAAACTCCAGACATGTCAGTCTTTGGGAGGTCAGGAAGTTGTTACATACCTCTGTATTCCTAGCCTCTAAGCTGCCCTTGTAGCCATTGTGTTTATGTGATGAGTCCAGTGAGTTTCTGATCAATGATAATGTCAAGGATGTTGATAGTGGGGGATTCAGTGATGGTAAGACCATTGGATATCAAGGGGTGATGGTTAGATTGCCCCTTATTGCTGATGGTCATAGCCTGGCATTTGTGTGGCACAAATGTTACTTGCTACTTATCAGCTCAAGTCTGGATATTGGCCAGATCTTGTTGCATTTGATCATGGACTGCTTCAATATCTGAGGAATTGTGAATAGTGCTAAACATTGTGCAATCATCGGTGAACATTCCCACTTCTGATGGAGGGAAGGTCTTTGATGAAGCAGCTGAAAATGGTTGGGCCTAGGACACTATTCTGAGGCAGTCCTGCAGAAATGTCCTGGAGTCGGTTTGATTGACCTCCAACAACCATGAACATCTTCCCTTATGCCAGGTATGACTCCTGAGAGACCAGAGAATTTGCCCCCAGTACTCATTGAGTCCAGTTTTGCTAGGGCTCCTTGGTGCCACAGTCAGTTGAATGCAGCTTTGATGTCAAGAGCTGTCAGTCTTACCCCACCTCTGGAATTCAGTTCTTTTGTCCACATTTGAACCAAGACTGTAATAGAACCCAAACTGGGCATCGCTCTGCAGGTTATTGCTGAGCAGGTGCTGCTCAGAAGCACTAAGGATGACACCTTCCATCACTTTACTGATGGTTGAGAGTAGACTGACGGGACGGTAATTGACCTGGTTGGATTTGTCTTGCTTTTTAAGTACAGGACATACCTGGGCAATTTTCCACATTGTCGGGTAGATGCCAGTGTAGTAACTGTACTGGAACAACTTGGCTAGGGGAGCGGCAAGTTCTGGAGCCTTCAGTACTTTTGCTTGACTGTTGTCAGGGCCCATAGCCTTTACAGTATCTAGTACCTCCAACCTTTTCTTGATGTCATGTGGAGTGAATTGAATTGGCTAAAGACATCTGTAATGCTGAGGACCACTGAAGGAGGCTGAGATGGATCATCTATAATTGCACTTCTCGCAAAAGCTTCAGTCTTACCTTTTGTACTGCTGTGCTGGGCTCTCCATCATCGAGAATAGGGATATTTGTGTAGCCTCCAGTGAGTTGTTTAATTGTCCACCATCATTCACGATGTGGCATGACTGCAGAGTTTCAATTTTGTCCATTGGTTGTGGGATCACTTAGCTCTTTCTGCCATTTGTTGCTTATGCAGTTCTGTTTGGTGACTTCACCAGGTTGACACCTCATTTTTAGTATGCCTGGTTCTGCTTCTGACATGCTCTCCTGCACTCTCCATTAAATCAGGGTTGATTCCCTGGCTTGATGGTTGAGTGGGGGATATGCCTGACTATGAGATTACAGATTGTGCTAGAGCACAATTGAATTGTGTCCATGGTGCAAAGCACCTCATGGATGCCCACTCTTGAGTTGCCAAATCTGTTTGAAGTCTGACCCATTTAACATGATGATCGTGCCACATAACATGATGAAGGTTATTCTCAATGTAAAGGTGGAACTTCGTCTCCACAATGACTGTGTGGTGGTCACTGTTACCGATACTGTCATGGACAGCTGGCAGATTGGTAAGGATGAGGTCAAGTATGTTTCTCCCTCTTGTTGGTTCCCTCAATACCTGCTGTAGACCCAGTGCAGCAGCTATGTCTTTAGGGTTCGACCAGCTTGATCAGTAATATTGCTGCTGAGCCACTCTTGGTGGTGAACATTGAAATCCCCCACCCAGAGTATATTTGTGCCCTTGCCATCCTACTTGCTTCTTGTAAGTGTAGTACCGATTTGTCAGCTGAGGGAGGATGGTATGTGGTAATCAGCAGGAGGTTTCCTTGCCTATGTTTAACATGAAGCCATGAGACTTCATGATTTCCAGAGTCAACATTGAAAACTCCCAGGGCAACACCCTCCCGATTGTACACCACCTCTGCTGGGTCTTGCCTGCTGGTGAGACAGTGCATATCCAGAGATGGTGATGGTAGTGGTGGTGTCTGGGATATAATCATGCTCATGGAATCATACCTTACAGACAATGTCACGCTTTTTTTGACTACTCTGTGAGACAGCTCTCCCAATTTTGGCACCAGCTCCCAGATGTTAGGATCCTGCATGGTCAAAAGGGCTGTTACTGCCATTGTCTTTTCAGGTGGCCAGGTCGATGCCAGGTGATTTGTTCAGTTTCATTGCTTTGAGACTTTGTAGCGATTGGTACAACTGAATGGCCATTTCAGAGGGCAGTTGAGAGTCAACCAAATTGCTGTGGGTTTGAAGTCACATGTAGGCCAGTCCAGGTGAGGATGGCTATTTGTTTTTCCTGAAGGATATTAGTGAACCAGATGGGTTTTTCTGAAAATCGACAGTGACTTCATGACCATCAATAGATTTTTAATTCCAGAATTTTAAAAAAAAATGAATTCAAATTCCACCATCTGACATGGCAGGATTTGAACCTGTGTCCACAGAACATTAGCAGAGTTTCTGATGAATAGTGCAGTGATACTACCAATAGGCAATTGCACCCTGCCCCCCCCACCACCCCCAATTTCCTTACTATCAATAATCTTCGTAAAATTGAACAATCATTTTACTATTTTGTAGAGTGCAATAAGTAGCGGATCCAGGGAGGAAATGGAATTAAGAAGCAGATCATCAAGCAGGGAACGAGTTGTCGAAGATGTTGATGCAAAGTTACCAAGTATAGAACTCGTTTCAGGTAGGAAATGTGCAATTTTTCAGTTGCAAGAAGTCATTGAGTGCAACTTTTGTTTAAAAGATTTGGAAATCAAAATGGAATGTGATCCTCCAAAATGCTGTAACAGAGTTTTGGGGAGTGGGTGTTGGATTGGTGTAAATTAAAATATTCAGGACTAAGAAAGATAGGTTTTGTTATCTCGGGAGGGAAGCAAGGGAGGTGAATCAATCATTGAAAAGTGGAGTTGAGCTACAAATCAACCAAAGTATTATGATGTTGGGAACTGTAAGTGTCAAAACATGGTCATGGTCCAAATAAGCTATGCACTTTATGCAGATAGTGTATAAATATGTTCAGAAATTTCCTATATATATATAGCCATGATGTGGAGGTGCTGGTGTTGGACTGGAGCGGATAATGTTAAAAATCACACAACATCAGGTTATTGTCCCACAGGTTTATTTGGAAGTACTTCAGAGCGCTGTTCCTTCATCAGGTATCTAGTTGAAGGAGCAATGCTTTGAAAACTAGTACTTCCAAATAAATCTGTTGGACTATAACCTGGTGTTGTAAGATTTTTAACTACACATATAGCAACATTTCTAAAAAAATATTTGTTTCAAGTGCATTGGGAGAAAGTGAATGGTATGTTGTGGTAAGGAATGGTAAAGCAATTAGTTATTAGATTACTTACAGTGTGGAAACAGGCCCTTCAGCCCAACAAGTCCACACCAAACCGCTGAAGCGCACCCACCCAGACCCATTCCCCTACATTTACCCCTGCACCTAACACTACAGGCAATTTAGCGTGGCCAATTCACCTGACCTGCACATTTTTGGAGTGTGGGAGGAAACCGGACCATCCGGAGGAAACCCACGCAGACACGGGGAGAATGTGCAAACACCACACAGTCGGTCGCCTGAGGCGGGAATTGAACCCGGGTCTATGGTGACTTAGTTGGTAGGATTAGGGAAAACCCTAAGGCTTTCTATAGGTATGTCAGGGATAAAAGAATGACTAGGGTAGGAATAGGTCCAGTCAAGGATAGTAGTGGGAAGTTGCGTGTGGAGGCTGAAGAGATTGGGGAGACACTGAATGAATACTTTTCGTCAGTATTCAATCAGGAACAGGACATTGTTGTCAATGTGAGTACTGAGTCACAATTAAGTAGAATGGATGGCTTTGAGGTATGTAGAGAAGAGGTGTTGGAAATTCTGGAAAGGGTGAAAATAGATAAGTCCCCTGGGCCTGATGGCATTTATCCTAGGATTCTCCGGGAAGCAAGGGAGGAGATTGCAGAGCCATTGGCCTTGAATCTTATGTCCTCGTTGTCTACAGGAGTAGTGCCAGAAGATTGGAGGCTAGCAAATGTGGTTCCCTTGTACAAGAAGGGGAGTAGGGATAACCCTAGCAACTATAGGCCGGTGAGTC
>NC_057732.1:5801512-5870850 GCF_004010195.1 Chiloscyllium plagiosum
AGAGATGTTAGGGGTAGGTTCTTTACTCAGTGAGTCGTGAGTTCATGGAATGCCCTGCCAGTAGCAGTGGTGGACTCTCCCTCATTATGGGCATTTAAGCGGGCATTGGATAGGCATATGGAGGATAGTGGGCTAGTGTAGGTTAGGTGGGCTTGGATCGGCGCAACATCGAGGGCCGAAGGGCCTGTACTGCGCTGTATTCTTCTATGTTCTATGTTCTAAATGTGACAAGACACATCACAGAGCATTATAAACAAAATATGGTACAAAACCACAAAGAGATATTAAGGTTAGTTAAGATAGGTAGGTTGGGGTAGTTATAAAGAATGCCTTGAAGGAGAGAAATGATATAGGAATGTAGAAAAGTGTAGGGAGACATTTCTGTACCTTAAGACCCCAGGCAACAGAAGGCACAGCCATCAGTTATGCTGTGATTAAAATTGGGGCAATTTGGAAAGAGCAAAATTAGATAGAGTCATACAGCACAGAGACAGACCCTTCTACCTAACTCGTCCATGCCGACTAGTAACTTAAATGGAACTAGCCCCATTTGCCTGTATTTGACCCCTATTCCTCTAAACCTTTTCTATTCATGTACCTGTCTAAATGTCTTTTAAATATTGTAATTGTACCCGCCTCCACCACTTTTTCTGGCAGCTCAATCCATACATGCACTACCCTTGTGAAAAAATTGCCCCTCAGGTCCCTTTTAAATCTTGCCCTGCTCACCTTTGCCATCTAGCTTTGGACTCCTCTACCCTTGGAAAAAGATCTTGGCTATTCACTTTATCTATGCCCCTCATAATTTTATAAACCTTTGTAAGATCACCCTCAGCCTCTGACATTCCAGGAAAAAATGTCACAGTTTACCTAGCCTCCCCTTGTAGCTCAAACTTTCCAGTCCCAGCAACATCCTCTTAAACTAAATCAACCCTTTCGAGTTGAACGTATCTTGGAGAGTTGTGGAGTTTGAGAAGATTGCAGAGTTAGGGAGGGGGAAGGCCTCGAAAACAAGGATTGGAGCTTTAAAATTAAGGTTTTACTTGACTGGGTGCTAATGAGAATAGAAAGTTGATAGGGATTTGGAATTAGATGTGAATTAAGAAAATGGGCAGTAGAGTTTTGGATTACCTCAGGTTTACATGGGGTAAAATCTGGAAGACCAGCCAGATTTATCTGATCAGATCTGTATTGCAGATCATCCAACTGCCAATCCATTTTTCAACAAACATTATAATTCATTCCTTTGCAGGCTTTATAGTTTTACTTCAAATTTTATAAATAATGGAATTCACACTGAAGGTTAGTCAATCCATTCTGGCTGTCCTGGCTTCTTAGAACATTAAGACTTTGGAGCTTATTAATAATATTATTAGCGATATTATAAATATCTAATATGTGTTTATGAGGCACTGAAGTTGAAAATCTGCTCTTACATTTCTAATTCATCAAAGGAAGATTAATTAGAATCATAGAGCATAGGAGGCTATTCAGTTTGTGTTTGTTCCAGCTCTTTGAAAGCCCTATTAGTTACACTCTCCCCACAGCCCTAAAAGTTTCTATTTTTCAAATAAGTATTTAAATCTTCTTTGGAAGTTACTACTGAATCTCCTTCCATTGCACTTCCATGTAGAACATTCCAGATCATTATGGCTCAGAATCAAAACAATTTCTTCTCATCCTTCTGTTAATTACTTTAAATCTGTGTCCTCTAGTTTCTGACCTTCCTGGTCATGATAGTAAATCTCCTCTGTAGCTTCTCCAAGACCTGACCTCCTTCTGTGAGTGTGATGCCTATAAATACACAATAATAATGCCGTGTTCTAGGTGGGACCTACCCAATGTGCGATAAAAACATTGCCGTTGGAGTTGTCATCATAGGCTCTGGACTCCATGCAATCTTAAGGCATCAGATCAACATATGCAAGGAAACCTCATGCTGATTACTATCTACTACAGAGGAACCTCGATTATCCGAATGACACGGGCAGGGAGTATTATTTTCAGATAATCGAAATTTGGATAATCAAATGCCGGATACACTGTTTAGCCAAGCATTGGGACCTTGCAATCTTGCCGAATAATCCGAAATTCGGATAATTGAATGCCGAATAATCAAGGTTCCTCTGTACTCTGTCTTGGCTGATGAATCAATGCTGTTCAATGTTGAACACACTTGGAGGAAACACTAAGTGTGACAAGGGCACAAGGAGCTTCAATGTCCATCAGCAAGAATGCACCAATATTGATTAAGCTCGTCAAGTGCCACAGGGCATTGCTGCTAGATTGAGTCTACAGCAAGTAATAAGAGAACCGACAAAAGGGTAAGACCTACTTGACCTCACCCAATCTATCTGTCTTGGAGGTTTCTGTCTTAGGAAGTATCAGTAGGAGAAACCACTGCCCAGTCTTGCGGAGATGAAGTGTAATCTTCACATTGAGGACACCCTTTGGTATGTTATGTGGTACTGCCGCCATGCTAATGGGCCTGACTTGGAACAGTGCAACAACTCAAAACTAGATCAACAGTCCAAATGCTGAACAACTGGAACAGAGGATAGTAGTGAGAAGTGACTGAGGAGAATTCTAAGAAAGGTTGGCTCACTCATCACAACTGAGAAGGGAATCTCAAAGGGTCTAGTGTCAAAGAACTTCTGGAAAAGGAGGTTGAACAATCAGTTCATGTTGGGGTGGGTGAGTTGATCAATGGACCTACTTTTGGAAGTACCAGTATGGGCAAAAGAAAGAGGATGGGGAGCATGGAAAAGGAAATGAGGGAAGGTTAGAATGTTGACAGTGAAAAAGAAACACTCATCTTCCATTGGGCAAGAAAGAAATAAGGGCAGTGTTAAGTTGCGAGTGTGTAAATGCATGGAATATAGAGAACAAAATTAGGGAACTGGAAACAAAAATTGCTGTAGGGAGATATTACATAGTATCATTGGCAGAACTGTGGCTGAAGCCCTGGGTTATAAACTCTTGAGTATGAAGTTGGGATGGGTGAAAAGGGAGGAGGTGCAGCAGACTTGGTCAAAGATAATGTCATAGCCCTTGAATGAGATGCAGTTCCTGAAAGAGAATCTATATGATTGGAGGTGAGAAACAGGATGGGAGCAGTGGCCTTGTTGGTATTTTTTATAGACCTCCAAATAGTGGGGAGGAAGTCAAAGAGAGCATTTGAGGGAAGGTTATAAAAACATGCGACATAAGTAGGGTTGTGATTGGTGATTTCAATTACCCCAGGATAGACTGGAAATAAAAGGTAGATTGTAGAACGCAGAACAGGAGAAATTCCTGTAATGCATGCTGGAGAACTTTCTGGAACTGTACATTTCCAGTCATACCCAAGAGGAAACTGTGCTGGATCTGCTTGTAGGAAATGAGGCAGGCCAAGTGGAAAATTTTAGAGGAGGAGAGCATTTGGGAAATAGCAATCATAATATAATTAGGTTTAATATTAAGTTGAAAAAGGATAAATATCAGTCAAGGATTAAGATACCAGAGTGGAAAAGTGCATATCTTTTAAATTTATTCATGGGCTTTGTTGGCTAGGCCAGCATTTATTGCCCATCCCTAATCGCCTAGATGGCAGTTAAGAGTCAACTTCACTGCTGTGGGTCTGAAGTCACATGCAGGCCAGACCAGGGAAGGATGGCAACTTCCTTCCCTAAAGGACATTAAATGCATTTTTCCGACAGTTTACAATGGATTCATGGTCATCATTAGACTCTTAATTCCAAATATTTATTAAATTCAAATTCCACCATTTCCCATGATTTGATTCAAACCTCGGTCTCTAGATTAATAGTCCACAATAATACTACTAGGCCATTGCCTCCCCAAAGGTGTTTAAAAGTTAAACAGAGCAAGTTAATTGGAAACAAATTTTAATGGATAAAAGACTGGATGAAAAATGGAAGACTTTCAAAAAGGAGATGACTAGTGTGCAACTGGGGACATACCCATGAGAAAAAATGTGGGATATCCAAGGCCAGAATATCCTGAATGATCAACAATATTGATGAAAAAGTAAGGAAGAAAAGTTCCTCATGATATTGTCCTAAATTCAACCATTCTTAGCTGCTTCATCAGTGACCTTACCTCCATCATAAGGTTAGACTTGGGGATATTTGCCAATAATTGAACAGACTTAAATGCTATATATGATGCCACACATAATGAAGCCATCTGTGTCCATATGCAGCAAGACCTAGAAAACATCCATGCTTAGGTATTAAATGGCCACACAAGTACCAAACATTGACCGACTCCATCAAGACAGAATCTAACCATTATCCCTTGACACTCAATATTACTATCACTGAATTCCTATTAATAATATTCTTGGGGTCATCACTAAACTGGACCAGCTATATAAATACTGTAACTATAAAAACCTGTCAGGAGCAAGGAACTCTGCTCTGAGTAATACGCAATGGCAGCAGTGCATACCATCCACTGGGTGCATTGCAGAAATTCATCAGGGCTTCTTGGACAGCACATTCCATATCCATGATCTCTCTAACCTAGGAGGACAAGGGCAGCAGATACATGGGAATACCACCACTTGAAAGCTCCTCTGTAAGGCACACAGCATCCTGACTTGGAATCATATTGTCAGTCCTTCATCCTGGAACTTGCTTCGAAACAGCACTGTAAATGGCCTCACACCAAATGAACTGCAGTGGTTCAGGAAGGCAGTTCACCACCACCTTCTCAAGGGTAATCAGAGATGGCCAATAATTGCAGGCCTAGCCAGATTCACCTATATCACATGAAAGGATAAAATGCAAAGTCTGATAATAAGCTCTGCCCACTGGAAAATCAAAGAGTAGTTTTGTATATGAACTGAAGGTGTAGCCACAAAAGTTGTAAGGAAACTCTGTGAAGCCCAGGTGAAAACATTGACAACTCCCCACATAGCAATTCTTGCTAGAATTTGTGATTTTACTATGATTCCAGAACACAATGACAAACATCTGTAGTTCATTTGTGTACATGATGACATAGAAATGAAGCAGGGATGAAAATATTAGTTGTTAGGTGTGAGTTTAAACACTTAACAGCAAAGTTTGAATGTTTATATACACCTTTCTTTTTTTAATAGGATGTGAATGTTGCTGGTTAAACCAACTTTTATTGCCCTATCCTTAATTGCCCAGAAAAGGTTAAGCATTAACCATATTGCTGTGGTTCTGGAGCATTTTAGGCCAGATCAAGTAAGGATGATCTATTTTGTTCCCTAAAGGACATTAGTGACCATTTTCTTTTAATAACAATTAACAGTGTCCATCCTTAGGCTTGCTTATTATTCCAATTTTGATATTTTTATCAAATTTCACTATCATGGTAGAAGTTGAACCTATGTGTTCCATTAGTCCGGGGATTATGTTACTAGGCTAGTAGAAATTACTAGAGCCTCCTGATGAAGGGCTTTTGCCTGAAGCGTTGATTTTCCTGCTCCTCGGAAGCTGCCTAGCCTGCTGTGCTTTTCCAGCACCACTCTAATCTTGACTCTAATCTCCTTATCAAATTTCACTATCATGGTGGAAGTTGAACCTATGTGTTCCATTAGTCCGGGGATTATGTTACTAGGCTAGTAGAAATTACTAGAACCTCCTGATGAAGGGCTTTTGCCTGAAGCGTTGATTTTCCTGCTCCTCGGAAGCTGCCTAGCCTGCTGTGCTTTTCCAGCACCACTCTAATCTTGACTCTAATCTCCAGTATCTGCAGTACTCACTTCCGCCTAGTAGAAATTACTGCCATGCCACTGCCTCCGGGGTGGACCATTTGCCACAGCAGATTCACCGCGAACGATTAGCCACTGCCCTTTGTCCACTGAGGACGCTTAGCCACAGCCCATTGGCCACTGAAGGCAATTCGCCACCGCAAATAAGTCGTATATTTTGAATATTGGTGGTAGCGTTTACTTGTTTTAATAACGATTTATTTTTGTTAATAGATTTTTAAAAATTTAACAACGTTTAAAATGTTAGAGAACAAGCATATCTAAACTCTATAAAATTGTTGTTATATTGGTTAAGGTAGTGTTTACGTTGCGTTGTTCTTGAATACGGTGAAAGAGATTGGAATATCTTAGAGGAATAGCGCATAACTATCAAATGAACTGAAATTTCATTGTTTAATATTAATGTGAGATTTTACTGCCATAATAAATATTTTTAAAATATATTTCCTTTTTCTGGTTAAAGTTTGTAACTCATTTTTATATATAAACCAATAAAATGATATTTATTTTACCTCTTTTTTTATCAATATGTAGTATGCAGTTGTATAAATAAAGGGGACTGAGAAGTATGAAAGAACAGGAGGGAGGGAAAACAATCAGTACATGTATATATTTCCGGTGGTGAATAGTCTCCAGAGGTCAAACGACCCCGGTGGAGAAACGCTGGTGGAGAGCTAGCAGTGGCTAATCATCAGTGGCGAATGTGCAGTGGAGAATCGTTACCATTAGTCGTCACCATCGTAACCCTTAGTTAGTTATCTTGGTTATCAGTCAAGAAATTCAGATATATTTTTAAAAATAACTGTGTAAATTTAATATAATTAGATTTATTTAAATAATTACTTTATATTCCTAATAAGGGAGTGAAACCCCTTGATGAGGTTAGATTATTCCCTTCATTCATTATTCTCCACTTGCAACCTCCATCAGAAAACACAGCTTGTAGTCCTCAGTAGCTCCTTTCCCCTTTCTTCATGACCACTTTCGGTCACTTCAAAACAAAATGAAGATAGAGAAAAAAGCAGGATGACAGACGTTTAAAAAAGAAGCAAGCAACAGGACTAAAAACGATGGAAGCAGAACAGGGGACAAGGACTGACTGATAGCAACCTGAAGCCAAAATAAGACAGAGAGAGAGAGAGAGAAAGAGAGAGAGAGAGAAAGAGAGAGAGAGAGACTACAGTCTCTGATTTACTGTCTTCATGCCAGAGTTAATTCACATCTGATGCTGTCAATTGAAAAACCTGCTTTTTGTTTTGATAAACTGGATGGTTATGGAATTGGGAGAGAACAAAACTTGTTGCGTGAAGCCACCTAATGGTCACTACAGCCATGGCAACTGCAGAACAATTTACATAATAAAATTGAATGGGAAATATTAATATAGTCATTTACAATGAGAAATGGTGGCACAAAGTTCTGAAGTTTGTGAATAGCAAAAAGTGTTACCTATGTAAGGCATTTCATATTATGCTATTCAATTTGGCAACTGTACAATGAATTAACTGTTTGATTATACAAGGTGGAATCAAATTTAGTGGTGAGACGAGAAGGTAATGTCCAACAATTGACTTATACAACTGAATGACAAGTGTCATGCCAAGTTACAGTGGGTAAAGTTGACTGATAATTGTGACCAAATGTTATGCCAGCAGTAGGAAATATTTGCAAATAAACAATATATTTAATATATATAGTATAAATGATAGAAAAATATACTTACAGAGATACCTTTTGAAATCTAACTGCATCAGATAATAAAACCGGTTATGTAGTATTCAACAGAGTACCAAGGATACAAAAAGCGAAATATCCTGGATGTAGGAAATCTGAAATATAAATAGAAAGTACTAGAAACCTCAGCAGGTCAGAGACACAATAGAGGAATATGGACCATGTGTCATTAGATGGGATTAATTTAGATCGGTTAGCATGGTCAGTACAGACATGGTGGGCTGAAAGGCCTGTTCCAGAGCTGTGCTGTTATTTTATGTTCTATTAGTTTAATCCTTTATTCAAGATATTTATTGATTGTATATTTCCTCATTGGCCATGGTGAGATTCAAACTCAAGTCCCCAGAATATTAGCTGGTTGGATTGCTAGTGCATTGACAGTGTCACTTATTCTTTCCATTGCTAGCCCACAAATTTACTGAATTGCAAGACTCCACCCTGAGGAGCAGATGAACCTATTGTGCCAGTTCCACCATTCAGTTAGGTTGATCTGTATCCTAACTCTAATTATCCATTTACGTTCTCTTACCCTGATCTAAAACTGATCAGTCTCCATTTCATCAGTCTTTATTGAAACTATCTTTCGTAGTTTCAGTGGGGAGAGAGTTCCAAATTTCTGCTACCTTTTTGTGAAGACGTTAGCTTGGAAGGGCCTAGCTCTAAGTTTAAAGTCCTACCAGCTTACTCTGGGCTGCACTAACAGAACAAATCCTTTAATCGTCTTAAACCATTCTAAACTCAAAAGAACAATGCAAGTCATGGTGGGATTTGAACTCATAACCTCTGGGTTATTCTATTTCTAGCCGAACCATGAAGCTTCCGCATATCATTCAGTGGTTGCCATGTTCGTGGTAACTTTCAAGTAAAAGAATTTAATTCATCTTCACAATCTGTTTTTGAGTCAAATTAAGGCCATACCTATTTTAATGTGACAATGTTTTGATGTAATTAATTTAAAGTTGCCTTTTTGCCTTAAAGAAGCTGAATTAACAAGCTTCATTAAAATGGAAATGTCAAGAAAAAGTAAAAAAAAATTACTAAATTAACAGATAATTAGAAAAGACTCTTTTAAAACAAGAGGTTGTTTACATTTAACCATTGCAAACTTTTAAAGAATTTGAATGATTAAAATTAAAAAAAATGAAACACAATTAAAGACTTCTCTTTCTATAAACCTGAACAAGGGGTTGTAAATATATGATAGTCCTGACAAAATCCAACCCGCTACAGAACTGCAGAGAAACCTCTTTACTCCAAGAGTGATGGGAATGTAGAACTCACCAACACATGGAGTCGTTGAGGTGAATAGTGCAGATGTGCTTCAATGGAAACTGGATAAGTAAAGTGATCGAGTCAATACAATACAGTACAGCCCAGAAACAGGCCCTTTGGCTCACTAACTCTGTGTTGATTCCTAGCCCTTATTTAGACTAGCTATTTATTGCCCATACATGGTTTCTATCCCTCTGTTCGTCTCCTATTCGTGTGTCCATCAAGATGCACCTTAAACGTTGCTAATATGCCTACTTCCACCACCAGCACTGGCAGTATGTGCCAGGCACCCAGCACCCTCTTTTTGAAAGATTTTCCCCGCACTTCTCCCCTAAACCTCCACTTCCTCACCTTGAACCTGTGCCCCCTTGTAGTTGACCTTCCCATCCTGGGAAAAGGCCTCTGACTGCCTGTCCTATCTAGTGTGCTTCCAATTAAACCTGTTGGACTATAACCTGGTGTTGTGTGATTTTTAACTTTGTACACCCCAGTCCAACACCGGCATCTCTGAATCATGTCCTATCTATGTCTCTCATAATTTTGTAGACCTCTGTCAGCTTGCCCCTCAGCCACCATCTTTCCAATGAAAACATTCCAAATATATCCAACCTCTCCTCATAACTAAAACCTTCCAAAACTTTTTCTGCATGCTGTCCAAAGCATCCATTCTGAGAGTGTGGCGACCAGAACTGCACACAATATTCCAAGTTTGGCCTAACTAAACTATTCTGTAGCTGTAACATAAATTGTCAACTTTTATACTCAGTGCCCCAGCCAATGAAGGCAAGTGTGCTGTATTTCTTCTTGACCACCTTAGGGATCTCTCAGGGATCTATGGATCTGTATGCTTAGATCCCTCTATATGTCCATGTTGCTAAGGATTACATAGAAACATAGAAAGTAGAAGTAGGCCATTCGGCCCTTCGAGCATGCACCACCATTTAACATGATCATGGCTAATTATGCAATCTCAGTATCCCATTCCCACCCTCTCCCCATACCTCTTGATCCCTTTAGCAACAAGGGCCACAACCAGCTCCCTCTTGAATATATCTAATGAACTGGCCCCAACAGTTTCCTATGGGAGAGAATTCCAAAGGTTCACAACTCTCTGAGTGAAGAAATTCTTCCTCATCTCAATCCTGAATGGCTTACCCCTTATTCTTTGACTCCTAGTTCTGGAGTTGCCCAACATTGGAAACATTCTTCTCGCATCTAGCGGGATTTGAAATGTTTCTATGAGACCTCCACCTTATTCTTCTAAATTCCAGTGAATCCAAGCCCAGTCGATCCAGTCTTTCTTCATGTGTCAGTCCTACCATCTGGGGAAGCAGTCTGGTGAACCTTTGCTGAACTCCCTCAATAGCAAGAATGTCCTTCCTCAGACTAGGAGACCAAAACTGCACACAATACTCACCAAGGCCCTATATAACTGCAGCAAGATATCCTTACTCCGATACTCAAATCCTCTCACTATGCAGGCCAGCATGCCATTAGCTTTCCTCACTGTCTGCTACACCTGTATGTCAACCTTCAGTGACTGTTCCACCCTGACACCCAAGTCTCGTTGCACCTCATCTTTTCCTAAACTGCCACCAATCGGATGATAATCTGCCTTTCTGTTGTTGCCTCACATTTATCCACATTATATTGCATTTGCGAAGTATGTGCCCACTCAGTCAGTCTTTCCAAGTCATCCTGCAGTCTCTTAGCATCCTTCTCACGGCACACACTACCACTCAATTTAGTGTTGTCTGCCACTCAGCTGTATAATTTACACCTGAATTTGATCTTCCAAAATGCATCACCTCACATTTGTCTGGATTAAACTCCATTTGCTATTTCTCTGCTTAAATCTGCATCTATATCTATATGACAATGCTCCTCACTATCTGCAAATCTGCCAATTTTGGTGTCATCTGCAAACTTAATCCACAATCAGACCACCTACATTTTTCTCCAGATCATTTATATATATTACAAACAACAAAGGTCCCAGTAACCACTAGTTACTGATCTCCATTCCAAAAAGTACCCTTCCACTATGACACTCTGTCTTGTGACTAAGCCAGTGTTGTATCCATCTAACCGGCTCCCACTGGATCCCATGAGTCTGTACCTTTTGTACCAGTCTGCCATGAGGTATCTTGTCAAATGCCTTACTAAAGTCCCATGTAGACAACATCCACTGCCCTTCTCTCATCAATCATTCTTGTCACCTTCTCATAAAAACTGAATCAAGTTGGTGAGGTATGACCTTCCAAATATGAATAAATCCTGAATCTCAGTATCTTCTCCCACAGCTTCCCATTACTGATGTGAGGCTCACTGGCCTGTAATTATCTGGATTATCTGTTTTCCTTGTTAAACAAAGGAACAACATTGGCCATTCTCCAGTTCTCTGAAACCTCACCTGAGGCCAAAGAGAATGCAAAGATATCTGTTAAGGCACCAGCTACTTCCTCCTTTGCCTCTCACAGTATCCTCCTTAAGCCATTGTCCAAGGACATTTCTTAGCCACTTTTAGCCCTTTGAGGTGCGGGACAAAGTGGTAGAAGATAATGCTGAGGGGGAGAGATGACCTAAGTTGCGAGGTGGGCCAAGTGGAGGTCAAACACTGGCATTGAACAATTAAGCTGACAGGGCTAGTTTTGCACTGTACATTCTCAGGTGCGACAGTGACACACTGGTTAACATTGCTGTCTCACAGTGCCAGGGATCCGGGTTCAGTTCACAGCCTCAGGTGATTGCCTGTGTGGAGTTTGCATGTTCTCCCTGTGTCTGCGTGGGTCCCCTCTTCATGCTCCAATTTCCTCCCAGATTCCAAAGATGTGTAAGATGGTGAATTAGCTATGATAAATGTGGGGTTGGGGGAGTTGTTCTGGGTGGCATGTTCTTCAGAGGGTTGGCGTAGACTTGATGGGCTGAATGGCCTCTATCCACACTATAAGGATTCTATGAAGTTGGTCAGCTTCTGAACCATGACGGGGGAGCCCTGTTATGGAATCGTGGACCTTTTGAAAGTGTTTTCAACTTTATATGTTATAATTAGATGCTGTACATCTCTGTCCCTAAAGGCAAATAGCCATCATTATGCTCAGATGCATTGAGCACTTACTAAAGTGGGTAAAGTTCTCTTCTCAATAGTATTGAGAATTATGTATTAGCGTATCATCTGGACTCTGTGCTTTGATATTTTTATATTGATTTAAGGTCAGACATCTGTTGAGCCTTTAAAGTATCTGAACAGGTGCCTAGTGTGATTGACTATCCATCTGCTGAACCTTTGAAAATGTGAACAGATAGCCATCTGTAACTACAATGGCACCATTTTATTGATTTCTGGATGGTTTGTTTCTATGGGTAAAGAGATGAAATAGGTTTTAAATAAGTGTAGTGACAGGGAAAGGGAGTAGGGTTGAGGAGGATGGAAGGGGCCAATAAAGGACGGCCCTTTGAGGTACCAACACATTACTCAGGATGTTCAACTACTTATTTGAGTTAAACATCATCATTTGTGTGCAAAAAAAAGTTGTGTCTCCAGATTCTGGTGGCACACCAGATTCAGCAACTGATATCAGATTTGAGCAATACACCTCATCCAACAAGGGTAACAATTTGTTTTACTAATTCACTTGGCATCTTTAATTTGAAAAGAAAAATATAAAAGCATGTTGTTGTCAACCTGAATGGAATTTCAAGGTCAACATCAAAGGTGTGCCTTGAGTAGGATCTTATGTGAAAGTAGGGAGATGGAGAGTCATGGCAGGATAGCAAGAGATTTGGCAGCTCTGTATTTATGATGGAATCATCTAGGTCTTTCTGGATCAAGGAATAGGAGCATTTAGGAGTAGGAGAAATCTCAGAGGATGGCATCAGGCAGCCTCTTTTCATCCCTGGTAATTTTTCTGGAGGCATACCATCAGCTGCAGTTTAGGGTTGCTGCTGAGATTTATAGAGCTGTATGGTGATGGATGATCCTTGGGTTGTGGATAGTTTGAGCTGAGGAGAATGAAATCTTGGTGTACTTTATGGAGTCTAGCTGGAACTGATGAAGGTAGCTAAACAGTTGCGTGCTGTCTACAGCCAACTGTTGCCATCTGAACTTGAGGGGTCTAAGAAGGGTTGTGTAACAAAGGGAATGATCAGGATTGGAGTGATTGTAGTTTTGCTGAATTAAGTAGTTCATTTTTTGAAAATGCTTATTTTCAAACATTTAACACTTCCCTGGGATTAAGCAATGCATTTAGAACTCTTTTAAAAATCTCTATTCAAAACGTTGTCTCTGGCATCAAAACATTAACTCAATTTCTCTCTTGCTGAGTTCCTTCAGCAATTTCAGTTTGCATTTCGACCCTTTTGTTTATTTTCGCTAATGGGCTCAGTATGTGGCAGGCTGATGTTGTTATGTCTTCATGGAGAGTTAATTCACCCAACAGGGTAGTGCTACCCAGGGGGCATCAGTTCAAATCGCAAATTGTAAATTGAATTTGATTAGTTTGGTTATTCTGGACTGACAAAATGGGGAAAAAGAAGATCGTCACAGCACTACCGTTGGCTTACTGATGACTTTAGGGAAGGGATAGTATCTCCTCTCCACATAGAATCGACACATGACCCCAGTCCTACATTATGTTGCGAACTCTTAATGTGCTTTGAAATACCCCATTAAATCAGAGTTATTATGGTAATTATAAAAATGCAATAATTGAGGAATTGCTAACAATCATCCACATCCCAAGGAGAAATGTTATAATAATTATTTACATTTAGATCATATTTGCAAAATTTGAACCAACAATCAGAAAGTCACTTTGCTGAGCAGGGACAAAACTAAGTCTTTGATGTATTACTTTTATAATGTCTAATAAAGGAATTCTATTGTTTATTGCAACTTGATTTCATACTTTTTGTCCATCTAGAAAAGGTATCATATGAGACCATCGATATGAGTATTGTTGACTTTAATCAGTACACACCACTGGGAGGAGTTTATTATTTTGACATACTGAAGTTGCCACCTCAGCCCAAGTTTGTTAAAGGGTGGAGAATCGTCCAGGTAAACGTCTATTTTATACTACAGTATCTGAATGTTGTTTAAACAATGCTTTTATTTCAAGAGATACAGTAAGTGGTAAGATCCCAGGAGACATTCCCCAATGTGTTGTGGTTCTAGACAGATGCACCAAGTCATTAAAATGCCCAGATGAGGAGGGATGAACTGGTTCCCGTTCTTTTCTCATCCACCTTTCAGTTGGTTCCAATGAGGTTTATTTTTAAAGGATCCCTTCCCTCATGAAAACCTTTGCTCTTGACACTGTTTTAAAAGGAGTCAATTTAACAAGGCTTTCCTAAGTTAAAAGAGAATGAGTTCATTACTAATTATTATTGCACGTGGGAAGTAATGCAACACACATGGACTAGAAATTACAACTGGGCTTCAAAAGATAGTGGCTTAAAAAAATTACAAACAATTCAGAGACTGATTTGTATCAGAGTGGATGTTAAACGTGGTCAATAATGTGGAGGTTATCTTAAGGTTAGCATTGGTCGTTTTAAGATTCTTGGTTTTGCAGGTTGGTTGAGTTCCTTGTTATTTGATTTTGTTAAACTATGACTGAAGTCCAGAAGTCAGGATGAGAGAGAGTCCTTTTGTTACCCTATTCTCTTTTGTCCGGATAACTAACATGCTGATTCCTAGCACTTGAGAGGATCTCTTTACCTATAACATGGATACCTATAACTAAAGGATTTTGACTGTGACCTTTACTGTGTGCTAATACTCAAACCTAGGCTAAAACAGATGAGTACCTTAGCTTGCTCGCATACACAAATAGGTTCAGTTCTAATAACTCTCAAGTAGAGTTGAAAGTGACATTTTAAGCTCTATCCTCTGAAAGATATAGAAGGACAAATACAAAACGTGTCTGTCTGTAGGTTCGGATATAATTCGCAGGGGGCGTCTTGCTGCTGAGCAGTTTATCACCATCTCATTATCGTTGTAGTCACAAGATGTCACATTCCAGTTGGTTTTGATCTTCCTCTGCCTCCTTTGCAGTTTTTTTGAAGTTCCCTTCACATCTTTTGGTGAGATATTCCATGTGTCTGTCTGTTTGTCTCTCTCTGTCAACAGATACTTTATTTACATCAAGCATTCAATTCAGAAACTTGAACACAGTTTGAGAACTACTGACTTGGACTATTTTTCAATTCAGCCCCATTTTAACACTTGAAAATTAATCAAACCCTGGTTGTCAACAAAAACAGTAATAAAGAAACATAGTAACATTTACCATAAAAACTATTAAAGTTTGTATATTATTGATAAAAATGATACCTCATATGACCATGTGTTTTTAAAGCATTCCGTAAAACTATTATTTTATGCAGTCCCCAGACCTTTGCTTCATCTGAGCCATTCCAGCTCACAAACTTTAACCAAGAAGCTGTGGAAATAAAGCTGAATGTCTTGAGTTGGCTAGTGTTGGAACATAGATCATACCAAGGATAGATCTGTTTATTGAACTTAAGGTTATTCAAACTAAATTTTTGGTAATCTGAAGTGCTAGTAGCTTTAGTTTCAGAAACAGACTTGAGCAAAGTTTCGATTGACTTGGTCACTGCAGCTACAGCTACAGCTGATCAATGCTAGGTTAATGTTGAGCCACACGTGCTTGTGTGTCTGAAATTCAAGGTGTATCGTGATTAATCAGTCTCCATACTCTCTGGATGGGTACAATTATTGCAAGGTCACTACACTGATCTGACAGTGTGGTCACTTTTTAGAAAATTGATTGTTTAGTCCGAAATATTCTTTGAACTACATTAAACAAAGATTACAAAAACTTGAATGGTTATGGACATAATTCACTTACGTTTCAAATTTCTTGATCTTTAATATTGATTTTGACCAGATTGCACTAATATGTGAGCAGAAAACACATGGAAACTTCAACCCTCTGGTTACATTTCTATAGAAGATACAAATAATAAAGCAACTTCAAGTACATTGACTTCTGGTACTTAAACATTTCATAACTTTAACAAGCACTCCACAAATAGTATATACATGATTACTGATGAATAAACATATTATGTCAATTTTAGCTGAAGGATACAGGATTGATGTCAGCTCCCTATCCACCAGAGTCAAACAAGGAAGACAGTCCCACCCCAGATGAAAAGGAAGGTGAAAGCCGTAATGCACCACCCGCAGGAATCACACTCAAACTCCCTTCAAAAGCACTGTTCTTTGAACAGCCTAAGCCTGCTCGATGGGACCAAACAGGTATCAAACTCACTCAGTGCACAATTGAAAAATTACTCAGTAATAAAAAAATTCAGACCATGCAACACGCAATGTAAAATCTAGGGTCATAATCCAACCTCACCTCAGAGTGAATTGAAATGGGCCTTCTTGAAGAAGAGAATCTCTATTGGTTTTGCTGTGGTCAGGACTAATGCCTGATCTGCACCATACAGTTTTATCATTGGAGTGAAGCGATGTACTCATAGAATTGACCCCTCACAGACTTAAAAATATTTTCTGGAAAACATTTCAATAAGGTTTTTCTGTTGTTTGTGGGTGGGGTGGGGTGGGGTGGGATGCAGTATATCAGCATTAAAATTCTTTCTTAATTACTTCAATTCTTTATTAAGCCACACAGCAACCACCTGTCCATCCTCAAACTTTCACCCAGAATCAATCCCTGTCTCACAAAGTACCTGCTTGCCACCCTGGTGCAACCCACAGCCAAAGATTCCTTTGCCACTCTTCCATGTGAACACAATGGGTGAATATTCATAGCCTCTTAGAACCGGACTGGGAGATGGGAAGGTTGGCACTAGGGCATAGGAAGCCATCAGGTGGGGAGTACAAGATCTTCCCACCAACATAGTGCCAATGACCAGAATTGGGATAGTATTGCCATCCACCTTGTGGTCATTTAAGGGTCTGCCATGCTATGTGAAGTTAGGTAATCTCTGCATGCTTCTCTGTAAGCTCCATTGGTGGAGGTCCTTTCTTTATAGAACATAGAAAAATACAGCACAGAACAAGCCCTTTGGCCCACAATGTTGTGCAGAGGTTTAATCCTAATGTAAAATATAATAACTTAACCTGTGCACCCCTCAACTCACTGCTCTCCATGTGCCTGTCCAGAAGTCGTTTAAATGTCCCTAATGACTCTGCTTCCACCACCACCACCACTGGCAATGCATTCCATGCATTCACAACTTTCTGCGTAAAGAACCTACCTCTGACATCTCCTCTATACCTTTCCCTTAATATCTTAAAACTATGACCCCTTGTACCAGTCAATCCTGCCCTGGGGAAAAGTCTCTGGCTATTGACTCTACCTATTCCTCTCATTATCTTGTATACCTCGATCAGGTCTCCTCTCTTCCTCCTCCTCTCCAGAGAGAAAAGTCCGAGCTATTTCAACCTTTCTTCATACGGCAAGCCCTCCAATCCAGGTAGCATCCTAGTAAACCTTCTTTGCAAAGGGCGACCAGAACTGGACACAATATTCCAAGTGTGATCTCACCAGAGACTTGTAGAGCTGTAGCAAAACTTTGCGGATCTTAAACTCGATCCCCCTGTTAATGAAAGCCAAAATACCACATGCTTTCTTAACAACTCTATCCACTTGGGTGGCAACTTTGAGGGACCTATGTACTTGCACACCCAGATCCCTCTGTTCCTCCACACTATCAAGAATCCTGTCTTTAATCCTATATTCAGCATTCGTGTTCAACCTTCCAAAATGCATCACTTCGCATTGATCCAGGTTGAACGTCATCGGCAATTTCTCAGCCCAGCTCTGCATCGTGTCTATGTCGTGCTGCAGCCTGCAACAGCCCTCGATACTATTGACGACATCGTCAATCTTTGTGTCATCTACACATTTCCTAAGCCACCCCTCAACCTCCTCATCCACGTAATTTATAAAAACTACAAAGAGCAGAGGCCCAAGAACAGAGCCCTACGGGACCCCACTCAACACTGACTTCCAGGCAGAATACTTACCATCTACAACCACCCTCTGCCTTCTGTCAGCCAGTCAATTCTGAGTCCAGATAGCCAATTCTCCCTGTATCCCATACTTCCTGACTTTATGAATGACCCTACTGTGGGGAACCTTTTCAAATACCTTGCTGAAGTCCATATCCACCACATCCACTGATCAACCTTTGTCGACCTGTCTTGTCACCTCCTCGAAGGACTCAATAAGATTTGTGAGGCATGACCTGCCCCTCACAAACCATACTGACTGCCTTTAATCATGCTATACTTTGCCAAATAGTCATAGATCCTAACCCTCAGAATTCTTTCCAAAACTTTGCTGACCACAGATGTAAGACTGACTGGTCTGTAATTACCAGAGATTTCCCTATTCCCCTTCTTGAAAGGAGGAACAACATTAGTCTCCTTCCAATCCTCCAGTATGACTCTTGTGGAGAGTGAGGAGGCAAAGATCTTCGCCAGTGGCTTAGCAACCTCCTTTCTTGCTTCTCAGAGCAGCCTGGGATAAATCTGGTCTGGCCCTGGGGACTTATCAATCTTAATGTTTTCCAAAATTTTCAGCACATCAACTTCATCAATCTTGATCTGGTCAAGCCTGTATCCCAGCACCTCAAAGTTCTCATTCACAACAAGGTCCCTTTCCTTAGAGAAAACTGAAGCAAAATACTCATTTAGGGCTTCCCCTGTCTCTCAGGCTCCATGCACAAGTTCCCTACGCTATCCCTGATCGGCCCTACCTTCTCCCTGATCATTCTCTTATTCCTCATGTATGAGTAAAATGCCTTTGGGTTCTCCCTAATCCTATCTGCCAAGCCTTTTTCGTGCCTCCTCCTGGCTCTCCTCAGTCCATTTTATGGGATCACATCATCACTTCCACTGGTTTCTGAGGGCTTTTCCTCAGTGTCTCCCAACCCAACTGCCCTGACTTGAGTCCTTTCCCTGAAGGTGCAGTTTCAGTAATGGCCACTGTTAGTGGTGGCACTCCTGAGCTCTCACTATAGTGATTGGGTGGCAGATGGGATATAACCACTGTACCTGATTGAATGGTAGTCGTTTAATTGGCTGTTGCCAGCAATATACCATCTGACACCCACCTTCAACCATAGAGGGGTCGGCTCTAGTTTTCAGCCCTGATGGTGTGACTTCACCTTAACAAGATGGTTAAAACCCAGACTAATATATTTATTTTTCATTATAGGTAATCAATGGAAGACAGATGGCATTCACAGCATCACATTTGAGCCAGAGGAACAGATACTGTCCTTTAAGATGGACACATTCAACATTTTCACTCTGATCCAGAGATATTATGTCAATATGCCTTTCCAATCTTGGATACTTAAACCTGTGGCAGAAAATGAAGCTATTTTAACTGTCCATGCTGCCTTTACCAAAGTAGAAATTCGAATGAAGGTACATTTTCTGATTATACTGTAATTTAGTAAGTGATTTTTCAAAACAAAATCAGCAACCTCAAAGTTCAGAAGTTGTGATATTGCATTCAATTTATTTGGTAAACTGTGCTAATTGCTGCAAGAAAAAAACTATAAGAGTTGCCTGATTGTCATTAAGAACACATCAGGTTGGACAATTCATCATTAGAGTAAATGATTTAAAAGCCTTACTCCAGCTGACCTTCTAACAGCTTCAGTCATGAGCTCTGTTACTCAGCACAGTTAATGTCTGAGTTAGAAAAAGCTTATCACAAATCACTCTGGTAGCGTTATATTACTTTGGTTTATATTTTATCTTGTAATACTTGCACAGGTACAAATATTAATGGAATACACCAGTAGGTTAATATTGTTAGCAGACTGGTTGGTTGCATTTTACAGCGAGAGCAATTTTGGGATTTGTCCATCCTTCAGTTTTGTAGCATCAACAGATATCATATCAGACGGTTGGAGAACCTGGGGTTTGTAAACCTTTGGCAGAGGAACATGGATATTTATCAAGTTGGGATTGTGAATGCAGTAGATCTCTGTTGGCATCCCATCAGGATAGCAAGTGGTTGGTGTACACTGATGTCACCACTCATTTTGACTATTGTGAAGGTTGAGTCACGGGGTGGGCGGGGGGGGGGGTGTCGACGTTTGTTCTCAGCTGCATGCTACAGAGCCAAACCAGTAGCCTTGTGGCAACTCACCAGTACTGTGATGTAGTAAAATCCATTGGTTACTCCACTAAACTTATAAACAATCAGATCCTGCAGTGGATTGGGGAAATGATCTGAAAAGATCAAGTGACATTTTCATTTTTATATAGGCCCAGGAAGAGCATTCATAGGCTCCAAAAGAATAAAAACTAAACATGATTTACGTACAGATTGCTTATCCAGCTTGATCCTAAATTCATATATGCTTTCCTCTCCTCTCACTGTTTTATGTGGCTACAAGTTCCATTTCCTAACCATTCTTCAGGTAAAGAAGTGTCTCCTTAATTTTTATTGGGTTTATTAATACCCCTCTTATTTGTATGACTGCTAATTTGTTCTCTTCTGTACTTGTGCTATGTCTAACCCTACACAATTTTAAAGACCTCTACCAGGCAGTCCTTTCTTAGAGAAAAGAACTTCAAGATATTCTACTTTTTTGTTTTTAGATCTGATATTTATTATTTTCCTTGTAAATATATTTTGCTCCTTCAGTGCCTTTATATCCTTATTGTAATACAGAGACCAGTACTGATTAGTCCAAGTGTGGTAAGAACAAAGTCTATTTCCAACAGCATTCCACTTTTGATTTGTATAGTTCCAGCACATTGTTGACGTAAAGTAATACTGTAGGAATCAACAAAATATCATAATAAAATGATCACAGCAGGATTACTAATGGTAGGAATATGACTGAAAAATCATAAGAACTACGTTGAAATAAGTACATTAGCATGCAAGACTTAAAGGAATTAATATACAAGTAGATTAAGCACTTTCTTAGTGTCTTAAAATCACCGACCCACACAATGTCAATCTGACAGTAGTGTTTTGGGAATAGTGCTTGAATTTTCCTTTTTCATAATAGTGGGGTTATCAGTGAGGCGGAGGTTGAGTTTTGACACGATATAGAATAGTTTCAGTTCTTGAACATGCACAGATTACAGGGGGAGTTTTTAATACAAATAAATCAAAAATAAATAGCACGCTTTCACATGTAAGAGTCTGTAAGTTGATCCCATTAATATTACCATTCAATGCTTTATAAGTCATTATATATAAAATGAAACCCATCTCTAGAACCGTTTGACCTTTATCTATTAATGTTTTTGAAACTTTTCCATCACTAAAATATTTTTGTCTTACTGTTTAATGCAATGCAAATTTTTCCAATTAAGTTTGTATTATTAAAAGTCATTGTAAAAAGGGCTGTTACAGAAATATGATGTTATATCAGAAAATTGTGATAGTACACTTTATCCTGAAAATATGGTCGAGTTTGTGGAATGTTGTTTTCTGTACGTAGATACAAACATCACCACATCATGTCCTAACAGCAGGATGGACCCAACAGAGGTGAGTGTAGTGATTACAGTTGGATAGGATTTGCATTGGAATTCCTGAACATTGCCTCTGAATATACTTGCAGCTGATTTCAGTCAAAATTGAGGAGTAGATGATCCATCTCAGCTTCTTTCAGAGGTCCCCAATATCACAGGTCTTCAGTCAAATTTGAAATAGCTGAAGGCACAGGATTCAGCAAAGGTTTTGTTTTCTGACAATATTCTGGCCATAATATTTGGCCTTGGCCAAACTGTTCTAGTACAGTTATAACATTCGCATCTACCCACCGAAGTGGAAAATTGTTTGGGTATGTCATGTGTACAAAGAGCAGGTCAAATCAAACCCATCCAGTTACCACCTATGGTCTTCTGTGAAAATGTTACCAACAATGCCATGAAGCAGCACTGGCTTAGCAATAACTTGTTGACTGATGCTTGGTTTGGGTTCCATCAAGGCCACTCCGTTCCTGACCTCATTGCAGCGTTGTTGTAAGCATGAGCAAAAGAGCTGATTTCCAGAAGTGAGGGGAAGGTGACTGCCCTTGAGATCAAGACTGTATTTACCTGAGTAAGATGGGTCTTTAGCAAAACTAGAATCAGTAGCATTGGGGGAAAACTCTCTGCTGGTTTGTGTTAGATCTTGCACATTGGAAGCTAGTGGTGGTTGTTGGAAGTCACGTCATCTCAGCTCCAGGATATGTCTGCTGTGTCCTAGGTTCAAACAAAGTACATCATAAGGTTCTCAGACTGCTTAGCACTCACACTTCAGTGCTTAATTTACTTCATGCACTTTAGTGTCAACCTATGCCCTGCTTCACAATGCTCTCTTAAGATACACTGACTTCAGCACTCAGTTAGTTACAGACTACCAGCCTCTGTGGTTTACCATGTGGAAGGAAAGGCTGTCACAAATTGTCAATGTGGAGCACTGAATAACTATGTAGCAGTCAGACAGGGTGTGGACAGGTTATTGTACAGCAATTTCAGTTGCAGTTGACTAGATATAATGCTTTGGCCTCCTTTGGCAATCAGCTGGGAAAAAAAAACTACCCTCCTCCTCAGCAGCCCATCTCCAGCTTCCAGTCCTGGAAGCAGGGAACTAGCTTGCATTTTCTGTGGCATTTTCAGACTGAGGACTATGGTTTGAGTCGTAGTTCCTGGCTTGGAGTAGCTGAAGTGGTTTGGCTTTAAATAAAGCTGCAGAGATGTGGAAGCAGGAAGGTGACAGTGGCAAATATTTTCACCTCTCTACCCTCATATGTGATTCCCTGAGAATATGCACAAAAGCGTGGTTACATTATTAATGACATGAAAAGCAGAAGATTGCATGAGAAAATGGCACTATGGAACTCATTCACCATCCCATTTGTAACTATTTTTTCTTATCTAGAGTTGTTATCACACACAACCAAATGGCTTCCCTCCCCCCAATCAAGTCACCTATGCTACTTTTCATCATTATCTCCACCAACAAATTGCCTGTCCCCAATTAATCAAATTATGTACAATGCCTGCCAAGGGCAATCCAGACAACCAAATCTTAAGGAGAGCTGGGCAAGGAGAGAGAGGGGGGAATAGGACAAAATCAGAGCAGTGTTGGAAGGGGAGATAAGACACTGTATTCCCCGCCAAGTCCACCTTTCTCTAAAAGCAGTGTGTGTTGGTGGACGCCTCATGTTCCCTCTCCAAGGGTAGTCAGGTGTGAAAGTAGGTGCAGAAAAAGGGACACACACTTGACACTCCTCCACAGCCACTCTCTGGCTCTGTTAATGGTCAACGTGCATTAACATTCAGTCCAGGCGCAAATCCATCACAGGCTCCTCTGAGTCACCCCTACCCCTCTGCACTAGCTATCCAAAGATCAGAAGCATGGCGTTGAAAGGTAGCAAAAAGTCCACAATCAATAACTACATGATCCATGGTCCTTCAGCACTGCAAAATAAACATTTGGGCCAGGAATACATGAACCACCCTAGTTATGATTGTGCAGGATGACTAAATGTAGCAGCCTCCAGCTCACATCTCTGATGGAAAGTGTTGCGAGCTCTCCAGAAGTGTGGGGACCGTTCTGCCTGCTAGTAAAACAGAACATAAAGGTAAATGAAGGTGTCGAAGTGGATGGTGTGCATCAGCAGCCTGTAGAGAAAACTCCTTCATGCAGGGTGAAAGGACAAGAGGTCATATCCATGAGGCAGCTCAGGTTGTGGAGCACAGACTCCTCGGGGAGATTCTGGAACAGAGAGCCGGTGGGAAATTCCAACTAAATAGGAGTAGCATCCTACTTATACTGTAAGTGGAAAAGTTCAGCCTGTATCGTTTTACCTTCTTTGAATTGGGCATATTAACCCATCGAGGAGAAAGTGAGGGCTGCAGATGCTGGAGATCAGAGCTGAAAATGTGTTGCTGGAAAAGCGCAGCAGGTCAGGCAGCATCCAAGGTGCAGGAGAATCGACGTTTGGGGCATAAGCCTGACATTTCCTGAAGAAGGGCTTATGCCCGAAACATCGATTCTCCGGTTCCTTGGATGCTGCCTGACCTGCTGCACTTTTCCAGCAACACATTTTCAGCATATTAACCCATCTCCAAACTGCATTCAGCCACTTAAAACAAAAAAAGGATGAAAAGATGCCAGCATTATGCAAGTAGCCAATGATGAAAGAGAAAGGAAGTTCATTAATGCGATTTGTATCAAGACAACATAAGGCTACCATTTCAATTCTGTTTTTGCATAAGTGAGGAGCACTGTTCACTGACTGCTCTCTGCTTTTTTAAAATTTTCCTTCTTCAATGTAACATTGAAGGCAGAGAGCCTGTACAGAATCTGGGTTGCAGCTTATAATTATAGTATCTGCTGTATTTTGCCTGTGTGTTGATTGCTACTTCCGAACCGCAGATGAGTTTAAAAAATTACATTCAATGTTTGAATATAGTTATCAAGATGTATTAAATTTGAACAGCCTATATTGGATCAGAAGTCTGTCTTCAAAATTTAAAATGTACTTTTCTTTGGTGGGAACTTTTATAGTATAGATATTTTCTAATTAACCAGTTCAGAGTTGTTACTATACACCTCTGGAACAGGTGGGACTCGAGTCCAGCCTCCTGGCCCAGCAGTAGGAATCATTACTGCTGCATCATAAGAGCTAACAGTACAATTGAAGTGCCACCATTAATGGCACAAGATCATGCTTTTGCGAACTTACCATCAGCACAATATGATGAGCTTGACTGTATAGACTGAGAATTGTCTCAGTTTCATCCAATCAGCCATCGTAACTTCATTTCATAATTACATAGATGAACGAGTTTTCCATTGATCGTCAGAGTTAAAGTGGCAATCAGGAAACATTCTTTAGATTATTCAACCCCATTTGCTTTCCTATGGACTTGTGTTATTGTCAACAGAACAATTTCACTGGTGACAGATGCAATTAAAAAAACATTCACACAATAGGCTGAACGGCCTGTTTTGGTGCTGTATGATCTTATGAACATGATCCAACTGGTGGAAGTAAGTAGGTTATGTAATGAGGTACAAAAGGAGTTGCCAGATTTGAAATAGCACATGCAATCCACCAGCTCTCCTACTTTCTCTTGGGCAGGAGATGCCACAAATGGATGGATGATGGATGCCACTGGGAACTGAGTAGGTGCAGACTGGTACATGAGGTGGGAATCCCTATTGCTTCCTCACTGCAGCAGTTGCCCAAGCTGGAGTTCACATTCTTAAATTAGGGGGATGATTCTTTTTGTTGGATTCTCCATGTTTCCCTACACTGGGATTCTGCTGCAGCTATTTGCACCTCCTTTGACAATCTTTATTTCTAACGCTTGCCCCATCATCATTTCTTTGTACCTTATCAGTTGCACCATTTAATCTCACCCATCCTAAGACAGATCACTTTCTAGCTTTCCCGGCTTTTACCAGCTCTGCCCTTACTTAAAAGCTGTTCACTAGAACTTAAAGTTGTTAGAAGTGAAGACTCATCCACCTAAACTGATTGACTGTGTAGATACAGCTGGACCTGCTGATTGGAATTAGAAACTGAAAATGAAAGGAGAAGGGAAATGTATTCATTGTTTTGGAATCAGTGCTTGATTCTGACTCACCTGTTTCGCAAACATCACATCAAAAAACCCTGGATTTGCACATGCTGAAATTGCCTAAATGATTGTGCCTAGTGACTGCTTCACTTTAGTGTTTTCTTTAAACCCATAGGACTTGTGCCAATTGTGTCCTGTTCCCGTGGAAGATAATCTCTCTCACTTAAGAGGAAAGTGGATGACTGCTTCAACTCTAATTGTTTCAATGATAAATGCAGGATTGAACATTTTTCCCAGAACTAATTCGGAGAATTATGTTAAGATAAATGAAAAGGTGAGTAGCTGCATTTTTAAAAAAAGTTTACTGCTATTGCGCTCAGTCAGGTAATCAACAGTGCAATTTGAAGCCAAAAATAACAATGTCTACTGAAATACTCTCAGCATCTACCTTAAATTGAGAGAAGCAAAATTTGCAAACCTACAAATCAACAGAGCAGGAGGAAGTTACTGCATTCTACGTTTCACATTTTAGTCAAATGCAAAATGTCACTGATTTGTGCTATGCAAAGCATAATCCTTTGAAATTGAAGCAGCATACCTATACAACCAATCCCAATTTAAAATGGCTTCAGAAGCCCAGAAATTGTTTTCTAAAGACTGTCTGACGGCTGAATCCCACAATCACAGCACAAATCCCTGAGCAGCCACTCTATGCTCTGCAGAATGCTAAGATGCCAACTTTTACATGTTTAGAGTGCCCTGCCTAAATACTCCTAAATGATGCTTATACTATAACGATAGGAACTAGATTCAATAGCTGCTGCAGCTCCCGAAACTGCAAAACAAAACTGTTAAAATGCTACATTATTTCAATGCGATTCAGGAATTATATATACATGTGTAAACATCCATCTTGCAATAAAATTGCTTTTATCAACCTGTTAAGAGTTACTATCATGTCATACTGCCTTCAGTTCTGGTCTCCCTGCTCTAGGAAGGATGTTGTGAAACTTGAAAGTGTTCAGACAAGATTTACAAGGAGGTTGCCAGGGTTACAGAATTTGAGCTATAGGGAAAGGCTGAATAGGCTGGGGCTATTTTCCTTAGAGCACGGAGGCTGAGGGGTGATCTTATAAATTAAACTAATGAGAGGCATGCATAGCGTGAATAAACAAGGTCTTTTCCCTGAGGCGGAGGATTCCAAAATCAAAGGCAATAGGAGAGGGGAAAGATTTAAAAGGGACTTAAGGAGCAAAGTTTTCATGCAGAGGGTGGTGTGTGTATGGAATGGCCCACCAGAGGAAGTGGAGGAAACTGGTACAATTACAACATTTAAAAGGCATTTGCATGGGTATATGAATATAAAAGGGCTAATGCCCGAAACGTCGATTCTCCTGTTCCCTAGATGCTGCCTGACCTGCTGCGCTTTTCCAGCAACACATTTCCATATATGAATATAAAATCCTGGCAAATTAATTTAAGATATCTGGTCAGCATAGATGCATTCGATTGAAGGGTCTGGTTTTCATGCAGTCCAGCTCTATGACAATCTCTGGAACAGGTGGCACTCTAACCTGGGCCTCCGAATCTAGGGTTACAGCACAGTAGGCACATTCCAGATCAAAAGTGGCCTGCTTTACTTGGGTTAGGGGAGCGACTTGGGATGTTTGGGATGGGAGATGGGACTACTGTGTTCAGGTCACGATGCTGCCCCTGAACTATGATTTTTGAAACTGTAGATGAATGTCTTCCCAAATGTATAGTCCAACAGGTTTATTCGAAACCACAAGCTTTCAGAGAGCTGCTCCTTTGTCAGGTGAAGTGGACTTGTTGTGAGACTTTTGATTTTGTCCACCTCAGTTCAACATCGGCACTTCCACATCGTAGTTCCCAAATGGGCAGTGAGCTCCAAGGTAACAACTGGCCACCTTGGGTCTCCAACTGAGCTAGTTGTGGTCACACTCTAGTAGTCACCCTCTGTCACAGCAACCCACTGTTGTGGCTCTGGCATGTCTCCACTCACCTCCACTCTCAGGTCACTGCCCACAGTCCATTGGGAGGTTGTGACAGTTTTCAAGCCTCAAAATGACAGTGTCAGTGGGAAAATGTTTTGGAAGCACAGCTAAAAAATACTTTCAGAACACAAAGCCACAAGTAGTCAGATGAAGGTGCTGTTAGTGAAATGTTAGGCATCAGGGTACATGCGGTGAAACAGTATCAAATTTTCTTAGATGCTATTGGGCCCATTGTAGATGATTTCAGTTAAAATGTTTTGAGTCAGTAATGTTACAAAAATACTTGCAGTTAATAATGTTGGAAACAGTGTACTTGCAGGAAATATAGAGATATGATTTAATTAATATGTAGATGAATCTCTGGGCTATGTTGAGATGTAAGTGATCTCAGTAGACAAGTGATAAAGACTGAAATTGCAGCAACTCAGGTTTGAGATGTCAGCTACAAGGTCCTCTGTTCATCACAATCAACATCCTGGGGGCTTACCATTAACCAGAAACTTAACTGGACTAGTCCTGTAAATACTGTGGGCAAAAGAGCAAATCAGAGGCTGGGAACTCTGCAGCGAGTAACTCACCTTCTGACTCTCCAAAGCCTGTCACCATTTACAAGATACAAGTCAGGAGTGTGATATAATATTTCCACTTGCCTGGATGAATGCTGCTCAAACAAGACTCAAGAAGCTTCATCCATCCAGGACAAAGCACGCTATTTGTTTGGACCATATCTACAATCATCCACTTCCTCCATTAGTAGCAGTAGAATGTACCATTGTGAAGATGCATGGCAGAAACTCACCAAGGCTCCTGAGATAGCATTCTCAAAACCCAGAACCACCACCATTTAAGATGGCAAAGGCAGCAAATATATGGGAAAACCAAATTACCCTTAAAGCCACTCACCATCCTGACTTGGAAACGTGTTGTTCCAGTGTCTCTGGGTCAAAGCTGTGGAGCTCCCTCCTTAATACCATTGTGGGTCTACTTACAAGTGGATTGCAGCAGTTTTTAAAGAAGGTAGTTCACCATAACGGCAACTAGGAATGGGCGACAAATACTGTAAAAATATGTTGGGTGGGGGTGGGGGGGGGTTTAAAAGACAAAACATGAAATACAAAAAGCAAAGCTCATCGGGAAGCTGAGAAACTGCTGGATGAAATGCAGTTTGAGTGAGAGGAGGAGAAACAAGGCTCCTGAATTGTAATGTGAAATTTGGGGCGAAATACAGCCAGAGCAAAGACCAAATGCAATATCCATTTGAACAAGAGGCACAACATTTTACCACAAGTAAATAATATATTTCAGGAAAGAAACAGGCAAGGTTTTTTAAAAAGCTCAAAGTCAATTTATAAAAAACATTTTAGGCATTAAAGTTACTGAATGGAAGTGTTATCATTATACATAAAGGCATTAAGGGAGAGTTGGTATACTGTCAGATCATTCCACTATCATTTACATGCATACAGAAGTATCCAGGGAGTTATGGGGTTAGTCCCTTCTGCACCACAATCTGTATGTCAAACAGTCCAAGGCATGATGAGAAATACATTGGAAGAAGCTCAAACATTTGAGTTAGAAAGTGAGATGACTTTAAAATTCTGTGAACCACAAGACTAAATAATGTGTCCATAGCTGAGTTAAAGAATAGAACAGTACACTTGCTTTGGCTTCCCAGTTTGCCAACTGTCCAGGTGTTGTCTCAGCTAGAATCTGGATTCTGATAAAACAATATTAGTAATTAGTTCAGCAATCCAGTCACACAGTAGAAAATATTTCATTCATGCATTGAGTCAACAAAATTTATTCTAATTGCAGAAATCCACTTCTGTCGGGAAACATACCTGAATGTACATAGAACATTACAGTGCAACACAGGCCCTTCGGCCCTCGATGTTGCGCCGCCCTGTCATACTAATCTGAAGGAAAAAGTGAGGACTACAGATGCTGGAGATCAGAGCTGAAAAATGTGTTGCTGGAAAAGCACAGCAGGTCAGGCAGCATCCAAGGAGCAGGAGAATCGACGTTTCGGGCATAAGCCCTTCTTCAGGAACCTCACCTTAACCTCCTTCCATCTATCGCATTCCCAACAACCCTCCCCCAAGTCCCTCCTCCCTACCTTCTATCTTAGCCTGCTTGGCACACCCTCCTCATTCCTGAAGAAGGGCTTATGCCCGAAACGTCGATTCTCCTGCTCCTTGGAGGCTGCCTGACCTGCTGCGCTTTTCCAGCAACACATTTTTCATACTAATCTGAAGCCCATCCCACCTACAAATATTCCATGTACATCAATTTGCCTGTCCAATGAAGACTTAAATGCACTAAACTTGGCGAATCTACTACCATTGCAGGCAAAGCATTCCATACGCTTACTACTCTGAGTAAAGAAACTACCTCTGACATCTGTCTTATACCTATCTCTCCTCACTTTAAAGATGTCCCTTCATGCTTGCTGTCCCCATATTTGGAAAAAGGCTCTCCCAGTCCACCCTATCTAACCCTCTGATTATCTTGTATGTCTCTATTAAGTCACCTCTCAACCTTCTTCTCCTTAACGAGAACAGCCTCAAGGCCCTCAGCCTTTCCTCGTAAGGCATTCCTTCCATACCAGGCAACATCCTAGTAAATCTCCTCTGCACTCTTTCCAAAGCTTCCACATCCTTCTTATAATGCGGTGACCAGAACTGCACACAATACTCCAAGTGTGGCCGTACCAGAGCGGCAGCATAACCACCTGGTTCCGGAACTCAATCCCTCTATTAATAAAGGCCAAAACACTGTATGCCTTCTTAACAACCCTGTCAATCTGGGTGGCAACTTTCAGAGAACTGTGTACATGGACATAGAGATCTCTCTGCTCATCTGCACTCCCAAGAATCTTACCATTAGCCCAGTACTTTGCATTCCGAATACTCCGGCCAAAGTGTATCACCTCACACTTGTCCACATTAAACTCCATTTGCCACCTCTCAGCCCAGCTCTGCATCCTATCTATGTTTCTCTGCAACCTACTACATCCTTCATCACTATCCACAACTCCACCGACCTTAGTGTTGTCCGCAAATTTACTAACCCACCCTTCTAAGCCCTCCTCCAGGTCATTTATAAAAATGACAAACAGCAGTGGACCCAACACCGGCCCTTGCGGTACGCCGCTAGTAACTGGAAATTGATCCAGATGTTAACGAAAGCTGTGGTTCAGAAATTTCAGTTAAAAAGAGGCAGCAAATAATTACAAAGCATTACATTTTCTAATAGAATATTGGAGGAGAAAGGAAGGTTTAGGTTACTTTCAGTTCAAAGAAAATCATCAGCCTGAGGTCAGGAAAGTGGACCTGCACATAAACCTGATGGCAAGGCAGTGAAGCAATTACCTATCATTCCTATACTTCAGTCAAAACCTGGCCAGAGGCCTAGCTGCATTAAACAAATGATTTGCAAGGGTGGCTCCTGGTATTGCTGTTACCTGGTGAAGTGTGCATATCCTGGCTCCACAGAAATTTGGCTACATAGCAGGTGGTTTTTTGACTGTTGATTGACTTCCCATCATTCCTTTCAGGGTGAATGTATGTAAAAAAAACTGGGTGGAACATGTGATGAAAACACATTTAAGACCTCCATTTGCATTGCTTATGCCACAGATCCATTTCTGTTTAGGTGTCCGCTCAACATGAGTTAGATACCTGATCACACAAAACGCACACAGAAGAAATTGGGTACCATGGGGTCCCAACTGATCTTTTGTTTAATATCTTTTTTGGATAGGGGATCAATGTTTAATTTCCTCCCCTATTCAATTAAAATAGTATTCAATAAAGTTGGTTTGAGGGAATACCGCAAGAAACTGACACACTAAATTATTTTAATCTAACAGGTACTAATGTAAGGATATAATATCTCTTAATGATATTCATTCAAAGGATCTATACACACTAGGATGAGGCCAGGCAATGTAGAGTTTGTGTTACTTTGGGCAGCCTCCTTGTGAGATATAGGGGCAGCGAATATTTCCAGAACCCCACACTACTCTATACTGAAAATGAAACTTGCACCCTCCAAAAAGGCAAGACAGACTACCACTCTGGGAAAGAGAAATCCCTGGATTTACCTTTTCATGTTGAAGGTACTTAGGAGGATCTCACCCAATTCAACACAGTTTCAGCAATTGGTTCACAATTGAGAAAAGTTTAAATTTAGCTTTTAACTCTGGAAACTGGCAGTTACCAAGGTTGAAGTGGCAAATATTTTTGCGAACCATCTCTGCTGTAACTTTTGTTTATCATAAAAAGGCATAACTCATTGTAGTTAAAAAGGCAGTAATCGATTTTTCCATCAACAATTCTCAAGTACCCTCCTTTTGAATTTAGAGTCAGTGTCTTCAGTCTATCAAGTCTATACTGGCCTATGTACACTAATCCCACTGTACAGCAGTTGTACATTACATTTAAGGCCCTTAGTCTGAAAAGTAAAGGACTCACCCTCCACTAAATAATTCAACTTTGCCCCTGAAACTTGCTGATGCTGGTCTCCACTTCACTCTTCAAACTTGAAATCAGGAGTTTTTCGTTGCATTAAGGATATTGAGAGATTGGAATGGAGATACTCATTAGCTGCTGTCCAGTTGAATTTCAGAACAGATTTGAGCTGCTGAATGGCCAGTGTTCCATAACAGCAACCAGATAATGAGTAAATGCGTTTTTTAACATAAAAATGAGATACATGTTGGCCAGTACACTAATAACATTTTATTGCTCTTATGTGTACATTAATGACACTTCAGGAAACCATACAATGTGTCTGAAACACAAATATCCCTCAAAACAGTTCAGTACAGCGATGAGTCATTCAGGACAGTATGGGGGATCACAATGAAAGCAGTCATGATCAGGAAAGCATAATCTGAAAGATGGTTGAAGTACATTCGAAGATAAAACTTTCAAAGGGTTTTATTTGAAAAGGAAAAGCCTGGACCCCTTTGTAGAAAGTAGATAAATGGGATTAATTGGATAGATCTTTCATAAGGTGACACAGACTTGATGGCCTCTTTCTGTGCATTATAGATGCTAAGGACTTTGAATGATGGACAACCAAGTAAAGTTGCAAATTGGTTGTGGTTAGCAAGATTTGTCACACTGGAGTTGGGTGGAAATGGAAGACAATTTACAGGAGGTCAAGATTAAAGTGACAAAAGTGTGGATAAGTGTTGAAGCTGTAATAGGAATGACAAACCCTTCAGAATTATGGGGTGGGGTGGGGGGTGGGGAGAAGAGCTGGGGAATGGAACTAAACTTTACTGTTTATTCGAGAAAAGATCATAGAAATGTAGCAAGTAGGGAGCGTTAGAAGTGGAGGGGAGGGTAGATTATGTGATTTGAAGGTCAGTTCTAAGTGAAGCAGAATGGTTGGTGAGGAGTAACAGTAATTGCATTTATACTTCAAGTAACATGTCTTGACTGATCATACTTAAAGTGTCTTTGTACACAGAACAAGATGGTGACACAGAACACATACATGGAGATGGCCCTGGTGAGCTCTGCAATAGCTTTTAGATCCAGTAATTGGAACATGTCCACCGAACCTGATGAAATATTGCTTCAGGTAAATACAGCAATAACTTGCATCTTTTTGGAACATTTAATGTAGCAAAACATTCTAAGGCAGTTCCTGGAGCATCAGACAAATATTTACAATAAGCCAAAGTAAATGATAGGAAGACAGTCATCCATTAAAAAGATACATTGTAAAAAAAAATCTGACAATGAACATTTATCACTCTCCCACCATTACATAGAATATTTAGCACATATTTAAACTTGTATGTTTAATTTTTGAATATCATGCTGTCCCCTTTTCTTGACCCAGTAAGAAAGGGAATTAGGATGTGGAAGCAAGGGATATTGCAGTCAGACTGAGTCCACTTATTGGTCTGAGGTCTCACCCTTCCTCTCTGACACCATTTGATAGATATTGATTACCTAAATGACTCAGCTTTTCACTACACACAGGCAAAAAACAATTTTACCATCAATTTTTATTGCCTGGTGACTTCATTGCTATCTTCGCATGATCAAAACAGCACTGCAGAAGTGTGGATTTGTATCTGTGGATTCTGATCTGTGAACAACATCATCAGGAGATTGACTGGCCAGAACAGGTCAAGGAAATTATAAAATAGACTTGAGATCCCCTTGAGGCTAATCACATCGGATGTGACTCAACATACTCTTGCTGTAAATCACAAAGTACTTGGTACAAATCTAGCACTTGACCACAAAACTCAAGGCTGACAACCCCAGTGCAGTAGTACTAAGTGAATGTGACCGTGTCAGAGATGCTTTCAGTGGAGACTCGTTTACCTACTCTAGTGATGACTGGGGTGCTATCCTTGTTGTTTTGGCCAATATTCATCCCTAAATCAACACCACAAAAACAGCTAATCTGATCATTATCCCATTGTTGTTTGAGAGCTTGCTATATCAACTGCCATCTTTCCAACCTTTTAACAGTGATTACACTTCAAAAAAAAACAAACTTAATTTTGCAGCAGTTTGACATATCCGGTGGTCAGGAAAAGGGCCAGATAAATGCAACTTTTTCCAGGCATAACAGGCATGTTGTCCTACTCAGGCTGCACACCAAAATTCTGTGCCCCTACCCCAGCCCTCTCCCTCCCTGAAATCCTTTGGAGTCTCTAACCCTTCACACAGGCATTGGCTTCTCATAACCTCAGATGGCGATTATGGGGCTGTGTCCCAGCTGTTTTCCTTTGTGTCCTTGGCTGGAGTCTCCCGGTACCATTCCCAATCTCATGAATTGCCACTGATACCCTAACTGCCTATGGAGAAAATCAGGGCTTAAATTATTTCAAATTTAAACACGTCAAGCTTCTTTCTCAGCTCCCAAGGCCCATGGTCAGGTTCCCAATGCACCCACAATCCTCAAAAATAAATAAGACCAGTATGTCAGTATAATATTAATGGAAGAGATTGAAGTCTATCACTTCACATTGAGCTTGGTAGATAATATTAAATAAATTGGATATCTAATCTAGAATTTACATCGAGATCCATAAACACTATTGAATTTAATAAGCAAATTTGCAGCCCATAAGTATGTATTTTAGATTGTCATTTGAACTAGCAAGGAGGGAAAGAAATAAAACTATGAAGCAAACCTTTCATTTCAACTTTCTGTGCAGAGTTCTGTGGTGGTCATTTGAAGAATGTAACCTGTGCAGGCAAAACTGCTATTACCTAGTCGTTGCTCAGATGAATTTATAAAGCAGTACCTGCAATTTCCTCTGTTGAACCACAGGCTTGTGAAAGTTTGACTGGCGAGATGATACCAGAGGACGACTGGTCTCTCTACATGTTACGCCCAGAGAGGTGTCACAAGCTGAAGATGAAGGAATCCAGTGAAGAGCTGTCAAATGAAATAGCTGAAAATACTGATTTTTACTCCAACTTGTACCACATGATGAGGGGCTTAGCCAGTGATGCTGCAAAGGAGAGGATTCTAAACACTGACCATCTCTTCCTTGGTTCCGTGCAAGAAATTCTAGAAGCTACGAAGCTGCTCACACACACAGTGCAGGTCAACTGAAGACTTTATTGAACATGATTTCCACAAGAACATCTAAAATTATTAATTTTATAGACATGTTAAAGTTGCTGCTTTTTACATTCATATTTATCCATTAAAAAAATCTCAGCAATTGGGAACTTCACGTGAAGAATAGCCAAAACATTTTACCTGTTTTAGTGACCAAACTTGCCTTTAACAGGCAAAATATTAGAGTTGAACAGTTATTGTAAAATTACCTTTTGTATCATAAAAAAAATTAAGGTTCTCTTAAATGTAGAGACAGTCCAGAAAAAAGTGTTTTGTCCACTGCTTAATGCTTTCCTGTGTATCATAATTTGTCAAGGCTAAAATCTTAAACAACATTTTAGTTTTAAAATAATCCCATTGCCTATTGAGCCACTCAGCAGAGTGTCAAGAGATGCTGAAAGTTGCATCCCACTTGGATGGGAAATGAAATTGTTAGTTATACAGGAGGCTGCCCATTGTGTCGAAGTTCTGTGTAAGGCCAAAGAAATTGCTGGATCGCTTTCCATGCTTTCCAAGAGTCCCCAGAGACCACAGAGGCAGCATCAACAGATGTGTGGAATGTCCAGCCAATGAGAAAGCTGCCCAAAATGCTTAGCGAGATAAAAAGTATAATAGGCAGCCAGGGTAATCGGTCACCTTTGGAAAACGTATTCCACAATTCCAGGAGATGCCGTGATATTCCTCTATAACTAAAACAGAATAAGCAGATTGAAAGATCATGCCATGCATCATATACACTGAACTTTCTCTAAAACACAAACCAAAACCAAATGGAGGAAAGATTTTTAAAATGCTAGAAAAGATGCTGTCTTCGAAATAGTCATCACTAAGATAGATAGAATTTTGAGCATTAAGTGTATCAAGGCATTTGGACTTAGGCATGGGGTGAAGGGAGTGGACAGCAGTGAACTATCATCTTATCGAAGAATGGAGCAGACTCACTGCATTGTATAGTCTATGCTTGTTCCATATGTTGGCATCATGCCAAACAGAATAAAAAGGTTAACACTATTTCATAGGAATTCCTGGTTCCAACAAGTGGACAAATCAACAACATTGATATACATCTCTCAGCTACCAACAGATCCATTATGTTTTTCCAATGTTTGTAGAGCTTTTAAAAAAACATCTTTATTCTACTCCACCCACGGAAAAGCGAAGTAAACAAAAAGCTGACATTAAGGGAGAACATGGTGAATAACGAACGGTTATGTACAAAGACCGTCAAAATCATTACTAAAAGGGTTTTGCAACAAAACTGTAATGTTCCCAGGCACCATCTCTCCCACCTTAATTATACTTGTCAATTCATCAGAAGTTGCTGATCTTTGGGACTGGAAGCACCCCAACATTTAGCAGGCCTCTACATCAGTGTTATACGGGATCCAAAAACAATTTTCATTTGTACAGCACTTTGAATGCAGTAAAATATCTTTAAGGGCTTCACAGGAGTTTTTCATATATTTTAAAAGGGAGAAAATCATACCAGACAAATTTATTAGAATTCGTTCAGGAGATAACAAGCACAAGAGATAAAGGGAAACTAGGAGATGTAATATATTTGGATTTCCAAAAGGCATTTCATAAAAGGTACCATAAAGGCTACTTAAGATACACCTGTGGTGTTCAACACAGTGTATTAGCATGGATAGAGGATTGGCTAACTAATACAAATCAAAGTTAGGATAAAGGGGCATTTTCAGGATGGTAACCTGGAATTACGAAGATAGCAGGGATCAGTGCTGAGGTCACAATAGTTTTGATTTGGATGAGGGAAGTGAATGTATTATTGCCAAATTTAGAGATGAGACAAAGATAGGTGGAAAGACAGGTGGATAGGATTGACAGATTCTGCAGAGAACAGCTTAAGTAAGTGTGAAAAACTTGACAGATGGAAAACCGTGAGATTATGAGCCTTAGTCTTCCTCTGAGCACTCTGAAGGCATTCCTTAGTCTTCCTCTGAGCACTCTGAAGGCATGCCTCTTGCAGCCTGGGGCCACATTTTGTGCCACAGACAGTGTTGCTGCTGCTGGACTGGAATCACTTGGTGTGTTTGGAGCTAATCCCATCTTTATCCTCAGGTGGGAGATTGTAAGAGGCTCTGTGAAAGGGCAAATGTCCCATGGCGTAAGGGTGTGGCAGCCACTGAGTGCTCAGAGACTCTCCAAGCTCACTCTCAGATGAGGCATCCTTACCTGTAGCAGGGAATAAAATGGCTAAGAAACCACACTTGGTTCACAAACTCCACAGAAAGCAATGTTCCCTGATGATGGATGTGAAATTGGCATTTCAGGCAGGCTTTGAACACGGTGATCCAGACATCACTGACCCGTGTGTCTGGTCATGAACTACCACTTTTCCCACCCGGGACAAAGTGGAGCCCTGGGGACCTGACACAAGTTTACCTGAATTATTAGCAGATGTCAGACAGTATACTTACACAACACACGACTCAGCATTCGCAGACTTCTTTTCTGGTTCAGTTAAGATAGTTTCATCTTCCACTTCCTCCTCTTTCTCTTCCTCATCTTGTGCGTCTAATGCCGGTGCATTCCTATTGGATGGCGGGTCAGATGCAAACCATTTAAGTTAATTCTTTCTTCGCATCTACATTATAGAGCTTGGGGACATAGTCTGAGAATTAAGGCCAGGCCATTCAGGAGAGATGTTAGGAAGCACTTCTACATTCAAAAGGTGGTGGATTTTAGATTACTTACAGTGTGGAAACAGGCCCTTCGGCCTAACAAGTCCACAACGACCCTCCAAAAAAAAAAAAAACCCACCCAGACCCATTCACCTACATTTACCCTTTTACCTAACACTACGGGCAATTTAGCACGGCCAATTCACTTAACCTGCACATCTTTGGACTGTGGGAGGAAACCGGAGCGCCCGGAGGAAACCCACGCAGACACAGGGAGAATGTGCAAACTCCACACAGACAGTCACCGAAGGCTGGAATCGAACCTTGGTCTCTGTGTTGTGTGGCAGCAGTGCTAACCACTGAGCCACCGTGCTGCCAGATGTTTGGAACTCTATTCCACAAAAACCAATCAATGCTGGATCATTTCTTAATTTTGAATTAAGCTGGAGAAATCTTCGTTAAGCAGAGAGATATGGGCCAAAGACGGGTATGTGAGCATAGGCCAAATACCAGCCATGATCTTATTGAATGGTGGAACAGGCTCAAATGGTGTACTCCTGTTCCTATTCTTTGCTCACAATAAGCAGCAGACTGAATTCATCACATGGGTTGTCAACAACTTCATCTCTTGATTGGTCCAAGTTTAATTACAAACCAAAATTTTTTGGACTTAATATAGAAGAATTTTCCCCATCAGTATTAGGAAATATTTTGCCATTATAGGTCAATTTTAGAAGAGAAATCCTAAAATTTTCAGAAAAAGAAATGAAGGAAGTGACGTTCTTTAAGACATTCAGAAATGCACGTGGAAATTTGGTTTAACCATGAACTATTCATGCACGAATTATCTTTATTCTTTTTTGACTGAACCATGGGATATCACTAGCAACACCCCTCATTGATCATTGCTAATTGCATTGGATTGGAGTAGTTTACTAGATGATTTCAGAGCGCAATTTGCAGTCAACCACATTTATTGTGGGTCTGGAGTCCCATGTGGAGCACAGCAGGTAAACACAGATTTCCTTCCCTAAAGGACACCAGTGAATTATTACGATTGATGGCGGTTTCATGGCATCCATTCCTGAAACTAACTTTCAATTCCATTTTTACATTAATTAGTTGAAATTATTGCTTGAATTTAAATTCCACCGGTTGCCATTGAGGATATTAGTTCAAATCCGACAGAGTATTAGCTTGGGCCTTCGGATTAGTGGGAATCCAATGTGAGAAAATGGTGCCTTAAACTTGGGGTAAAAGCATGGGGAATCTTTAGAGATTAGGGCCAAGAAAACTGAAAACCATCAACATCAGTTACGATGGAGGAATGAGAAACGGAGAGAGGCAAAGGCAAAGGCTATGAAACTCCAAGTAAAGTGACCCTGCAGCTTTAAAACTTAATGAACCAGAAAGGATCACAGTGTTAATAAAAGACAAAAGCTGTGAAGGGTTTTTGCAGGTGACAGCGACAATATTGTACTTGATAGAGTGCTACAGCAAAGTCATTTGTTTAGCCCCATTCATTACCTCAGCACACCTTAAAGCATTTGCCGTCAGTTCTGTACTTTTTGACATATAGTCACAAAGTAATGGGATGACAATTTGCTTTAGCAAGATCCAACATGTCATTCTCACAAGGCATCTGTTGTGACAGCGGAAAATACCTCTGCTCCTTTTTGAAATAACATCCAACAGGGCCAGGCAGGGGCCCTCTGTTTATTGTCTCATCCAAAAGACAGTACCTGTCCAAGCACAACACTGGACTGTTAGAATCAACTGTGCTCTGACCTCTGGAGTGGGAATGTGAGCACACAAGCCTCAACTAAAGGGCAAGAATGTCCTCATCCTAAAATTATAGGGGAGCCCAGCACATCAGCGTAAAGACAAGCCTGATGCATTTCTGATCATGTTCAGGCAGAACTGCTGAGTAGATGATCTGAGGTTCCCAGCATCATAGACGTTAGTCCTCAGCCAATTAGATTTACTCCACATGAACCAAGAATCTGTTGAAGGCATTGGATACTAAGGGCGCCCTGCACCACTAGCTAAGCTATTCTAGTACAGCTATAACAGTGACATATGCCTGACAATGCGGAAAATTGCCTAGGTGTGTTTGTACACAAAAATGTAGGACAAATCAAACTGACAATTACTGCCCCATCAGTCCACTCTCAATCAGCAGTAAAGTGATGGAAGTGATGGAAGACTTTTGTTAAGTGCTTCAAGTACATAGTGCTGCAATTGAGAGTCAGTTGTAGAGAGACTGAATGTTGAAAGTGGTTCCTCACTACCCTGTAGAATTCCTGCAGAGATGTGCTTCAAATGGCACATACTCAGCAATAACCTGTTCAGTGATACTCAGTTTGGATTCTTTTTGGGCTACCCCGCTCCTGACCTGATTACAGCCTTGGTTCAAACATGGACAAAAGAGCTGAACTGCAGAGGTGAGGTGAGAATGACTGCCCCTGACATCAAGGTCACATTTGACCAAGTATGGAAGCAAGGAGCTCAAGCAATTTGGGAATCGATGGGAATCAAGGGGAAACTCCACCCTGGTTGGAATCATCTTCAGGACATAGGAAGATGCTTGTAGTTGTTGGAGATCAATCACCTCAGCTTCAGGACATCTCTGCAGGGGTTCAACAGGATAATGAGGAACCACTTTTGCCATTCACTCCCTGCACTGCTGACTCTCAGTCACAGCAGAGAGTACAAAATGCACTGTAATAATTCACCAAGACTTATTAGCAGCATCTTCCAAACTCACAATTCTATCATTTAGAAAGACTGTGGCAGCAGCTACATGGAAACACCACTACCTACAAGTTATGCTCTATGCTTGTAATTATATGACTGCTCCCGAGTCAAAAACCTGGGCTATGCTCTCTAACAGCACTCTGGGTGTTCCCACACAACATGGACTGCAGTGGGTTAGGCAGGCAGCTCACCAGCACTTTCCTGGGGGCAATTAGGAATGGGTAATAAATTCTGACCCAGCCAGCAACACTCCCATCCTATAAATAAATGAACTTCAAATAAAAATGCCACAACTGAACAGTGGCTGACAAACAAGGGAGAAAATATTAAATCATTTCTAGGCAGAAACCTACACTCTTCACACAGGAGGGATGACTAAACTGCAAATGAGAGACTCACCCTTTATTCACTAGCTGATTGTCTTTGCCACCCCAGGTATAGGTGCTGATAAATCGATGCAGTGTTGGTCGCACTGTACATGGATCTTTCGCTTTACCCCCTAAAATTTTCCTATAGCAAACCAAAAAATGATTATTAAAAATGGTTGCAGTCTAAATAAGTAATTCAAATTTTACAGGTGACGGAATGGTAGCATGTGATGGCTTGAATTGAATTAGCTTTATTGTCACAGGTAATCAAATGAGTTGACAAGTCCCCACTGACTGCTAGATATAAGATGCGGAGGTACAGATTCTTCAATACAAGTTATTTGGTGGAGGTGGGGGATGACAAAAACAAAGAAATAAGATGTCCAGCATTACAGACTGTAGGACTAAATTAGAAAATAAAGAGTTCAGAATAATCCCTCCAGCCAAGTTCATGTTGGCACCTGGACTCCAGACTGCACCTGGCTTCACCTCGAGGCCAGGAGAACACTGTGGAATCACGTCAAGGCCACGCCAGGCTGGACACTCGAGTTTTGAACTCCCCCCATCCTAGGGAAAAGACCTTTACTATTCACCTTATCTGTACTCGTGATTTTATAAGCACCTAGGTTACCCCTCAATCTCCTATGCTTCAGTGAAAAAAGACCCAGCCTATCCTTATAGCTCATACCGCCCAGCAACATCCTTGTAAATCTCTTCTGAACGTCCTCGAATTTAATGATGTCCTACCAATAGCAAGGCGACCAAAACTGTAGTCCTAAAGTGGCCTCACCAACATCCTGTATAACCTCAAGATGATGTACATCCCAAAATGGCCTGAGCAATAAAGACAAGCATACTAAACATCTTCCTAACCATTCTGTAAACCGGTCATAAAACTTTCAAAGAACTATGGACCAGAACCCCCAGATCTCTCTATTCGACAATACTCCCCAGGGCCCTATCATTAACTGTGTAAATATGGCACATCACCATGCTTAATGGGACAGACTTCAAACAGATCTAACAACTCAAGACTGGGCATTCATGGAGGTGTTGTGGGGCCATCAACAGCAGAATTGCATTCCAGCGTAATCTTCAACTTCATGGCTTGGCATATCCCCAACTCAATCATCATCATCAAACCAGGGGATCAACTTAGTTCAATGGAGTGTGCAGGAGGGCATGTCAGGAGCAGTACCTGAATGAGGGGTCAACGAGATGAAGCTACCAAATAGACGACATGCTGCTTGGTTCACAATTTATAGGCAGAGCCAAGTGATACCACAACCAATGAATCAGATCTAAACTCTGCAAGCTTGCCCATATCAGTTATGAAGTTGAAAGACATGCACTGCACCTTTGAGAGAGAGTGAATGCTGTTCAGAACTAAGCGATTACAAGCACCTGTGTATGACACTTGGTGGCAGTCCCAGAGTGTATTGGAATATTGAAAATATGTAACATTTGGCTGTGAAGTGGATACCTGAGTTTAGACTGCTGTTTTGACAACAATTTGAATTTAACCAGTTTAAATTATGCCCCAGGTTGTTAAAACCCAACTGGGTTTGAATCGTTTTGCCAGCATAGTACAAATGAGACGACCCAATGTTGGGGATATAAAAACCATCGAGATATAACCAAGAAATTAAGGAACACTCTCTATCAAAGGTACCTTTTCATATGAAACATACTCGCAGTAAAATGAAAGATGACAACCCCGGGAATCTTCAGCCAGAAGAAGAAAGACACCAAAGGAGACAGCGGCTGTGTGGTTTTGAAATCAAGTTGATGTCATTTTAATAAGTGTTTTATTGGAACAGCATATCATTATAGAATTGGAGGCAGGTAATAAGCAGTTAAGAGAAAGGGGGGCTTAGAGTTGTGAATAGTTGTTTAATGTTTACTTTTAGAGTTTAAAAAAGAAATTGATGTTACTTTCTTCAAATATTGGAATTTGGGGTTCTCGGTCACACATATTTTAACAGATTATGAGGCAAGGTAAGCTTTTCTGGGTGCTTGGTTTAATTAACAGAGGGGTTCACCACTGTGTTGTAACATACCAGTCATAAATGGTAGTGGACAATTAAACAATTCACGAAAGGAAGAGGCTGTACAAATATCCTCATCCTTAATGATGGAGAAGCCAAGCACATCAGTGCAAATGATAAGGCTGAAGCTTTTGAAGCAATCCTCAGCCGGAACTGCTGAGTAAATGATGCAACCCCAGTTACTATGGAGAAGGTGGTGGTGAGCTGTCATCCTGAACTGCTGCAGCCCACCTGCTGTAGGTCGACCCACAATGCCCTCAAAAGGAGGAAATTCCAAAGTTTTGACCCAGCAACAGTGAAGAAATGGTGATATATTTCCAACTCAGGGTGTTGGATGGCTTGGAGTAGAACTTGAGGATGTTGGTGTTCCCTTGTCCTTCCAGATGGAAATAGTCATGGGATTGGAAGGAGCTGTCCAAGGATCTTTGGAAAATTTCTGCAGTGCGTCTTGTAGATAGTCCACACATCTGCTACTGAGTGTTGCTGGTGGGAGGAGAGGATGTTTGTGCACGTGGTGCCAAGTAAGTGCACTGCATTGTCCTGGATGATGTTCAGCTTCTTGGGTACTGTTGGAGCTGCACCTATCCAGGCAAGTGGGGATCATTGCACACCTGACTTGTACCTTGGTAGCCCGGCTTTGGAGAAATACATGGTGAGTTACTTGTCACAGTACACCTAGCCTCTGAACTGCTTGTGCAGTCGCTGTGTTTATGTGTTGAGTCCAGTCGTGTTTCTGGTCAATAGTACCCCCCAGGATGTTGTTAGTGGAGGAAGTCAGTGATGGTAACACCATTGAATGTCAAGGGCCAGTGATTAGCTGGTCTGTTATTGGAGATGGTCGTTGAGTGGCACCTTCATTACCTGTCAGCCCAAGCCTGGATGTTGTTCAGACCTCGTTGCATCTGAATATGGACCATTTCAGTAGCTGAGGAGTGGCGAATGGTGCCAAACATTGATGATTGCACAATGAACATTATTTAACATCTGACTCTTAATTTAACTCAGTCACTGCAAAACTGAGTGCAGAGCACAAGTTTGTTTAAACAAAAACAGAAAATGGATAATTGTTATAAATTAGTTCAACAATAAGTTCCAGAGGAGATTTCAATAACTACATGAAGAGGAAATTTGCAATCGGTAAAGAACGTGACTAATTGATCACTTTTGAAGAGCTAGCAGTTTAAAGATGGGCTGAATGTCCCCTCCTATTGTAATAAATACCACCTCAGGTAGTTGCAATAGGCGGCCCTCCTGATACCAGTGCCAATTCAGTTGACACTTTCTGTTGAATCAGTCAGTGAAGACCTGAGTAGAGCAAGGAGTGTTACAAGCGTTTACCAGTTTGTTATGAAAGCTATTTCCCCATTCTGATAAATTAAATTCAAACATATGTCACAGAATAAACAGATCATTTCACCATCAGGTCTGTGCTGTAGTTCATGCTGCACATTAATCTCTCACCAAAATCCGTCAAAGCTCAGAGGATACCTTTCAGTTTCTTTTTCAATTGTGAACTTACCAGCTTCCTCTTTAAATTCTTCAACTCAACCATTCCACCTTGTGCATATTCCACATTCACATCTCCCCAGGAGCGTTTAGCTGAACCAAGTCATTCAGAAATAAAAACAGTGATACCCTGTTGAACGTTGGGGGGGGGAAAGAAGACAGCTGGCGGTCTGAGCACAGCAAATCATTCACAAACGTTTACACAACAATACAGTTTTCCATTTTTGGATTGGGAGAACAACTCAAAAAAGGAGTCAGACAGTCGTTTACAGGATGGTGACAGTTGTTTACAGGATGGTGACAGTCGTTTACAGGATGGTGACAGTCGTTTACAGGGGAGGCACTGCTGGTAAATGTTCTGAAAGCAAGTTTAACAGTGACGTCTAGAAGAGCATTGGTTAAATTACATGAAAAGTTGATATCTGCAAGGCAAGGGGTAAAGAGCGGGACTTCGTTGTTCACTTTCAAAGAGCGAGCAGCATTAATGGCGAGTTGGCCTCTCCCAAGCCTTAATCACAGTACCGCTCCTGAAAGCAATATTGAAGATGACTGATGCCTTACCAACTGCTTAATTTTCTGGTAAGCTTATTCCGTAACTTGTCCTGATCTCCTTCCGACTTCCTTCTTCCTTCATCCACTTCCTTCAGCTTCAACTAAATTGTAAAATCAAGATGCGCTGTTTACAACTTCAAAATTTAGAAGTTAAGGAATCACTCATACATTTGCCAGGGTGGGGGTCGGGGGGGGTGGGGATGTGTTCGAGAACCTAGAATCAAAGGATGAACAATGCAGATTCCCACCTCCAAAAAAAAAGCATTTAAGAGTTGGCTTTCTAATCAAAAACAGTAACACTGATGTTGCAAACAAAAAACTTTCCAAACTGAGTCAACATCTGGAATAAATTAATCAAAACGTGCTGTAAGCATGAGATCATTTACAGGGGAGTTTGACAAACTCAAAGTTCAGGTCATATCAAGCAGCAGAACTATCGCCAAGAGGTTGCTATATTTCTGGTCAATTACTTGCATCTCCGAGAACTTGATGACCTTCAAAAGGTTGGAGAAGAACTTCAAGGAGGTTTTACTAATTGGCCCAAGGTATTTTGTTTTTTTTATAATCTCCAAAGAGTTTGCAATACTGCGGTTAAGGGAGCTAAATAACGACTGGACAGACTGGCTTCTCTTGTCATGTTTATGTGCTTTTGTCAGCCCTCCAGGCTGCTAATGTTCCCTTAACTGGGTCACATGTAGACTGCTCATTTGCACAAGTCTGTAAGCTCTCTCACATTCCAGGTAAGAGGAGCAGGGAATGAGGTAGGACAGGGTTAGAGAGGAAGAGAGACACAGAACAAGCTTCCAAACTACTAAATACCCAACTTGTTACATTCGAGAGTAAGCTGGTCCATAATCATTCTAACGTTACCACTTGGCTAGCCACTGGCTCTATCACAAATCCTTCTGTGATATCAAGTCATTCAAGCTGCCAACTCAAACCAAACTGTCTACACTGGTCCCAGTCAAAGTATCCAGCCCACCCAGTGCTACTTGGACTAACAGCATTTCCTCATGCTGAAAATCACTTACCGTGTCCCACTGTACTCCTGCAGTGTGCCTTGGAATTGTTGCAATGCTGACTCTCCGTGGGGCATTCTAAGGGGAGGGGGTAGCAGGAAAAGAATTGCACTTGAGATTGGCACCATTTACACATTTCATACAAAATTTTCCATTTGTAGAAGTTGAAAAGTGTCATGTGTTACCAGGCACGAAGGGGAAATCTCAATCCTGATTCAGCATCACTAAAGGGCAACCATCAACTTCAGGACACAACAGCTCAAGATGAGGGAAATGCATGCAACAGCAGGCTGGGACGGAGAGCAACTGAGGAAGGGAAAGAGAGTAAAAAGGAGAGAGAGAAACCTCTTTCCTCAAAGACATCCCAGAGTGCACACTCCGTCTCTCTGTTACCTTGTCCTAAGGCAGCGTTGACATTCATTAACTTCCTTTGATTTGGTCAATGTTGTCCTGCAGGGACGACCTCAGCTCCTGACATCGAGAATCAGAATGACTTACAGGCTGAAAATCAACCCGTTTCTCCATGTGAGAAGCACACTTCCCACAGACAATAGTTCCTGGTGTGGGACTCAAACCGAGAGCTCAGAGTCAGGGGGACTCCCAAATACAGTTTACAGGGAGCTAATCATTTTTGAGAGACAATAGCTATCAATGTAGGAAAAGGTGCAGCCAATTTCAACACAACGCAGTCTCAAACACTAAAATATAAAATGACATGTATTGAGACTGCCACAAGAATAACACTGCTTTTTCAATAATGCCTTGGAACCTTGAACATTCACCGGAACAGGAACATTAATGTAAGTGCATGTCCTTCGTCAAGATTGAAGTCTATTGAATATTGCCAAACCAAAACCAGATGATTGCCCTAACATTAAGTACTGCTTTTCAGAATATTAGCATTAAAGCAGAGCAACTTTATGGGCCACTAGATCACCATTATGACACAGAATGGTAAAGTTAAAACTAGCCCTTATATAACATTTTGCCCATTAATCTGATACAACTCTTTGCCTGTCCATTCTGAAGCAGCAAGTCCCAAGATTATACAGTAAATATTAAAAACAACAAAGCAGCAAAGGATCAATATGGAATATAGGAGCCAATTGAGCCTGCTATTGTATTCAGTAAGATCATGGTTGCTCGGAGTGTAGTCTCATATCCAATTGCCTCTCTGCATCTCCTTACCCCTTGATATTCTTGTTGACCAAAAACCTATCCACAGCTCTGCCTGGAATAAATTCAATAGGTAAAAGAAAGTTGAAACTCTGAACCAAAGTTTTAAAGAGAAAAGTAAAACCAGGACTCAGTTCTGGAATCCACATTCTGGGAGGGATGTTAATGCACGGAAGAGGGTGCAGAGGAGATTTACCAGGATGTTGCCTGGGCTGGAGACTCTGATTAAAAAAAAAAATTGGGCAGTTTTCCTTAGAGCAGAGACAATAGAGAGGAGACATGATTGAGATGTATAAAATCACGAGGGGCATAGATAGCGTCAACTGGACGAGACCTTTCCCCTTGATCAATGACCAGCGAGCATAAATTTAAGGTAAGGAGCAGGAGATTGAGGAAATAAGAGGAAAAGCTGTTCACCCACAGGGTGTGGGAATCTGGGGCTCATTAACAGAGGTTGGCACAGGCAGAATCTCTCATAACATTCAAGGATTTCAATGGGCACTTGCGTTATCGAGGCATACAAGGTTATGAGTCAGATGCTGGAAATGGGGTTAGTACAATCAGATAGTTGATTTTGATTGGTGTGGAGGCGATGGGCAGAAGAGCCTTTTTCTGTACTGTAGATCTCTCGTGACTCGAACTCAGAAAGAGTCAAGATCACACAGCCAGGCAGAAAATGGAATCTAAAAACAAGCAATTAACAAAGAAGAGCAATGCTTTATGGGCAGCACAGTGGCTCAGCGGTTAACTCTCAGCGCCCAGGACTTGGGCTCAATTCCAGCCACAGGCAACTATCTATATGGAGTTTGCTCTGTGGGGGTTTCCTCTGGATGCTCTGGTTTCCACCTACAGTCCAAAGAGGTGTTCGGTGGATTGGCCATGCTAAATTGCCCCTAGTGCCCAGGGATGTGCAGGTTAGATGGGTTAGCCATGGGAAACATGGGGTAGTGGAGATAGGATGCTCTTCAGAGGGTCAGTATGGGCTGAATGGCCTGCTTTCACACTAGGGATTTTATTCCATGATTTAAGGAAGATTGCCATTTTACCACTTTTATTAGCCAACTTGGCAATGTGCCCCAAAATTCTGGAAGTGGTGGAGGGGGGGTGGGGGGGAGGTGGGTGGGAGGGAGAAGAGGGACGGGGGAATACTTAGCATCAATAGGTATGATTTCCCTGACCGGCCTATGTAACTTTACTGCAGTGTCTATAAATGCTGGAAGATTGAGGTAAACATGCTGTGTTTCCCCACTAGCTGTGAATGACACAGGTGGTGAAGGGCGGCACATAAATTAAAGTTCGGCCGTTCTTTAAGTGTATGCTGTTTTGGGAAATCACCACCATTTCCTCTTTGAAAAAAAAAAGTGGAGTCAGAGTTAATATTTTCAAATGTTGATGAGGATAGTGAAGCATGGACTTTGCAAAGGAAGAATTTGCAAATAGTTATTTGCAAGGGTTGCCTTGGTTTGGTATTTGACTGGTCTGGTAACTTTGTACTTTGGGGCAATGCTCAAGAACAATATAAATAATCCATCGTCCTCAACAGATCATCAAACACCCACCGTACAGAAAGAGGCCATTTGGACCATCGAGTTCGCACTGACCCTCTGAAGAGCATCCCTAAAACACCTAACCTGCTCATCTTTGGACTGTAGGAGGAAACTGGAGCACCTGGAGGAAACCCACACAGACACTGGGAGAATGTCTTTGGTGGAGTTTTGCACAGTTGCCGGAGGCTGGAATTGAACCTGGCTCCCCGGCACAGTGAGGCAGCAGAGCTAACCACTGTGCCACCATGGTATCCATAATGAGGAGCAGAACCTAGTCCTGTTTGGTGGGTGGAGGGGTTAATATGGACACCACCACCCAGGGAACACTTTAGCTTTGAACTCCTGTTGAATAGACAGAAGGAGCCCCCAGTTTAAAGGTTCAATCCCGAGGGGGGCATCCCGCACAATGGAAGTCTGGACAATGTGCTTATCGGTCAATGTCAGAGATGTATTGCACACCTCCAGAACAGGTGGGACTTCAAATTGGGCTGCCTGATCTAAAGCGAGATACATTACCACTTTGCCACTCTAGGATTGTGAAACACATGAAAAATTTGTATTGAGAACGTGCATGTTGAGAGACATATGGACAGCATTGTGTAAAGGAGGTTGCACAGGAGGGTCCACCCACCAAACAGCATCCTCCTATGCTGAGAAATCGTACAATGCAACCAGCCACTGAGGTGCCTTGTTGGTCACGTGCATTTGCCTGATGTACCAAGGCCTTAGGGGTCTGGGACTTCAAGCATTCATGCAGCTGTTTCGGGGAAATAGGTTTTGCAACAACTAGCGAATACTTACTTTGCCTAATGTCTGCGTAGAAAGGAACTTTTTATTTTGCAGCTCATCTGAAAGTGAAAGACACCACAGGTCAATAAAAAAAGTTCCATCAGCGTTTTATCAAAATGTCTACTGTCATTATGATAATGAAATCCAAGATCGCGCTATAGTATTGGGTTAGTGGACCTCAGTTTCATTGCTGCCTTAAAAATGCTGAGTTTCGTGAACTGAAGTTTTGATCTAAATCTTTGATCTCATGTATATTAAGTGCTTTTCATCAGTAACCTAGCTTTTAGGGATTACTGTACCTTAATGAATGAGAGTTACCTAATCTTCTCCCGAGAATCCTTACATACTGGCACAGTATTACGGAAGAGACATCTGGATACCTAAACTAACAAATTCTCCTCCATGTCTTACACCATTCAGATTTGGAAGGGCGTACATCATCATGTAAAGGTCAACCTTTCAGACCAACGTTTTAGGCAAACGTTGGGGTGGAGGGGTCAATGATTACACAAATATTACTTTTGAGTAGTTGAAACCCATGCCTGGTCTTTGGAGCTGCTAATAATGGCTATGGGTGCTGGCCATGGTCCTGAATTCAGCAGGCTCTTACACCCCCCTGTACGGTCTACTGGAATTTCTGATGCTTGAAATGAGAAAGACAGAAGTTTGAAATAGACTTGTTAAACTGTTCCCACCAACCCCATTATCAAACTAGTACAAGCTTATGAAAAATGAACTATGGGGCAAAAGCATCAAGGATCAATTCTGACACAAGACCAGCTGTTTACATCCCAGTTACCTTATCGTCACTTGATCAAAGTCCTGATGAAGGGCTTTTGCCCGAAACGTCGATTTCGAAGCTCCTTGGATGCAGCCTGAACTGTTGTGCTCTTCCAGCACCACTAATCCAGAATCTGGTTTCCAGCATCTGCAGTCACTGATTTTATCTCAAAGTCCTGGAACATCCTGTCTAACAGCAGCATAGGATCACCTGTACCAGAAGGACTGCAATGGTTTGAAGCAGTGCTTCTTCATCTTTCTGACATGGACTGGTTTGCCTGAAGGGCTCACCTTTTTGTGTTGTGTTGCATGTTAGCTTCATCTATGATGACCACATCCCAAGATGGGATTTAAAAGAAAGAAACCCTTTCCGCTCTATCTGCTAATGAGAAATCACCCAATAGTTCAATCTAATCATCTCAGTGACTTACTTGCTCCATTTACAAATGATCCTCTTAAGTCTGGCAAAATTCTTCATAGTGAAAGGAAAGTGCTACTCTGTATGTGTGTTTTTAGAATCTGATTTGACAAATGAAAACCAAAATTTAAAATTCATTCTTCACCTTGCAAACTGAACGAGGTGCATGAAGATACCTCCTTTGCAAAGGTAACCTGAGGTGAGCAATACCTTCACCAGAATGGAAGCTTTCCAGTTAGATGGCTCAGTCTCATCCAAATCCCTGGGCTCCCCAGATATCAGAATAAATTGCCCTCAGTCCTACCATTCACTCCCCAGCTTCCCGTACGCCTCCTAATCTATTAAGTACAATTGCTTGGCCTATTAGCAATAATAAGTGTTAATCTCACTATCTTTTCTGAAAAAATCTTTTCTCTCCCAACAGTAAGCTTACTTTCAAACCATCTTCTAGCACTGCTGAAACGTCCTACAATCCACTAAACCAGTTTGAGCTGGTCTGGTAACTTTGTACTTTAGGGAGTGCTCAAGAATAAAACAAATAATCCATCAACGACAGGTCATAAGAACACCCGTTCTGACCACGGTCTGTCTGAAGTCTGAGTATATTCCCAGCTCCAGCACTGACTGCCATGGTCTAAGTGGTGGACAATGCAACTACAATCACATTACACAATAGCATGATGTCTTCAGACAGCATTAACCACTCAAACCTACTTCTGTGGTCTGCCTCACAAAGGATAACCTCTCTCGATCACATTCCTCTCTCTCCCAGTGGAGTAAACATATTTCCTAAGAATTTTTCTGCACTGTGTTCTTGAGCAAGGATTCCTGGTCCCTCCTAATCTTTTGTTACACATCAAACCTAATACAGTCGCACCTCGACATACGAATGACCCCGTTCACAAACAAATCGGTTTACAATCAGGATTGTACGTAAAACTTTGCTTCAACGTACATACGAAATTCAAGGTACGAACGAAGGTACGAACGCAAAAAGCCCGTGTGCGACCACGTGGTTTCATTGTTCTGCTTTGCTACGCGCTGGTTGAACGCAAAAGCTCTCGGGCCCCGCGTGATCTCATTCAGTTCATCTTTGGCGCGTGCGCTGTGAACAGCCGTCCAAGCATTCTTGCGCTATCCGAACAATGGGAAAAATTGATTCGGTTCACGAACTGGTTCCCGGAACGGATTAAGTCCGTAAGTCGAGGAGCTACTGTCCTTCATGTTAGTCCAGACATGCTTAGGTTTTCTTACTCTGAAGACAGGTGAAGCCATATTGGAAAGGACAGGGTCGCAAAGGTCTAATGTTAATCCTGGATTTTGAGACATTTTTACAGCCACAGCACAGATCGTTATGTTCATTGAGTGGATCATGAACAGAGTAAAATGTTGAGAATTTAGTTCTAGTGGGAACTCGGTGTGAAGGGGGAAATAACAGCAATTACACCTTCCATCCTTAAAACTCATGGTTTGTGCAAACCTCAAACAATATTTAAAGTTTTATAGAGCCCAGCCCAAGTTTGTGCGGGAAATAAATCTTAAACAGTCTCTGCGTATTGACCAATAAATATATATTGGAGTGTATAAGGGAGAAATGCAGCCTTTCTGAATGAACCTTTTCAGAGAGTGTAACACATCTGGGGGGACACTACCATTTCATCGATGAGCCCTACTTGGGCTATGTAAGCAATACTTAATTATGTTTATAATTTAGTTCACTTCACTAAAATAGATAAAATTAAACAGGCAAATTATTTACGCAAATGCTCGGTTAATTAAACTATAAGATAAGGCTAGGCAAATATTTCAATGCAGCAAGTATATTTCATCTGCAGTCTGTAGGAATCCTTGGACAGCAGTATAATCCCATCCAGTCCATTTCACCTCAAGGGCCTATAACTCAAGGAACTTCGGTTCTGTGTTGTCAAACTGGACTCAAAGGGCCCAGACACGGATGCATTAGGGAAGGACAAAAAAAAAATTCCTTGGGCTTCTGACCCAGATAGCAGTCTCTCACTCACTGCAGGCAGGGAGTCAGGCAGGTTTGGACCAACTGATAGACAATGGCAAAGACTGGGTTCCCTCCAGTGAGAATGAGATGCTTCCTGCTGGTGTGGATTGACTCAAAGACTGCAGCAAAGACGGGCAAATTAATCCAAGTGGGTGGTCATCCAAGTGGGGGGGGGGTAGTTGAAACAAGAGGCTAGTAATAGTAACACACGCTCTGTCTTTCAAATATCAGGAAGTGATGTTGCCAGGAATAGAAAAAAAAACTTTGGTTAGGCTGCGCTTCGAGTATTGTGTTCAATTCTGTTCACCACATTATAGGAAGGATGTGACTGCTTTGGAGAGGGTGCATTAGAGGTTATAGATTAGATTAGATTAGATTACCTACAGTGTGGAAACAGGCCCTTTGGCCCAACAAGTCCACACCGACCCACAACCCACCCATACCCCTTCACCTAACACTACAGGCAATTTAGCATGGCCAATTCACCCGACCTGCACATCTTTGGACTGTGGGAGGAAACCGGAGCACCCGGAGGAAACCCACGCAGACACGGGGAGAATGTGCAAACTCCACACAGTCAGTCGCCTGAGGCGGGAATTGAACCAGGTCTCTGGCGCTGTGAGGCAGCAGTGCTAACCACTGTGCCACCGTGCCGCCCACAATGATGCTGCCTGGTGGAAGCAGTCATTGGGGACATTTAAGTGACTGCTAGACATGCACATGGATAGCAGTGAGTTACTATGATGCTGCCTGGATTAGAGGGTATGAGCTACACTAACAAGTGTAATATGCTGGAGGGTTTTAAAGATTGGATGACCAAACAATTCCTAAAGGGTGTGTAACATATTAAAACAGATTCTAGAGAGTACCTTCAAGTAAGTAAAAAGAAAGATTAGCAAAAGTAACTGCTATCCATAAGACAGAGGCAAGAGAAATTATGAAATGGAAATGACAGACACACTCACATTTTCCTACTCTGAAGGCAGATGAAACTATACTGGAAAGTGCAGTGATCCAAGTGTCTAATGAAAATGAGGAGCTTAATTTTAATAAGGAGTGGTGCTGGAAAAAAAAATCAATGGAATGACAGTAAACAAATCTACTGGACACACTGGTCTAAACCCCAGGATTTCAAAAGGAGGTAATTTTTATTGTGCATGTATGACTTTCCATCTCCTCAAAATTGTGTCGCTTTCAGAACAATTCTTGTGGATGGGAAGCTAGCAAACATGACTCTATTATTCAAGCAAGCAGCAAAAACAGGGAACTATAGCGTGATTAGTCTCTCATTAGTCTAGGGAACAGACTCGACTTGATAGTCAAAAACTCCACCTATAAATTCTGTGCCTGTGGGCTTCTTTCTATTTCACCTGAAGAAGGAGTAGCGCTCTGAAAGCTTACGATTTCAAATAAGCTGATCTCATGAGGCCTCTGTCTTTGTCCACCCCAGTCCAACAGCGGCACCACCACATCAAAGACACTGCGATAGGACATTTTAAAAAAATTCATTGTTGGACAGGGTCAACATGAAAGGGTCACTTAAGATCTATATTTCAAAGTCCTTTAGTTCCCACAGTAGATTCACTGAGTTGAGATATTTTGTCCTGAAAAATGTGAGACTTGGTGGTATTTTCAAAAACCATAGACTGGGTCATGCTGGTGGAAGTAAAGTAGAACAAAACAAACTCTGAATACTGGAGCAGATCTGGCAGCATCAGTACTCCAATTTCTTCACAGATTGCATGGAGACAATTAGGGATGGGCAATCAAAACTGACCGAGCCATGCAATGCCCTCATCTTGCGAATTAATTTTTAAAAATCCAGGGAATAATGCTTGCCTGTTTAGAGCCCTCATTTATACTAGTCGCCTCAATGCTGAATTTCTGTCACACAAGATTCCAGCCTACAAATTTTATTTTTAAATATAGAATCCCTACAGTGTGGAAACAAGTCCACACCAACCCTCCAAAGAGCATCCCACCCAGACCCATCCCCTTTACCCTGCATTTCCCATGGCTAATGCACCTCTCAAAACCATTCCCCAGTCCTTGATCCGCTCACCTTCAGGAAGTGATGTTGCAGCTTTATAAAACTTTGGTTAGGCCGCACTTAAGAGTATTGCGTTCAATTCTGGGGTTGCCACATTACAGGAAGGATGTGGAGGCTTTGGAGAGGATGCAGAACAGGTTTACCAGGACGTTGCCTGGATTGGAGGGGATGACCTATAAGGAGAAGCTGGACAAGCTAGGGTTGATTTCTCTGGAGCGGTGGCGGCTGAGGGGAAACCTGATAGAAGTTTATAAAATTATGAGGGGCATAGATAGGGTTGACAGTCAGAATCTCTTTCCCCCAGAGTTGAAATGTCTCATACAAGGGGGCAAAGCATTCACAGGAGATGGGAGGGGCAAGTTTATTTTATTTTTAAAAACACAGTGGTAGGTGTCAGGAACGTTCTGCCAGGATTGGTGGTGGGAGGCAGATATGATAGGGGGGTATAAGGGACTATTCAATAAGCACACAAATAAGGAACGAAGAGATACGGACCATAGAGTCAGATGTACAGCATGGAAACAGACCCTTCGGTCCAACCCGTCCATGCCGACCAGATATCCCAACCTAATCCAGTCCCACCTGCCAGCACCCGGCCCATATCCCTCCAAACCCTTCCTATTCATATACCCATCCAAATGCCTCTTAAAATGTTGCAACTGTACCAGCCTCCACCACTTCCTCTGGCAGCTCATTCCATACACATACCACCCTCTGCGTGAAATAGTTGCCCCTTAGGGATTAGTTATATTTTGTGTCATGTTTGGCAGAACATCATGGGTTGAAGGGCCTGCTCCTATTTTCAATGTTAATATTAATCAACTGCAACTTTCTCTTTTGAGTCCATGGGCATCAGATTCAAAACTCACCCTCGCAGTCTACAAGTGGTTCAATTGTCAAAGGAGGTTAAGCAAGAGAATATCAGAAGTTTTCACAGGGTATATAGGTACTTTGCATTGTCTTCCCTTTCCACAGCATCACTCTTCACCACCAAACACACACCGACTCTAGTATACTGGGGGACACTCAACATGAAGCTAGGAAAATGTGTATTATTTGATCATGAGAGGGTAGGAATTAGATTCCTTCAGATACAACACTTCCAGCAGGTTGCAGGAGGATTAAGAGTGACAGATGTGGGAAAATTGTGAATGATGTTCCTGCAGTCATAGTGGACGACAATTGAACTACATTCCCAACACTGCCCCATTAAAACAGCACAGACAGAGGGAGAACCTAAGACCTTTCATCTCTGTATGGTGCAGCAGCCCACCTAGCAATTCCTGTCTAAATTATCAAAGGCAGGTGCCTGCCAAACATTGGTCTAACATGGATCTGGAAACAACCTGTTTTAAGAGACTACAACAGCCGACTCCCAAATGTTGTTAACCTTACCTTGGATTTCTCTGAATGAGCTGCTGGCTTTGCCGTTCTGAAGAAGCTGTTTCATTTCTTCCAGTTCCGTGTGCTCCTTTGCGTACATACGCTTCAGATTTTCAACGTACTGAATCATAACTCCAACAGCCTTACTGACCCGAGTCTCCTAAACAGCAACAACATTCAGTGCGCTGGTTACTCCATACTTTCAAAACAAAATGCACACAATCTTAACTTTAACTGGTATCGGGCGGAGCAGGGGGAAGCTGTTTATTCCAGAGTGACAGTCGTATTAATTTCTACAAAAAAAACACTGGTATTAACCTGGAAATTGGACTGCAGCATTACAGAGAATGTACCAGTTATTGTCTTCTTTAAAACAAAATCAAAGCAAAAGTGGAACACTGTGGTGTGCGCATATCACACACAGGCATGCAAGTGTTGGGAGAAGCTGAATTTTGCGACACTAGCCAGCACCAGGTACCTTTGGCCTTGAATTAGATCACAGACATTAGGACAACCATCTAATGTTCACCTGGTGAATGGCTCCTAACATTTCAGCCTTGCTGGCCATCCGGCTGATCGTCTGCGAGAGCATCGCGAGGCTTCGCTCTAGTTTCTCGAAGGTCTCCAGCAACTGCTGCTCTTCACACAAGGGTTTCACAATCTGACAGGAAAGGAAAAAGAAGAGCATTGGAACAGGCTGTTCAGCCCATCAATTTTACTCCATCATCATTCAATTAGATCACGGCTGATTAACAATTTCAATTGCCATTCCAACGCCAATGCCACATCCCTCTATATCATTAGTTGGTTTCGGTCTTGAATTAAATTGAATTTATTGACATGTGTACTGAGACACAGTGAAAACCTGTGTCTTGCGAGCAATGCAGGCAGATCACAGAGTTAAATAGCATAGATAAGTAAACAATATGTAAAGTGGCAAAAACAAAAAAAACACAGGTACAGGTGAATGTTAAGCGTTTGTGAGTCCATTCAGTATTCTAACAACAGTAGGGTAGAAACTGTTGTGAAACCGGCTGTGTGTGTTCAGGTTTCTGTACCTTCTCCCTGATGGTAGAGGTTGTAAAAAAAACATCGCCAGGGTGGGATGGATCTTCGAGAATGCTGGCGGCCTTTCCTTGACAGCGGGCCTGGTAGATGGATTCTATAGATGGGAGGTTGGCCTTTGTGATGGTCCAGGCCTTGTTCACCATACAGAACACACAGATCAAATCTCTCAGTCCTTTAGGGTTGAGAATTCCAAACATTCACCATCTTCTGAGTGAAGAAATTCCTCACGTTTGCCTTAAACTGCCTGACCCTTATCCTGGGTGATGTGCCTCGGTTCCAGGGAATCATCCGACCCATAGCCACACCGACACACCTTGTAAGAACATTCTAAATTCCAATGAGATCATTTCTCACTCTGAATTGTAGGGAATACAGTTCCAGTTGCCTCAGTCTATCCTCATTAGACAATCCCACTGACCCAGGGATTAATCTATCAGCTATGAACGAATGGTGGAGCAGACTCCATGAGTGGAATGGCCTAACTCCTGTTCCCAGGTCTTCTGGTCCAATCAGCTGCATGCCCTCTATAGCAAGTATATCATCTTTTATTTATTAGATAGATCAAAACTGTACACAATGGTGAGATCTCACCAAGGCTTTATACAACTGCAGCAAGATGTCTCTACTGCTGGACTCCAATCCCTTTGTGAAGGCCAACAAACCATTTGCCTTCCTAATTACGTGCCACACCCACATGCCAGTTTTTAAAGTGACTCATGAACAAGGACCCAGGTTCCTTCAGACACCCATATTCCCCAACCACTTGCCATTTAAGAGACATACCACCTTTTAGCTTTCTCCCCAATGAGTTACTTCACACAGATATTTACATTATACGCCACCTGCCATGTTTTAGCTCACTCATTTCGCCTGCTAAACCCTCCTGAAGCCATCTTACAACTTACATTCCAAACCAGGATTAGAGTGGTGCTGGAAAAGCAGGTCAGGCAACATCCAAGGAGCAGGAAAAAAAAAAATCGACGTTTCGGACAAAAGCCCTTCATCAGGAATATTTTCGGGTTTCCAGCATCTGCAGTCCTCGTTTTTACCTAGTTACATTCCAAACCAGTTGTGTTCAATCGGCATATCTGAACATATTATAACTGATCCCCAAATCCAGTTCGTTTAGAGAGATTACCAATGGCCATGCCAAAAGTACCCATCCTTGTGGTATCCCACCATCCTGCCTTTTGAGAATGATGTGTTTCTTTCTAGTCTCTGCTTTGACTACTAACCAATTCTCCATTTATTCATTTTTTATTTATTCAGTTTGTGGGATGTGGGCACTGCTGGCTAGGCCAGCATTTACTGCCCATCCCTAGTTGCCCTGAAGGTGGGGTGAGCTGCCTTCTTGAACAGCTGCAGTCCACCTGCTGTGAGTTGACCCACAATGCCCTTAGGGAGGGAATTCCATAGCAGAATATTTCATGCAGTCCCTTGTGCTCTCATTTTATTTACTAATCTAGCATGTGGGACCTTTTCCAGAGCTTTCTACAAATCCAATTGACTCCTTCTGCTAGTTCTCCTTTCTATATGCTGCAAGTCACATCCTCAAAACTCCAAAAGGCTAATGTGTGACTTTCCCTTTCATAAATCCATGCTGACTCGGTTCCATTTTGTCACTGTCTTCTCAATGCTCAACTACCACATCCTTTATCATAGATTGCATTATTTTCTCCTGTTAGAGATGGCAAGTTAATGGACCTCCACTTCTCCATTGATGTCTACATTAGTTATTTTACTGAATGTAGAAGTTTGAAGATGACCATCAATACACCCAGTCTCTCTCCAGATGTTGCCTTCAACAGCCTAGGATGCAGATCCTCTGGTACAGGGGATTGAATCCATGTCTTTTCAATAACTACTGAGTCACGAATGCTAATTTCTTCTAATTCTTCAGTTTCACAAGTCCTGGGAGATTTTCTGTCATCTGTGAAGAATGATGACAAGTAATGGCTTCTCTTCTGTCTTCTCCCTGCTCTGATATATGAACTCTTCTCTCCAGACTTATACTGGGCCCACATTGCCTCAAAACTATTTTGCTGTTTTATCATATCTGAAGATGATGTTATAATCCAGCTGCGTGTTCCTCCCTAGTTAACATTCATTCTGTTTCCCTTTCTATGTTGGGCTATAAATTACTGCCAGTCTTTAGGCTTACCATTCTCCTTCTGAAGGAACAGGGTGAGGCAGGACCTAAAGGTGAGGTGGGAGGGTTAGTGTGTGTATGGAATGAGAGAGGGAGAGACAATTAACAACTCGGGGAAGTCAGCGAACGGCGAAATTTTTCAAGGTCAGTAATGTCCCCGCAATTGTTCAGCACTTAACCCAGTGCAAGGTACAAAACAGAGAGCACCTGCTGGATTAATTCTACCATGGTGCCTGAACAAAACACAGAAACAAAGTCATGGAGCAGCTAATCAAACTCCAGTCACTCTGAGCCCAGTACTGACCTGCAGTGTCTGGTGACATTTCTCAATCTCCTTTTTCAAATTTATTTCAGCTAAATCTCTGGATCGCTCCTCCAGCCGCAATCTCTTCTCGAGAGTAAAGATGTCGCACTTGAAAGCTAACGAAAATCGGAGAAATTCAGCCTGCAAATGAGAGGAAACAGTTACTTGGAATGATAAAGTTATCAGGCCCGTGCCTGTTGAGCTGATGCGCATGGGAAAAAGGGGTGATGGGTGTTACTCAATCACCATATTACCTCCCAGCTCCAGACAGCTCTGCCCCACACACCTCTCCTGAAATGGCCACATGTACATTCTGCCTCAGCCCAGGCCTGGAGGAGGGAAGGAGGGAGGGAGGGAATTGGTCCGATCCAGAGAGTTGCACTTTGGACGAGAATTGGAAGCAGAGACCCTTTTTTGCCTCAAAGCTAAGTGTAAATGATCTGGAGTCACTCTTCGAATTAAAGCAGGAGAGGGTCTCCTGCTGTCTAGGCCAACACACACACACACACAGACACACACAACATTGCTGAAGATCCAAACTGGTTATAGAGTCTTAGAAGGGTACAGCACAGAAACAGAGCCTTTGGTCCATCTAGTCTGTGCTGACTAGATATCCTAAATTAATCCAGTCCCATTAGGAGGGCAAAAAGGGGGACATGAAATAGCTTTGGGAAATAGGGTCAAGGAGAATCCAAAGGGTTTTTACAAATACATAAAAGAAAAAAGAGTAACTAGGGAGAGAATAGGGCACCTCGAAGATCAGCAAGGCCACTTAAGTGTGAAACTTCAGGAAAGGGGAGAGATACTGAATGAGTATTTTGTATCAGCGTTTACTGTGGAGAAGGGTGTGGAAGATATAAAATGTGGGGAAATAAATAGTGATACCTTGAAACATTTCCATATTACAAAGGTGGTTGTGCTGGGTGTCGTAAAACACATGAAAGTGGATAAATCCCCAGGAACTGATCAGGTGTACCCTCGAACTCTGTGGGAGGCTAGGGAAGTGATTGCTGGGCCCCTTGCTGAGATATTCGTATCACCGATAGTCACAGGTGAGGTGCCAGAAGACTGGAGATTGGCTAACGTGGTGCCACTGTTTAAGAAGGGTGGTAAGGACAAGCCAGGGAACTATAGACCAGTGGTCATTATTCCATTGCTGTGTGCATTCAGTATGATCCAATCAAGCCAATAGAGACAGAGCTGTTGATAACATGGAAAATCCTGTGCTATAATCAATCAGTCACCACATTAAAAAGACACTTATTCCCATACTCCTCTAGCTGGCATTCCCTTGACTTTATCCTTGTTTGGTTCAATGATCAGGTGGACAAGGATCTGATAATGTTTGCTACAATTAAACTGGGCCTCCACTTCATTGGGTATGAAAGAACTGGGTAAACTGGGCACTATGTAAATGCAAGTCTTTGAACCCATTTTAATACACAGAAATAGGACAGAAAAGGGTTTTTTGTATTGTTCCTCTTCCAAAAAGATCTAACAATTTTGCTTCACTTGCTCTGCTTCCAATTTCTGGGAGAGTAATTTTCAAATCCTGGAGATTCCAGAAGAACCCCAGACATTTATCAACTCCCCAACTCATGCACCCAAATAATTGGGCCATCTTCCTCTCAACAGACACATAAGAGGAAGGTGCAGAATGAGGGGCGTTACTTGCGGATGTTGAATAGTGAGCTTTACTCTGCACAACAATGAAATTTAGGAACATTTCACAATTGACATTTTACATAAAAAGCAAACAACATACAATCCCAACGTACCTCCACGTCCTGTTCGGTATTTGAGATTCTATGGTGAGGGGGGAATAAATGTACAAAGATCTTCAGTTTTTGCATCTTCCAGAACTTCAAAAACACACAGAACAAACAGATGAAATTAAAACAAGGAGTTGAGACTGTATCACACCTTACCTCCGTAGGTTCAGCAGATCTTGAATTTTATAACCAGATGACTGATAATTTGCTGCTGAGAGACAGACAATGCACGTTACCATCCCACACACAAAAATCTAGCATCAGTAATCAAACCACCAAAGCGAAAGGCTGCTGCTAACTCAATCTTGCCATCTCAGTTATTTATGCCGATAAGATCATTGAAGGCTTGCAATTACCTGCCTGCTTTGTGTATTTTTGGAAGCATAGAAATGGGATGAAGACAATTGTCTGGAGGTGGCTGCAACATGGAAAGGAGCTATTTCAATCAGATCTCAATCTATGCAGGAAGTCACTTTACTATGGGACCAGGCAGTAATGAGTCAGAGAGAGAAAATAACCACAGCCCTGAGGGAAAAGGGCAGATGCTATTTTTTGTAAAAGGAGAATGGCATTAGCATGTGAAGCAAATGTACAGTTTCGGACAGTGAATAAGCCCCCTATTTAATTAGCCCTGCTGAGGAACCTATTCAGAAGGAAAGCTACATTTCCAGGAGTTTGAACAAGAGGTCAGCAACCTGCAACATTAACCTGTTCCTGCTTTCCCCACAGGTGTGACCTGACCTGTGACGTCGTGGATTTACCCTCTATCACCAAGGCCTAGGATGTTCTAATGACAACTTATCTAATAACTCTCCGGTTACCACCAATACCCTGCAGAACTCCCTTACAACTGACCAAACAAAGGGGGTGGAGGGTGATAGCGAAGCAGGGTGATTAAAAGCGACTTGGAAGGAAGGTGCATTCACAATTCACTCCCATTTTCACACACAGGCAACAGGCCAGAGACACCTCCCTCAAACTGTTCCATTAGCTCCAATATCTGCCCTATTTAACCAGGGTAATACAACTTGATATTCATTTAGTAAGCAGTGTTCTTGGATACACGTATCCCATTACAGTCAATTATAATTTCTTAAAAATCAGCTTCTAGCATTAGGCAGACATCCAGGTTTCAGAAGGTGGTGGCAGGAGTGTGGAACAGGTACACAAACTCCCATCCTTTCCAATGGCACCTTTAAATGTGGGAAGGGCATGTAATTAGGCTACTTAATGACTATTTGAGAGCCTCATCCTACTGTGCATGGTGTCTTACAGTCGGCGTAGCAATCCTGTATACCTGTAAATGATGGTATTTGACAGGAAGACAAAGGTCTCAGACTCTATCTTCCCCTGGGATCACTTGAAGCATGACACTCTACTGAAAGCATGATCTCATTTATAATCCAATTAGCTTGATGCTATAGGCACAGACACTTATCTGCCAGTGAATGTATTATTTATATGGTAGTTAACTGCCATTAATATCTGTCAGATTCTTCAATACTCAGAAATGCAAGTCTAGTGTGTTGTGTTATGAAAGATAACAAGCCTTGCTGCATCAGGTAAAACACTGTTAGAGGCAAACTTACACCATCAATAGTATTAACCTCCACGTCGATGCCCTTATGCCACAACCTTCCCTCCAAATCCCCGACCACCATGAACAGTCTGCAGCCTGTGTCACTCACCAATCCAGGGTGTCCCATGGGTATTATCCTGGCAGCTGCTATACCCACAGAGTGACTGTCTATCAAAGAGCAGCAAGCCAATCGGGGATGTGGAATTTTCACCCTCGGATCATAACACACAGGAGAAGTAGACCATTCAGCCCATCAACTTTACTCTACCATTGGATGAGATCATAACCGATCTGATAATCCTCAACTCCACTTTCCAGCCGTTTCCCCCCCGTTACCCTGGATTCCTTTACTGATTAAAAACCTGACTGCCTTAACCTTCAATATACTTAACGACCCAGCCTCAACAGCCCTCGGTGATAAAGAATTTGGAGAAAACATTCTCATCCCGGTCTGAAATGGGTAACCCCTCATCCAGAGAAAGGTTGCCCACCGGCCCTAAACAAAGGGAAACAACCTCTCTGCATCTACCCAATCAAGCCCCCGAAGAATCTTGAATGCTTCAATCAGGTCACCTCTCATTTCAATGAGTACAGGCCCAACCTACTCAACCTCTCCATATAAGACAGTCTGTCCGTACCGGAGTTCAGCCCAGTGAACATTCTTCAGACAGGATATCTTGTCTTAGATAAGGGGACCAAAACTGTGCACAGTATTGCAGGTGTGGTCTGACTGGTGTCTTGGCTAGTTTTAGCAATGCCTCACTGTTATATTTCATTCATACTTTGTAGGCATTCTATGATTCATATGCCAAGTGACAGTGTGAATGATAACATCCTCTCCCTTTAAAAATAATCCCCCTCGCTTTGAACTCCCCCACCCTAGAGGAAAGACTCTTGTCATTCACCTTATCCATGCCCCTCATGATTTTATAAACCTCTAAAAGGTCACCCCTCAACCTCCTACACTCCAGTGAAAAGAGACCCAGTCTATTTTTATATCTCAAACCCTCCATTCCCAGCAACATGCTGTTAAATCTTCTCTGACCCCTTTCCAGTTAAATAACATCCTTTCTAAAACCACTGAACCTAGGTCAATGTGTCATTCAGTTCATTCCATGTGCATAAAGAATGCCTACTTTTGGGTTACAAACCCACAACCATCTTTCAATATCAATCTTTCCATCACTTTTCTTTCACCTCTCTTTCTCTCTCTCTGTGTGACCAAGCTCTTAGTCACCCTCTCGCTAATAGAATCATAGAATCCCTACAGTGTGGAAATAGGCCATTTGGCCCAAAAGACCCACACCGACCCTCTGAGGAGTACCCCACTCAGACCCATTCCCCTACTCTATTACTCTATATTTCCCCTGACTAACACACTTAGCATAAACATCCGTATCAAGCTCTCTCTTTAAAACAGCTTGGGTCTTTAGCGCGTGAACGCAGAAGGCAACTACAAGTCTCTTGTTGAAATCAAAACAGGAAACGCTGGAAACACAATAACAGCTGATTGCAATCCTTACCTTGAACATCACGGTGTGGACTGGGATGGACAGCTTGCAACTCACTTGGGCTTAGTTCCTCTACAGCCACAGAACCTCGAGTAGCTTCCTTGTGAGAGAGGGAGTAGTCGTCAGTGGAGATTACAGTGCTCTACAGTCGCACAGCAAGCAACCCGGATTACTACACGAAAACAAAGTGCTTGCATATAAAAACATAGGCAACCCTCCAGTGCATACCATTGTCAACGCCAATAAGGCATGTGGCTCAGGAGATAACACTGAGGAGGAGGAGAGAGAGTATGCTGGGGGACCAAGGACAGTTGTGTGTTTTCAACATCTAGGGGTTTAGAAAGTTAAGGTGTGAACATTGCAAAAAAAAAATAAAAAGCAAAGTTTTTTTTAGATTAGATTACTTACAGTGTGGAAACAGGCCCTTCGGCCCAACAAGTCCACACTGACCCGCCGAAGCGCACCCACCAAGACCCATTGCCCTACATTTACCCCTGCACCTAACACTACGGGCAATTTAGCATGGCCAATTCACCTGACCTGCACATTTTTGGACTGTGGGAGGAAACCGGAGCACCCGGAGGAAACCCACGCAGACACGGGGAGAATGTGCAAACTCCACACAGTCAGTCACCTGAGGCGGGAATTGAACCTGGGTCTCTGGCACTGTGAGGCAGCAGTGCTAACCACCGTGCCACCCTGCTCACACTCTTCAAAGCATATGAGGATCTGACTTTTAGTTAGGCAGTGACACAGTTTGTAAAGCTCTTCAACAGACCACTGTATCTGAGAAAATGGAATTGGAGGAGGGGTATCGGGTGTACCCTCCTCAGCCCATACACAGATCAGCAGCATTCCTGTAATAAGTGCTCCTCCTGGCACTATATCTGATGAAAGGCAGCAGGATGTAGATTAACCAAGAGGACCTGGACTGAAGGAAACTTAAAGATCTGGGGAAAGACAAGAACAATTGTACCAATTGCAAAAGAGTGGGAGAAGCAAGCAGGGAAGCAACTTTCAAGAGGAAATTGGACCATATTTGAAAAGAGACATAGCAAGCTCAGTGATCTCTATTCAGACTATATTTTCATACCAAGTTAATTTTTACTTTGCTCCTGGATCCCAGTTCATCAGTCTTGGAAAGCTGGTGTTTGAGGGTGAGCTGACTGCCATCGTGAGGACCTGGGCCATCTGAGAAAATAGAATTTCAGACAATTCTTCACAAACAATCCAAACCCCTCACACAATTCCCTTAACACTTCTTTTTGTAGGGAGAATCCTTGCAAGAAACCTACAGCTCAGTTCAAACAAACTCATGATTTTTATAATTTGCACTTCACATAGTCCAATTGGGCACATTGATATACACAACGTGGCTTTTTAAAAAAATATCACCACCTTCTGTTCAACGCTACAATACACTATTGAATTCACTGGCTATTAAGCACAAAGTGGCTCACAGGATCAACCCGAGATTCTGCCCTCTGCACTTCACACAATCAATCATCGACACCAAAAACTCCAGCGGGCGAGCTCACAAGTGTAAAGTTCAGAAATGCAACAAATTGCTAGCAGTTTGGAAGACTCATTGTGTCAGACTTGAAACATTTACTCGGTTTCTTTCTCCATAGATGCTGCTAGACCTGCTGAGTTTCTCCACCACTTTGTGCTCTTAATTCAAACTACCACCTATCCCATTTCCCCAGCCTCATAAAGGAATCACAAATAAGGAAACTCTAAGTTATCTCAGTCATAGAAAACAATTTGCAGCAACTATAACTTGAAATCTGTAGTTCAAAACACATTAACAAAAAGCTAATAAACACAAAACATTAATTCTACTTACATAAACTATTATTCCACACAGATAGAGAAGGACTTGCCTGCTGTAGTATCTTTAATTTTGCCGTGCATATCAACATTGTTTTCATTAACGGCATCAAGTGTTTTTACAATTTCCTGAAGTTGCAAGCCACTATCGGATCTCCTTATGGAAGTAGATGAAGCACTGGACCCTGTCCGAAGCACAGAAGCAGTAACCCCATGTGAAAGGTGAGCTGACGTCACATGGTTTAAAAGAAACATTCATGACCCAAATGCAAGGGAGCCCCTTACCAGACATTATGGAGATCTCCACTGGGCCAGTACAAGTTAGGTCAGGCTCTTCACTAGAAAATGGTTGAGTTACAAGATTATTTCTGGTGCTAATACAATGCACTGTAAAAACAAAAACCTTAGGAAGGAAACAAGTCTCACCTAGGTTGAAGCAGATCATGGCTGTTCACTTTCTTGCCAGCTCCAGCCTATACAGAGAGTGTTGACACAAAATTTTGAGAAGTTTAATATTCAGTAATCAAAGACCTTTCTCCCATATTGATCATATCCTTTATTGTTTGCTTGGGAGTGGTGAAGTAGTGTAACAGCCCTGTGGTGAGCACAACAGCAAGAACTGGCCCCTAAATTCACCACAATCTGTTTCGCCACAACCAAAGCCCGATCTGAAAGTTACAGTTTCACAGAAGGTTGGAGACAAGCAGGATTAAGCAAAAGGAACAGAAGACGACCACACAGCACCTCAAGGCTGATCTACCATTGAATACTATCATGGCTGATCTTCTGCCTCAACTCCAACTTCCTGCCCGCTTGCTGCATTCCCTCACTTCCCCAGGAGGTGACAAATATGTTTCTTAGCCTGAAATATATTCAGTGGTGGACCATCCAAAACCCCCAGAAGTCAACGGTCCGAGTGAACTTACCATCCACATCTCAGTCCTAAACAATGAACCTCCTTATCCTGAGACTGTGTCCCATGTTCTCGATTGGCCAGCCGGGTGGAAACAGCTTCTCCCGCTGTCCAACCCTACAAAATCTTTCCTGTTGAAAGATCTGTCTAATCTCAGAATAAGCCCAAAATGTCCAGCCCTCAATAAAAAAGTACCGTCTCATCACAGGAGCTGATCTAGTCAAACTTCACTGTGGGTTTCCTCTGGGTGCTCCGGTTTCCTCCCACAATCCAAAGATGTGCGGATTAGGTGAATTGGCCATGCTAAACCACCCCATAGGGATGTGTAGGTTAGGTGAAGTAGCTGGTGTAAATGCAGAGTAATAGGGTAGTGGAATGTGTCTGGCTGGGTTACACTTCGGAGGGTCGGTGTGAACTTGTGGAGCCAAATGGCCTGTTTCCACACTGTAGGTATTCTATGATCATTCTAGTCCTCCCTCCAGGTTGTTACTTGCATAATGAAACAAAAACGGAGCATTAGATCCAGGGGTTCTCTCCCCAAAACCTTATACAAATACATAAGATTTCCTTATTTCGCCACACCAATTCCCTCACAATCAGTAAAGTGATAGAAGATGTCATCAGTGCTAACATGCAGCACCTGCTGAGTGATGCCCGGTTTGGGTTCTGCCAGGGTGACTCAGCTCCTGATGTCATTACAGCCTTGGTTCAAACATAGACAAAAGCACTGAATTCCAGGAGGTGGGGAGAGCGCGACATCCCTTGACAATAGGACTGCTCTTGACCGAGTGGGGCATCATGGAACCCCAGCAAAACTGGAAACAATGGCCATCAAGAAGCAATTTCTTCACTGATTGGAGTCATGCAAAGGAAGATGGTTATGGTTGTTGGAAGTCCATCATCTCAGCCCCAGGACATCTCTGCAGGAGCTCCTCAGAGTAGTGTCCAATCATCTTCAGCTGCTTCATCAATGACCTTCCCTCGATTATAAGATCAGAAGTGAGGATGTTTGCCGATGATTGCACAGTGTTCAGCGTCATTCGTGACTCCTCAGATACTGAAACAGTCTATGTTCAAATGCAACAAGATCTGGACAATATCCAGGTTTGGGATGACAAGTGGCAAGTAAGTTGTGTGTCACATAAATGCCAGGCAATGCCCAACAATAAGAGACAAACTAACCATCACCATTCGATGGTGTTACCATCCTTGGGCTTACCATTGACCAGAAATTCAACTAGACTTACCACATAAGCACAGTGGCTACAAGAGCAGGTCAGAAGCTAGCAATATTATGGTGCGTAACTCACCTCCTGACTCTCCAAAGCCTGTCTACCATTCACAAGGTAAAGTCAGGAATGTGATGGAATCCTTCCTACTTGCCTGTACGAGTGCAGCTCCATCACCACTTTGGAAGCTGGATATCTTCCAGGACAAAGCAGCCCACTTGATCGGCATCACACCAACAAACAGCCATTCCATACCATCTATAAGATGCATTGCAGAAATTCACCAAAAGATCCTTAGGCAGCACCTTTCAAACGCAAAATCACTTCCTTTGAGAAGGACAAGGCAGCAGATCCATGGGAACACCACCCCTGCAAGCTCCCCTCCAAGACTCTCACCATCACTGGATCAAAATCCTGGAATTCCCTTCCTCAGGGGATAGTGGGATTGCAGTGGTACAAGGAGGCAGCTCAAGGGCAACTAGGGATGGGCAACAAATGCTGGCCTAGCTAGTGACACACCCACACCCTATGAGTCAATACAAAAGGAATCCCAACACACCAGCTACTATGGTGTTCATGACACCTGTAAGCTGCATGTTCCTCTTCCACATTTCTCCCTGCCAAAGAGAATAAACTCACGTCCCCAAGTCTCCAGCTGTTAACAACTCCACCTCAGTCTGAGCAGCTCAGAGTTTAATTTGGTTCGCATTTGAATAAACCCCTATAAAGCCCAAGCTTCAACTCCCAGGAGCCACACCCAATAGGCAAAAAGAGACTCGAGTATTTTTCAGTTTGCCATTTATAGAATATAGCCTTTGCCACATACAGTTGCTGTATCGGGGTTCGCAGTCTTGGCTGTAGCGGGGTTCGCAGCCAAGGCTGTAGCGGGGTTCGCAGTATTTGCCAGCTATTTGAAGTAAAACCTCAAATCTGCTCAAACTGCTGACATTATGCCACTCAGAGTAACCAGGACATTGAGGAGACAGTGAGGA
>NC_057732.1:5871350-5878738 GCF_004010195.1 Chiloscyllium plagiosum
TTGACTATCCCTAATCAGTCCTTGCCTTTCCAAATACACATACATCCTGTCCCTCAGGATTCCCGGTCTCTATTCAGTGACCTCTTAACCTTCTAAAAAATAGTCAAAAGTCCCTCAGCCTTTCTTCATAAGACCTTCCCCCATACCAGGCAACATCCTAGTAAATCTCCTCTGAACCCTTTCCAAAGCTTCCACATCTTTCCTACAATGTGGCAACCAGACTTATACGCAATACTCTAAGTGTGGCCACACCAGAGTTTTGTTCTGCTGCAGCATGACCTCATGGCTTCGAAAATTAATCTGTCTCCCAATATGAGCTAACGCAGATGGTGTCATCTGCAAACTTACCAACTATACCTCCTATGTTCACATCCAAATCATTTATAGAAATGCCGAAAGGTAATGGACCCAGCACTGACCCTTGTGGCACTCCACTGGTCACTCCCCTTCTTGAACAAGGGGACAACATTTGCTATCGTCTAGTCTTTAGGCACTATTCCTGCAGACAACAATTTGATCCTAAAGATCAAAGCCAAAGTTTCTGCTATCTCCTCCCTACCATCCCAAAGAATCCTAGTATAAATCCCATCCGGCCCAGCAGACTTATCTATTTTCCAGAATTGCTAACACTTCCTCCTTGTGAACCTCAATCCCATCTGGTCTTATAGCCTGCATCTCAGTATCTTTCTCCTCGACAACATTGTCTTTTTCCGGTGTGAATACTGTTGAAAAATATTCATTTAGTGCCTTTCCTATCTCCTTGGACTCCACACACAATTTCCCACTACTGTCCTTGACTGGCCCTAACCTTCCTTTAGTCATTCTTTTATTCCTGTTATACCTATAGAAAGCTTTAAGGTTTTTCTTGATCCTACCTGCCAAACATTTCTCACGTCCCCTCCTGGCTCTTCTTTGCTCTCTCTAGGTATTTCCTGGCTAGCTTGTAACTCTCAAGTGCCTTAAACTGAGCCTTCACATCTCATCTTTACATAAGCCTCCTTTCTCTTGACAAGACATTCAACTTATTTTGTAAATCACAGCTCCCTCACTAGACCACTTCCTCCCTGCCTGACAGGCACATACTTATCAAGGACCCGCAGTAGCTGTTCCTTGAACAAGCTCCACGTTTCAATTGTGCCCATCCCTCCAGTTTCCTTCCCCATCCTATGCATCTTAAATCTTGCCTAATCGCAATATAATTGCCTTTTCCCCAGCAAAACACTTGCCCTATAATATATACCCATTCCTTTCCATCATTAAAGTAAACGTAACTGAATTGTGGTCACTATCACCAAAGTGCTCACCTACCTCCAAATCTTAACACCTGGCCTGGTTCATTACCCTGTACCAAATCCAATGTGGCCTCGCCTCTTGTTGGCCTGTCTACTTACTGTTTCACGAAACCCTCCTGCACACATTGGACAAAAATTGACCCATCTGAAGTACTCGAATTATAGCATTTCCAGTCAATATTTGGAAAGTTAGCCCCCATAACAACTACCCTGTTACTCTCACTCCTATCCAGAATAATCATTGCAATTCTTCCCTCTACCTCTCTGGAGGTATTCAGAGGCCTACAGAAAACTCCCAAGAGGGTGACCTCTTCTTTCCTGTTTCTAACCTCAGCCCATACTACCTCATTAGATGAGTCCTTATCAAAAATCCTTTCTGCCACCATAATGCTGTCCTTGACCAACAATGCCACACCTCCCCCTCTTTTACCACCTTCCGTGTTCTTACTGAAACATCTAAACCCCAGAACCTGCAACAACCATTCTTGTCCCTGCTCTAACCATGTCTCCAAAATGGCCACATCAACAACATCCCAGGTACCAATCCATGCTGGAAGTTCACCCACCTTATTCTGGATGCTCCTGGCATTGAAGTAGACACACTTCAAACTACCAGCCTGCCGGTAGACTTTTGTGACCTTGAAATCTTATTTATGACCTCACTACTCTCAAACGCCTGTAAAATGGAGCTACAATTCAGGTTCCCACCCCCCTGCTGAATTAGTTTTAGTTGCATTAGCAAGTTTTCCCCCAGGATATTAGTACCCTTCTAGTTCAGGTGCAGACCATCCTGTTTGTAGAGGTCCTAGCTACCCCAGAATAAGTCCCAATTATCTAGGTGAAAGTGAGGACTGCATTATCCAGGTATCCGAATCCCTCGCTCCTGCACCACCCCTATAGCCACGTTTTCAACTGCTCTCTCTCCCTATTCCTTGCCTCGCTAGTATGTTGCGGGGGCAACAAACTACACAGTTATCTCACCTCATTTTAAAGTAGGATGCGAGACTCCTGGCAAATTTGGAAGATTTCAATTGAAGCATGAAGATGAGGGCCTGCCTACCCTCAGGTGGATGTGAAAGTTTCCAAGGCACTATCTAAAAGCTGTGCTCCAAAAGCTAGCACTTCCAAATAAACCTGTTCGATTATAACCTGGTATTGAGAGATTTTTTAACTTAAAAAAGTGAAGGTATTTGCTTTGGAGTCCAACTTAACATGCATCTCTCATCCAACTGGTCAGCACATTTCTATTTGTGGCTGCTTTCTGTGCTCAACCAGTCTGTCATGTTCTCCATGCTACAGCAATGAGTGCACTTCAAAAGCTCTTTTTAAAAAAATTTCCGAGATCATAAAATCAACACCCTGGGAGTTACCACTGACCAGAAACTGGATTGAATGAAGCATTTCAATACAATGGCTCAAAAGAGAGTCAGGTGAGGAATCCTGCAGTGAGTAACTCACCCTCTGACACCCCAAAGCCTGTTGACCATCTATAATCACAAGTCAGGAGAGTGATGGAATACTCCCACTTGCCTGGATGGGTGCAGCTCCAACCACACTTCAGCAGCTGGACACCGTCCAGGACAAAACAGCCCACTTGATTGGCACCACATCCACAGGCATCCACTCCCCCCACCACTGACGCTCAGTAGCAGCACTGTGTACAATCTACAAGACATACCACAGCAACTCAAAGGCTCCTTCAGTATCACCTTCCAAACCTGTGGCCACTGCAGTCTAGAAGGGCAAGCGCAGCAGGTACATGGGAACCCCACCCCATATAAGCTTCTCTCCATAAGAAAGTGACCTGACTTGGCAATACACTGTTGCTCCCTCAGTCCTTCAGGACTCTCCCCTGAACAGTAGTGTGGACATCCCTAAATCACAACTGCAGTACTCAAGATGATGGCTCACTGTCACCTTTATAATGTCAACTGGAGATGGACAATAAATAATGGATGAGGCAGTGACCATTATCTCTCATGAATGAAAGAAACAAAACAGCAGATATAACCAGATATAACCAGATGTAGAAAGAGAAGAAGAATAAATATAGAGCCCACATTTACTGCCAGCCAGGCATGCTGAGATTTTCCAAAAATTTCGGATTTTGTTTCAGACTTCCAGCATCCACAGTTCTTTTGGGTGTTCCAATTCTATCAAATCTGTGATTACAATCCGTGACATTCCCCCAAACACAATGTAATAACTCTTGGGAAGATAACCAGTTGTGTGAATATTTAGGGAAATTAAAATAGCACCTAACACCCTGGATTTTCATAGGTCTCCAGACCAAGAGAGATATCTCCAAACCATGACTCCTGCTTCATCAAAACAAATACGCAGATTTCCATCTCTGGAATAGGCTGTCTCCGCTTTCATTTTTGAATTTGTTTCTACAGTTTTTAACTTCACTTCTATTGCAGAATCTTAAGTGGGCACAACCCAGTCCAACCTGATGGGCTGTTTTACCAACAGTGGAGTGAAATCTGATTTGTTCCCTGCAGTTCATCATCTGACCCTTTGATCATTTGTATGTTGTCATACTGTATTTTGGGAATTTTTCCAGTCAGTCAGTCTTATTTATGCTCACTCCACCAACTCCAAAATCACTGATGACTTGATTCCATAGTCAAATGCTCACTTAATAATCCTTCAATTCACACATAACCATCACCAGATCTCATATTCCAGTTGGTGCCAGGCATTCCTAATGGATCCTATTAGATGCCTTTGGATTAGATTAGATTACCTACAGTGTGGAAACAGGCCCTTCGGCCCAACAAGTCCACACCGACCCGCCGAAGCGCAACCCACCCATACTCCTACATCTCCACACAGTCAGTCACCTGAGGCGGGATTTGAACCCAGGTCTCTGGTGCTGTGAGGCAGCAGTGCTAACCACTGTGCCACCGTGCCGCCCCAAAGTTGAAAATCAATCCAGGAGCTAGAAAAAGGCTTCAAATCCTCAGCAGGATTGATACCGACCCTCAAGTATGAATGGGCACTAACAAAAACAGAAATTGCTGGAGAACCTCAACAGGGCTGGAGAGAGGAACAGAGTTAACATTTTGGCTCTGGATTACAAAGCAGTTTGTTTCATGTCCAACATGATCCTTCTTCAGAATTGGACTCAAAAGATTAACTCAGTTTCTCTCTGTCTCAAACGTGCTGCCCAAGTTGTGGAGTTGCTCCGGCATTCTGTTTTTCTTTCAGGTTTCCAGCTTCTGCAGTATTTGGTTTTTGTATTAGAGAAGATGATGTACTGACCTTGTTCAGATACTCTCCGCTCACCTCAGTGACAGAAACCTCTCCCTCGGTCTGCAGGACTGTCTGCAACTGGCATCTGTCAGCAAATTAAAATGTCGATCATTTGCATCTCTTAATAAACAGTGTGCCTGGTTTTACTGCAGGAGAATCAGCACAATGTCAGAGCACTGAATTGTTTCACAAGGTCAGTATTTGAATAGGTTTCATTGTACTGTGCAAACAGGTTAACAAACTGGAATGAAAATGAGCATAACCACAGAAAAGGGAAAAACAGGCAATTATTCACTTGTATTCCTTCTTGTTTGCATTGTAAATTTGCTGTCTGTTAAAGGCATTATATTGACTTCAAAGCTAGGTTTTAAAAATAACTCCCTCACTCGGCTGCAGAGCGTGTGGCTGGGTTGGAATGTGTAGTGACATATAGCATGTTATAATGTATGTTCCACATCAGATCTGGAAGTGGTCAGCACGTAGTGTCCTTGAGACCCTTCGGGAAAAGGAGAGGGCAGATCCTATCGAGCGGTTCCCTGAGGAGACTGTCAAAGCCATTTAGCAGAATGCCTCATTGCCAGAACTTTCCAACAAGCACCAAGACATGGCTTGGTTGGTGGTGAGAAGGGCTCTGCCTGTGAGATCCTTTATGCACGCCCGGACTCTCAGCCGCACCGCACGCTGCCCTCAAAGCGGCTGCGGGGGGGGGTAGTGGGGGAGGGACGAGACTGTCGCACACCTCCTTCTGGAATGTGCCTATGCAGAGGAAGTCTGGAGAGGAATGCAGTGGTGTTTGTCAAGGTTCGTCCCGAGCAGCGCCGTGACTGGCACATTCCAAGGTCCAGGACTATGTGCTGAAGCTTGGGGCAGCTGCCGCCAAGGCGCGGTGGGGAAAGACCACCATGTAACATCTGCCTGCCTAAGAACAGGGGGCCCACGCAGTAAGTGGGCTCCGCTGACGCCTCATCTAAATACATGGATAGTAAACGTACCGGCCTGTATATTCGAACGATTACTCGTTCTCTGTATGCAAAGAAATGGAATGTTTATGTATGTATGGCATGACCAATTGTACGGATTATCAAAATAATTTATGATTAAACTACTTTTTTTTTTATATTTCAAAAACATATGTTCCACATCAGATTCCTACCTCAATGCCTCCCGAGAGTACCACTGGAGTAACAACTCCAAGGTGGCATGCAGAGTTCAAAAGGCAAAACGTGGACTCCTCGTTTCTAAGGTGAGGAGAAATTGCATATAAGCCAGAAGGGGTCCACTTTACTTAAACAGAGAAGCACAGCAAGAGTGTGAAGGTCCACAGGGGACAGATTCTCATCCATGCTTGGGCTCCCAGTTTGTGCGCGCACTGGCCAAACATGGGGCCAGTCTAATATCGAGGTCTTGTCGTTTCACCTGGCTGCTGGACATATTTCCCATGTCCAGTTAAAGCCTGGACCTTTCACCATTGTACAAAACACTCAGATCTAAGACCTGTCTATCTACAGTTTGCTGTGACAAGTATATTATACCAGCAGTAACCATTTATCATAGTGTTGACAAGGAAGGCTTTAATGCTTCCAACCAGTCAACTAAAATTGGATAACCAGAATCAGAAGTGCATCTATAAAATGATTTACAAGGTTTGTGCCTTGCTTGGCCAACACCAACATTCCTTACCCCTCTGCAGTTGAGTCAGAAGGTGGGGACTCAGTTGGATTTCTTGAGCAGCCTCAGTTCATGTGGTGTATGGAATCCCACAAAGCTGAGAGGATGGACATCCCAGGATTTTGATCCAGTGACAGTGAAGGAAGAGGTGTCATTCCAGGTCAGGACATGGTGAGATTTATTGTATGATTTATTTGCCTAAATGATTTCCCAATATCTGAAATAACCAGAGTTTCAGTCTCAAGTGGGCCAATCAGTGTGGACTTGGTTACTTACCTAGACTGGATGTTAATGAGCTCATCTGCGGAAGCCATAGAGTTTTGCTGTTCGATGTTGTGGTGAATGTGGAGGGAATTTTGGAAGTGATGCTTTGGATAAAAGTCCTCCAACAGTAAGGCATCTATCAAAGAAACCGTACACGTCATTATGCCCACCTCTGAACCAGGAAGCCTGGGTTCAAGTCCCACTTGCTTCAGAGTGTGTTATTACATCTCTAAACAGGTTGAGTAAAATAAAATAAACACATAAAATATCACAATTTAAGTCAGTTAAATTGCAAATTCTAGAATAACAACATTTTCTAAACAATAGGTCACTTCTCTTTGGTGACGTCCAAAGCTGAACATTGTAGCTCAGTCATGAAAATTGATTGTTCTGTTGTCAACCACTTCTCCTGGCGATGGGTTGCACCATTACTTTTGTTGAAAGCTATGGTGGTCAGTCAGAAAAGTACTCAAACACAATATCTAGTTAATATTACAATGCTTAGCCTCGTTTCACAAAAAAAATCAGATTGACATACATTTGGAGAGATAAGGACTGATTAGGGATGGTCAGCAAGGTTTTGTGCGAGGAAAATTGTGTCGCATAGACTTGATTGAGGGTTTTTTTTGAGGAAGTATTGGTCAGAGTATTGGGTAGAGGAGTTAGGAGGTCATGTTGCAGCTGTACAGGACATTGGTTAGGCCACTGTTGGAATATTGCATGCAATTCTGATCTCCTTCCTATCGGAAAGATGCTGTGAAACTTGAAAGGGTTCAGAAAACTTTACCAAGGATGGTGCCAGGGTTGGAGGATTTGAGCTATAGGGAGAGGCTGAACAGGCTGCGGCTGTTTTCCCTGGAGCGTCGGAGGCTGAGGGGTGGTCTTATAGAGGTTTACAAAATTATG